>NC_138296.1:13227500-13435000 GCF_965601325.2 Salmo salar
TTATACAGGGAGCACCATGGTATTGTACAGGGAGCACCATGGTATTATACAGGGAGCATCATGGTATTATACAGGGGGCACCATGGTATTATACATGGCGCACCAGGGTATTATACAGGGAGCACCATGGTATTATACAGGGAGCACCATGGTATTATACAGGGAGCATCATGGTATTATACAGGGAGCACCATGGTATTATACAGGGAGCACCATGGTATTATACAGGGAGCACCATGGTATTATACAGGGAACACCATGGTATTATACATGGAGCACCATGGTATTATACAGGGAACACCATGGTATTATACAGGGAGCACTGTGGTATTATACAGGGAGCACCATGGTATTGTCACAGTATCTAACGAAGGTGGCGCCCCTCCTCGGTCGGGCGGCGACCGGCGGTCGTCGTCACCGTGCCTATTAGCTGCCACCGATCGTTGTTTCTGTGTCTTTTGGTTTTGTCTGTCTATCCCGCTCCTGTTTTGTGTCTGTAATTAGTGGGGGGTTATTTAGTGTGTATTTTCAGTTGGGATTCTTGTGCGGGATTGTTTATCTGTCGCTAGAGGACAGGTGTTACCGCTGTCTTTATATTAAGCGTGTTACTGTTCTGTACTGTGTTTGCCGGGCTGCGCCCCGTGTGTTAAACGTTTCCGAAAGATTCTCCTGTTTTGGGTGTTATGCGCACCCTGTGCCTTGTTTCGGACCCTTTATTGTCTACGGTGGAAATAAACTTTTGACCTACCGGACCTCAGTCTCCTGCATTTTGACACTACTCCTTTCCTGCTCCTAAGAGAAATCGTGACAGGTATTATACAGGGAGCATCATGGTATTATACAGGGAGCACCATGGTATTATACAGGGAGCATCATGGTATTATACAGGGAGCATCATGGTATTATACAGGGAGCACCATGGTATTATACAGGGAGCATCATGGTATTATACAGGGAGCATCGTGGTATTATACAGGGAGCACCATGGTATTATACATGGAGCATCATGGTGTTATACAGGGAGCATCATGGTGTTATACAGGGAGCATCATGGTATTATACAGGGAGCACCATGGTATTATACAGGGAGCATCATGGTATTATACAGGGAGCATCGTGGTATTATACAGGGAGCACCATGGTATTATACAGGGAGCATCATGGTGTTATACAGGGAGCACCATGGTGTTATACAGGGAGCATCATGGTATTATACAGGGAGCACCATGGTATTATACAGGGAGCACCATGGTATTATACAGGTAGCATCATGGTATTATACAGGGAGCATCATGGTATTATACAGGGAGCATCATGGTATTATACAGGGAGCATCATGGTATTATACAGGGAGCATCATGGTATTATACAGGGAGCACCATGGTATTATACAGGGAGCACCATGGTATTATACAGGGAGCACCATGGTATTGTACAGGGAGCACCATGGTATTGTACAGGGAGCATCATGGTATTATAGAGGGAGCATCATGGTATTATACAGGGAGCACCATGGTATTATACAGGGAGCACCATGGTATTATACAGGGAGCACCATGGTATTATACAGGGAGCACCATGGTATTGTACAGGGAGCACCATGGTATTGTACAGGGAGCATCATGGTATTATAGAGGGAGCATCATGGTATTATACAGGGAGCACCATGGTATTATACAGGGAGCACCATGGTATTATACAGGGAGCACCATGGTATTATACAGGGAGCACCATGGTATTATACAGGGAGCACCATGGTATTATACAGGGAGCATCATGGTATTATACAGGGAGCATCATGGTATTATACAGGGAGCACCATGGTATTATACAGGGAGCATCATGGTGTTATACACGGACCACCATGGTATTATACAGGGAGCACCATGGAATTATACAGGGAGCACCAGGGTATTATACAGGGAGCACCGTGGAATTATACAGGGAGCACCATGGTATTATACAGGGAGCACCATGGTATTATACAGGGAGCACCATGGTATTATACAGGGAGCACCATGGTATTATACAGGGAGCATCATGGTATTATACAGGGAGCACCATGGTATTAACAGGGAGAATCATGGTATTATACAGGGAGCATCATGGTATTATACAGGGAGCACCATGGTATTATACAGGGAGCACCATGGAATTATACAGGGAGCACCAGGGTATTATACAGGGAGCACCATGGAATTATACAGGGAGCACCGTGGTATTATACAGGGAGCACCATGGAATTATACAGGGAGCACCATGGTATTATACAGGGAGCACCATGATATTGTACAGGGAGCATCATGGTATTTTACAGGGAGCATCATGGTATTATACAGGGAGCACCATGATATTGTACAGGGAGCATCATGGTATTTTACAGGGAGCACCATGGTATTATACAGGGAGCACCATGGTATTGTACAGGGAGCACCATGATATTGTACAGGGAGCATCATGGTATTTTACAGGGAGCACCATGCTATTATACAGGGAACACCATGGTATTATACATGGAGCACCATGGTATTATACAGGGAGCACCATGGTATTATACAGGGAGCACCATGGTATTATACAGGGAGCACCATGGTATTATACAGGGAGCATCATGGTATTATACAGGGAACACCATGGTATTATACATGGAGCACCATGGTATTATACAGGGAGCACCATGGTATTATACAGGGAGCATCATGGTATTATACAGGGAACACCATGGTATTATACATGGAGCACCATGGTATTATACAGGGAGCACCATGGTATTATACAGGGAGAACCATGGTATTATACAGGGAGCACCACGGTATTATACATGGAGCACCATGGTGTTATACAGGGAGCACCATGGTGTTATACAGGGAGCACCATGGTGTTATACAGGGAGTACCATGGTATTATTGGTGTTATACAGGGAGCACCATGGTGTTATACAGGGAGTACCATGGTATTATACAGGGAGCACCATGGTGTTATACAGGGAGCATCATGGTGTTATACAGGGAGCATCATGGTATTATACAGGGAGTACCATGGTATTATACAGGGAGCACCATGGTGTTATACAGGGAGCACCATGGTATTATACACCGTACCCAGTATCTCTCTATGGTGCTGTGAAATGTACAGAGAGATTTATGTGTGACTATGAAGGGGCAGAGGCCATCAGTCCATTACCTTGAAGAGTTGAACAACAAAGTTGTGTTTCAACCAGGAGAACTCATGAACACATCTGCCATGAAAGACTCACACTGAGCTTCTATTCACCTACTGCATACTGTAACTGTCTACTGAACTACCATTCACCTACTGCAACTGTCCACTGAGCTACCATTCACCTACTGCATACTGCAACTGTCCACTGAGCTACCATTCACCTACTGCATACTGTAACTGTCCACTGAGCTACCATTCACCTACTGCATACTGTAACTGTCCACTGAGCTACCATTCAGCTACTGCATACTGTAACTGTCCACTGAGCTACCATTCACCTACTGCATACTGTAACTGTCCACTGAGCTACCATTCACCTATTGCATACTGTAACTGTCCACTGAGCTACCATTCACCTACTGCATACTGTAACTGTCCACTGAGCTACCATTCACCTACTGCATACTGTAACTGTCCACTGAGCTACCATTAACCTACTGCATACTGTAACTGTCCACTGAGCTACTTTTCACATACTCCTCCCTTTCCCTCTGCTACTCTCTTCCTCATCTTCCTCCTCCTCCTCATCTTCCTCCTCCTTCCCTTCCTTCTGCTACTCTCTTCCTCATCTTCCTCCTCATCTTCCTCCTTCTCCCCTTCCTTCTCCTACTCTCTTCCTCATCTTCCTCTTCCTCCTCTTCCTCCTGCTCCTCTCTTCCTCATCTTCCCATTGTTTTCCTCTTTCTCTCCTTCTCCTCTTCTGCTCCTCCTTCTATTTACCTCCTCTTCCTCCTGCCTGCCTATTACCCCCCCCCCCCCCCCCCCCCCCACCACCACCACCCCCACCCTCCGTCTGTCTGGCCGTCACAGCCAATTGATAAGAGTGATGGAGATACACAAGGTGCTGGAGCACAGCCCTCAAGGAATGGAGGGAGGGATGGAGGGATGTCGGGGGGGTGGGTGAAATACAAGTGTTTTACCAATCCAGATGAAATGCTGGAGTGGTCTGATCCTTCTTGTCTTCCTCAGTGCCCTGCCTGCCTGTCGTAAATCAACCTGCTCTGCCATGTCCCCCAGCATCAGCCTCACTAAATCTCACAGCGTTTTTATTGGTTAAATGGTTATTCATTGTCTGCTGCCAGATCCCTAGCCAGAGAGAAGCCCTCAAGCCCCAAGACAGGGTGTGATACATTTTGTGGACATATGGCGTCTTTCAATCGACCGGCCGTGAGTGGCAGATTTCTGAACACTGAGCAACAGTTCACCTTCGTACAGTAACTGGCTCAACTTTCTGAACACTGCTCTTCTCTGTTCAATTAAGGGTCTCTGGTTACTTGTACTCTTGTATGAGAATCAAAGACTGATCAATTCATTTGTTTGTGTGAATGTGGGAGTATGTGTGTGTATGTTTGTGAGAATGCAAGAATGTGTGTGTGTGTGTGTGTATGTGTGTGTGTACTACAGTGTGTGTGATAAGAAAGAAGCATTGTAATCTAATTGGGTAAGGAAGCACATTTCAGACAACTGCTCTAAATGGCTGACAAGAAACGACTCTAATCTAGACACTCTAAAACGCACACAAATAAACCAGGCTACAGCAATACACAACCAGGTTAGAAACAAGAAAAACACATGTGTGTGTGTGTGTGTGTGTGTGTGAGTGAGTGAGTGAGTGAGTGAGTGAGTGAGTGAGTGAGTGAGTGAGTGAGTGAGTGAGTGAGTGAGTGAGTGAGAGAGATGATCCAGTATGAGCTCTTAATTCCGTTACCCTGACCAACAGACGTGAAAGTCAGGGGTCTTAATTCCGTTACCCAGACCAACAGACATGTGAAGATCAGGGGTCTTAATTCCCATTACCCAGACCAACAGACATGTGAAGGGCAGGGGCCTTAATTCCCATTACCCAGACCAACAGACATGTGAAGGTCAGGGGTCTTAATTCCCATTACCCAGACCAACAGAGATGTGAAGGTCAGGGGTCTTAATTCCCATTACCCAGACCAACAGGCATGCGAAGGTCAATGGGTCTTAATTCCCATTACCCAGACCAACAGAGATGTGAAGGTCAGGGGTCTTAATTCCCATTACCCAGACCGACAGACATTGAGGTCAGTGGTCTTATTTCCCATTACCCAGACCAACAGACATGTGAAGGTCAGGTGTCTTAATTCCCATTACCCTGACCAACAGAGATGTAAAGGTCAGGGGTCTTAATTCCCATTACCCAGACCAGCAGAGATGTGAAGGGCAGGGGTCTTAATTCCCATTACCCAGACCAACAGAGATGTGAAGGTCAGGGGTCTTAATTCCCATTACCCAGACTGACAGACATGTGAAGGTCAGGAGTCTTAATTCCCATTAACCAGACTGACAGACATGTGAAGGTCAGGGGTCTTAATTCCCATTACCCAGACTGACAGACATGTGAAGGTCAGGGGTCTTAATTCCCATTACCCAGACCAACAGAAATGTGAAGGTCAGGGGTCTTAATTCCGTTACCCTGACCGACAGACATGTGAAGGTCAGGGGTCTTAATTCCGTTACCCTGACCAACAGAGATGTGAAGGTCAGGGTCTTAATTCCGTTACCCTGACCGACAGACATGTGAAGGTCAGGGGTCTTAATTCCGTTACCCTGACCAACAGAAATGTGAAGGTCAGAGGTCTTAATTCCATTACCCTGACCGACAGACATGTGAAGGTCAGAGGTCTTAATTCCCTGCTATAGAACACCCAGCCTGCTATAGAACACCCAGCCACTATACATATCAGCCCTAACAATACAGCCTGCTATAGAACACCCAGCCTACTATAGAACACCCAGCCACTATACATATCAGCCTTAACAATACAGCCTGCTATAGAACACCCAGCCACTATACATACAGTGGGGGGAAAAAGTATTTGATCCCCTGCTGATTTTGTACGTTTGCCCACTTACAAAGAAATGATCAGTCTATAATTTTAACAGTAGGTTTATTTGAACAGTGAGAGACAGAATAACAACAAAAAAATCCAGAAAAACGCATGTCAAAAATGTTATAAAATGATTTGCATTTTAATGAGGGAAATAAGTATTTGACCCCTCTGCAAAACATGACTTAGTACTTGGTGGCAAAACCCTTGTTGGCAATCACAGAGGTCAGCTGTTTCTTGTAGTTGGCCACCAGGTTTGCGTACATCTCAGGAGGGATTTTGTCCCACTTCTCTTTGCAGATCTTCTCCAAGTCATTAAGGTTTCGAGGCTGACATTTGGCAACTCGAACCTTCAGCTCCCTCCACAGATTTTCTATGGGATTAAGGTCTGGAGACTGGCTAGGCCACTCCAGGACCTTAATGTGCTTCTTCTTGAGCTACTCCTTTGTTGCCTTGGCCGTGTGTTTTGGGTCATTGTCATGCGGGAATACCCATCCACGACCCATTTTCAATGCCCTGGCTGAGGGAAGGAGGTTCTCACCCAAGATTTGACGGTACATGGCCCCGTCCATCGTCCCTTTGGTGCGGTGAAGTTGTCCTGTCCCCTTAGCAGAAAAACACCCCCAAAGCATAATGTTTCCACCTCCATGTTTGACGGTGGAGGTGGTGTTCTTGGGGGCATTGGCAGCATTCCTCCTCCTACAAACACGGTGAGTTGAGTTGAGTTGATGTCAAAGAGCTCCATTTTGGTCTCATCTGACCACAACACTTTCACCAGTTGTCCTCTGAGTCATTCCGATGTTCATTGGCAAACTTCAGACGGGCATGTATATGTATTCTTGAGCAGGGGGACCTTGCGGGCGCTGCAGGATTTCAGTCCTTCACGGCGTAGTGTGTTACCAACTGTTTTCTTGGTGACTATGGTCCCAGCTGCCATGAGATCATTGACAAGATCCTCCCATGTAGTTCTGGGCTGATTCCTCACCGTTCTCATGATCATTGCAACTCCACGAGGTGAGATCTTGCATGGAGCCCCAGGCCGAGGGAGATTGACAGTTCTTTTGTGTTTCTTCCATTTGCGAATAATCACACCAAATGTTGTCCCCTTCTCACCAAGCTGCTTGGCGATGGTCTTGTAGCCCATTCCAGCCTTGTGTAGGTCTACAATCTTGTCCCTGACATCATTGGAGAGCTCTTTGGTCTTGGCCATGGTGGAGAGTTTGGAATCTGATTGATTGATTGCTTCTGTGGACCGGTGTCTTTTTTACAGGTAACAAGCGGAGATTAGGAGCACTCCCTTTAAGAGTGTGCTCTTAATCTCAGCTCGTTACCTGTATAAAAGACACCTGGGAGCCAGAAATCTTTCTGATTGAGAGGGGGTCAAATACTTATTTCCCTCATGAAAATGCAAATCAATTTATAACATTTCTGACATGCGTTTTTCTAGATTTTTTTTGTTTTTATTCTGTCTCTCACTGTTCAAATAAACCTACCATTAAAATTATAGACTGATCCTTTCTTTATCAGTGGGAAAACGTACAAAATCAGCAGGGAATCAAATACTTTTCCCCCCCACTTTATCAGTGCTATTATTTGTTCCCATGCTGGAACTCCAGAACATTCTGTGAACTTTTGGTTCTGACTAACAACCAGATATTAGGAATTCAATATTTGTGGGATGAAACTGCAATGTCCGTTGGGCTTGTAGTTGTACGGGAGTGGGCTCTGTGTGTCAGAAAGAGAAGAGGAGGATAGGAGGAATAGGAGGAGGAGAAAAAGGAGAGGGGAGAGAGGAGAGAGGAGAGGAAGAGAAGGAGGGAGAAAGAAGGAGAGGAGGAGGGAGAGGGAGAGGAGGAGGGAGAGGGAGAGGAGGAGGGAGGAGGAGGAGGGAGAGGGGGAGGAGGAAGAGGAGGAGGAGGAGGGAGAGGAGGGTGAGGAGGAGAAAGCTTGTGTGCTAAGTTATGTGAGTGTGCTCTGTATAATGAGAGAAGCTGAAAGGTGAACAGTGTGAGGGCCCAGGGTGAAGTGAAGCCCTACTTAGTGCAGGAATAATGGAATGAAATCACTGATTTATTCTCACAGTAAACACACCTCTCTGGCAGAGTGGTGTCCTCAGTGTGTGTGTGTGTGTGTGTGTGTGTGTGTGTGTGTGTGTGTGTGTGTGTGTGTGTGTGTGTGTGTGTGTGTGTGTGTGTGTGTGTGTGTGTGCTCTGGTCCTGTTGCTCATCACAGGTAAAGGCTGTCCATCAGCAATCTCCCTTCCCTCACTTCCAACCAGCCTGTAATCCTCCTCCCCCTCCTCTTCCTCCTTCCACCAGCATGTCCCCCACCTCCTCCTCCTCCTTCCACCAGCATGTCCCCCACCTCTTCCTCCTCCTCCTCCTTCTACCAGCCTGTCCTCCTCCTCCTTCGTCCACCAGCCTGTCCTCCTCCTCCTCCCACCAGCCTGTCCTCCTCTTCCTCCTTCCACCAGCCTGTCCCCCTCCTCCTCCTCCTTTAACCAGCCTGTCCCCCTCCTCCTCCTTCCACCAGCCTGTCCCCCTTCTCCTCCTCCTTCCACCAGCATTTCCCCCTCCTCTTCCTCCTTCCCCCAGCCTGTCCCCCTCCTCTTCCCAGCCTGTCCTCCTCCCCCTCATCCCCTCAGCCATATCTCACAGCTGTGTGAGTGTGTGTGTGTGTGTGTGTGTGTGTGTGTGTGTGTGTGTGTGTGTGTGAGTGAGTGAGTGGAGTGAGTGAGTGAGTGAGTGAGTGAGTGAGTGAGTGAGTGAGTGAGTGAGTGAGTGAGTGAGTGAGTGAGTGAGTGAGTGAGTGAGTGAATTATCATTGATGCATTCAACATAGCCTTTACTACTTAGACTATAGGCTTCAAATGTGCTCAGTGTAGAAAACCCCACACGCATAGTCACACCTCTGAACTTTCACCCCTTCTAGACCTCATCCCGAGAGACTTTCTCCACCGGACTTCTGACCTGGGTCATCTGACCATGGTCAGCCAATCAGAGGTCTCTGAACGTTTGCGTGTGTGTTTTGTCTGAAAGCTACTTCAGTTGGTTCCAGAGGTGCAGACAGAGAGACAACAGCTCAGAAGAACTCTGCACTACCTCAACTCACAATAGACCTTTCTAACATGGTCAAGCCTTTCTAAAATGGTCAAGCCTTTCTAACATGGACAAGCCTTTCTAACATGGACAAGCCTTTCTAACATGGTCAAGCCTTTCTAACATGGACAAGCCTTTCTAACATGGACAAGCCTTTCTAACATGGTCAAGCCTTTCTAACATGGACAAGCCTTTCTAACATGGTCAAGCCTTTCTAACATGGACAAGCCTTTCTAACATGGACAAGCCTTTCTAAAATGATCAAGCCTTTCTGACATGGTCAAGCCTTTCTAACATGGACAATCCTTTCTAACATGGACAAGCCTTTCTAACATGGTCAAGCCTTTCTAACATGGTCAAGCCTTTCTAACATGAACTATCCTTTCTAACATGGACAATCCTTTCTAACATGGACAAGCCTTTCTAACATGGACAAGCCTTTCTAACATGGTCAAGCCTTTCTAACATGGTCAAGCCTTTCTAACATGGACAAGACTTTCTAAAATGGACAAGCCTTTCTAACATGGTCAAGCCTTTCTCTGGACACTCCCTAGCTGGTGTTGACTGTGTCTCTAACCATGTAAGTGGACTTATAGCCAGTTATGGTTAATTTGGTGTATGTTTAATCTGAACATGTTATTAGCTCCATGCTACTATGTGACTACATTCTTTTACATGTCTTGTTCCACTATAATATGTTGGTACTTGTTGGTATATGCATGTGTACAAGTCATGATACACATTCTGTATATTTCGCTCTTTGGTTTGGTTACATGCATCTTCAGTATTTACTTAGGCAGTACAGCCTTGGCCCCTTTGTTACCAAAGGACTAAAGATGGCCGCTGTGTTTGTTGTTTTACACACATAATATGGTCGACCGGTGACGTCGCGACGTCCCAGTCACTTCCTGTTATGGTCCCGTGCCCTACCATAATGGCCGACTTGTGGCGCTCTTCTGCACTCAGTACGGACATTCCAATTAAAATTCTGAGTGAGAAGCCCTCCCCAGAGACATTATGACATGAACAAACAAATTAGATGTATTTGAAAAATACACTGAGTAAGTTGTTTTTATTGTTTTGATATTCTAATTGTGTTTCAGCTTTTCAAAGTCCCAGTAGGCCTCTGTCACCTCAACCTCTGGGCTTCGTGGGGTTGAACTGTTTGAATGTTTATGGTGTATTTTGATTGGTTAATGGTTAGGATTTAAAAAGCAGATGTGTATCAGAGTTTTAGAGAGAGAAATCTGTGTTCCAAAGTGAGACATTTCTCAGGCTATATCTGTCACTGACAACATGACAATGTTGTAACATTTACATTTACGTCATTTAGCAGACGCTCTTATCCAGAGCGACTTACAAATTGGTGCATTCACCTTATGATATCCAGTGGAACAACCACTTTACAATAGTACATCTATATATTTCGTTGGGGGGGGTTAGAAGGATTACTTTATCCTATCCCAGGTATTCCTTAAAGAGGTGGGGTTTCAGGTGTCTCCGGAAGGTGGTGATTGACTCCGTTGTCCTGGCGTCATGAGGGAGCTTGTTCCACCATTGGGGTGCCAGAGCAGCGAACAGTTTTGACTGGGCTGAGCGGGAACTGTGCTTCGCAGAGGTAGGGAGGCGAGCAGGCCAGAGGTGGATGAACGCAGTGCCCTTCTTTTGGTGTAGGGACTGGTCAGAGCCTGAAGGTACGGAGGTGCCGTTCCCCTCACAGCTCCGTAGGCAAGCACCATGGTCTTGTAGCAGATGCGAGCTTCAACTGGAAGCCAGTGGCGTGTGCGGAGGAGCAGGGTGACGTGAGAGAACTTGGGAAGGTTGAACACCAGACGGGCTGCGGCGTTCTGGATGAGTTGTAGGGGTTTAATGGCACAGGCAGGGAGCCCCGCCAGCAGCAAGTTGCAGTAATCCAGACGGGAGATGACAAGTGCCTGGATTAGGACCTGCGCCGCTTCCTGTGTAAGGCAGGGTCGTAAGCTGCGAATGTTGTAGAGCATGAACCTACAGGATCAAGTCACCGCCTTGATGTTAGCGGAGAACAACAGGGTGTTGTCCAGGGTCACGCCAAGGCTCTTAGCACTCTGGGAGGAGGACACAATGGAGTTGTCAACTGTGATGGCGAGATCATGGAACGGGCAGTCCTTCCCCGGGAGGAAGAGCAGCTCTGTCTTGCCGAGGTTCAGCTTGAGGTGGTGATCCGTCATCCACACTGATATGTCTGCCAGACATGCAGAGATGAGATTCGACACCTGGTATTCAGAAGGGGGAAAGGAGAAGATGAATTGTGTGTCATCTGCGTAGCAATGATAGGAGAGACCATGTGAGGATAAGACAGAGCCAAGTGACTTGGTGTATAGCGAGAATAGGAGAGGGCCTAGAACTGAGCCCTGGGAGACACCAGTGGTGAGAGCACGTGGTGCGGAGACGGATTCTCGCCACGCCACCTGGTAGGAGCGACCTGTCAGGTTGGACGCAATCCAAGAGTGAGCCGCGCCGGAGATGCCCAACTCGGAGAGGGTGGAGAGGAGGATCTGATGGTTCACAGTATCAAAGGCAGCAGATAGGTCTAGAAGGATGAGAGCAGAGGAGAGAGAGTTAGCTTTAGCAGTGCGGAGAGCCTTCGTGACACAGAGAATAGCAGTCTCAGTTGAATGACCAGTCTTGAAACCTGACTGATTTGGATCAAGAAGGTCATTCTGAGAGAGATAGCAAGAGAGCTGGCCAAGGACGGCACACTCAAGAGTTTTGGAGAGAAAAGAAAGACGGGATACTGGTCTGTAGTTGTTGACATCAGAGGGATTGAGTGTAGGTTTTTTGAGAAGGGGTGCAACTCTCGCTCTCTTGAAGACGGAAGGGACATAGCCAGCGGTCAAGGATGAGTTGATGAGCGAGATGAGGTAGGGGAGAAGGTCTCCGGAAATGGTCTGGAGAAGAGAGGAGGGGATAGGGTCAAGCGGGCAGGTTGTAGGGCGGCCGGCCGTCACAAGTCACAAGATTTCATCTGGAGAGAGGGGAGAAAGAGGTCAAAGCATAGGGTAGGGAAACGTGAGCAGGACCAGCGGTGTCGTTTGACTTAACAAACGAGGATCGAATGTCGTCAACTTTCTTTTCAAAATGGTTGACGAAGTCATCCGCAGAGAGGGAGGAGGGGGTGGGAGGGGGAGGAGGATTCAGGAGGGAGTAGAAGGTGGCAAAGAGCTTCCTAGGGTTAGAGGCAGATGCTTGGAATTTAGAGTGGTAGAAAGTGGCTTTAGCAGCAGAAACAGAGGAAGAAAATGTAGAGAGGAGCGAGTGAAAAGATGCCAGGTCCGCAGGGAGGCTAGTTTTCCTCCATTTCCGCTCGGCTGCCCGGAGCCCTGTTCTGTGAGCTCGCAATGAGTCGTCAAGCCACGGAGCAGGAGGGGAGGACCGAGCCGGCCGGGAGGATAGGGGACATAGAGAGTCAAAGGATGCAGAAAGGGAGGAGAGGAGGGTTGAGGAAGCAGAATCAGGAGATTGGTTGGAGAAGGATTGAGCAGAGGGAAGAGATGATAGGATGGAAGAGGAGAGAGTAGCAGGAGAGAGATTCGAAGGTTGCGACGGCGCAATATCATCTGAGTAGGGGCAGAGTGAGTAGTGTTGGAGGAGAGTGAGAGGGAAAAGGATACAAGGTAGTGGTCGGAGACTTGGAGGGGAGTTGCAGTGAGATTAGTAGAAGAACAGCATCTAGTAAAGATGAGGTCAAGCGTATTGCCTGCCTTGTGAGTAGGGGGGATGGTGAGAGGGTGAGGTCAAAAGAGGAGAGGAGTGGAAATTGGAGGCAGAGAGAAATGAGTCAAAGGAAGACGTAGGGAGATTAACGTCACCCAGAACTGTGAGGGGTGAGCAATCCTCAGGAAAGGAACTTATCAAGGCGTCAAGCTCATTGATGAACTCTCCAAGGGAACCTGGAGGGCGATAAATGATAAGGATGTTAAGCTTGAATGGGCTAGTGACTGTGACAGCATGGAATTCAAATGAGGAGATAGACAGATGGGTCAGGGGAGAAAGAGAGAATGTCCACTTGGGAGAGATGAGGATCCCAGTGCCACCACCCCGCTGACCAGATGCTCTAGGGGTATGCGAGAACACGTGGTCAGACGAGGAGAGAGCAGTAGGAGTAGCAGTGTTTTCTGTGGTAATCAATGTTTCCGTCAGCGCCAAGAAGTCGAGGGACTGGGGGTAGCATAGGCTGAGATGAACTCTGCCTTGTTGGCCGCAGACCGGCAGTTCCAGAGGCTGCCGGAGACCTGGAACTCCACGTGGGTTGTGCGCGCTGGGACCACCACTTTAGAGTGGCAGTGGCCACGCGGTGTGAGGCGTTTGTGTGGCCTGTGCAGAGAGGATTGAACAGGGATAGACAGACACATAGTTGACAGGATACAGGAGAGGCTACACTAATGCAAAGGAGATTGGAATGAAAATGAACTAAACAACTGGGGAAGCGAGAGCGCAGGGAGTCCCTCACTAACCATTCACTGAAACACTCAAATATAACTTTTCCAACTTCCACTTTAGAAATTATAATTGATGTAAACTACAGTGGTTGAATGTTTCCAGGAATAGGCTCAAACTTAGTTTATTCAGCTAGATAACTTGGTACAGTATTCTTCCGTGAAACCCACCCAGTGCACCGTATCCTGTGACGCCGTAGCTAACTAGCATGCTAGCATCCAATAACACACGGTTAACACCAATACTTGGTTACAACAAACTACCAATGGATCATTCGTGTACATGTCTAGTTCCTTTCATAACACAGAAGTAATTAAACATTGGCTAGCTAACACAAAGTCAGTCCTGCTAGCTACACAAGTGGACTACGCGTCTCGAAAGTTTAGAAAGTTAAGCTTACGTTGCAAAAATCTTATTGACTAAAAATGATACAGTACTGCTAGCTGGTAGAGTTGGCTAGCTAGCAATGGTTGCGTTTACCTTTATCTTACCTTTATCTTTGATACAAAGACAACTATGTAGCTAGCTAACATTACACTAATCAAAACGTTCCGTTGTAATGCATTTAGTTTCTACAGTACTGCTAGTTGGTAAAGTTGGCTAGCTAGCAGTGGCTGTGGTGTTGTGGTGTTGACGCCGTTTGGAAAACGGCGCGAACGAACGAATACAGCTGGCTAGCTAACCTTGTTAGTTTCTCAAAGTTAGTTTCTCAAAACTACACCTTAGCTACACCTTTATACTTGATGCGAAGACAACTATGTAGCTAGCTAGCTAACATTACACTAATCAAATCGTTCCGTTGTAATGTAATGTAATGAAATGTAATATTACCCACGGAGCGAATTTTAAGGTTTTGAACTTGAGCTCTCTGCATCTGCAGTTTTACAGTAATGTGCAGAGGAACATTTCTAGGAAGAAAACTTGATGACAAATAGCACAGTGTACAAGAGACCAGAGATGCATTGTACTGAGACAGGCATAGAAGAGACCACACCCACTCAGAGTGATGTCATAAACTATGTTCTTACAAGGAGACACATGATTAGCTGATAATTATAAGGATGGGAATCATTCCGGTAATGTGCTTTAACCTTCCTGGAATGTGCCCCCGCCTTTATTTCATAAGCGATCATATAAGGATGATTACACAACATTTATTGTCCAAGACAAATTTCCACTCTGGGACAAAGAAAATCATATTTCAATGCAATTGTGAGAAGAAAAACATATTTGAAAGCAACAAGTGTTTTTACAGAAAGGATGGTTCCAGCTTTCTGTAGATGTCACGTCCTGACCATAGAGAGCTCTTATTTTCTATGGTAGAGTAGGTCAGGGTGTGACTGGGGGGGGTTATCTAGTTTATTTATTTCTATGTTGTGTTCTAGTTTATTTTTTCTATGTTGGGGTTTTTGTATGATTCCCAATTAGAGGTCATCATTGTCTCTAATTGGGGATCATATTTAAGTAGTTGTTTTTCCCACCTGTGTTTGTGGGATATTGTTTTGAGTAGTGCACGTTGCACCTCTGTAGTCACGGTTTGTTGTTCGTTTTTGTTTTGTTAAGTTTCACTTTCTAATAAAAGATGTGGAACGCTACTCACGCTGCGCCGAGGTCCGTTTCTACAAGCATCCATGACAGTAGATCTCTTTAATTTCTCAACTGTATTGACCTACTGGAGAGTTTTTACAACCAAAGTAATCCTGTCTTTCATGGCTTTGAGATACGGAGCTTACAGAAAGTCAGCCATTAGCAGTGAGTTCATAGGCATATCAACACTATCAACACACACCATTTGCACACACTGTATATAGGCTTTCTTTTTTTTCTATTGCGTTATTGACTGTACATTTGTTTGTTCCATTTGTAACTTTGTGTGCACTGCTTTGCTTTATCTTGGCCAGGTTGCAGTTGTAAATGAGAACTTGTTCTCAACTAGCCTACCTGGTTAAATAAAGGTGAAATAAAAAAATATATTTAAAAAAGAAAACACTCCAGGAATGTACTTTCTTTTCTAGAATGTTGTGTGTCCCTTCTTAATAACAGTTCAGATACAGACATTATGCACACAGTGTAAATCTATACATGTAACAGGACAGTTCAGACAGTGTGTACATAAAGTATACTCTATATACAGTACCTAAACATGTAACAGGGATAGACCTAGTTCAGATACCTCTCTTCTCTTTGCTCTCCCTGAAGCCATGTTGTGTTATCTAGGTCACAGCTCAGTCCGAAACGGGCCTGTTCAGCAGACTGCAACATAAATGTTCAGATAAAAATGCATTTTGTATAAGAGATACTGTATGAAGCTCTGTCCTGTACAACAGCGAACAATTTCATACGTTACATTTCTATCTGAACCAACGTAACCTTTCACACTTCTGAACACACCCCTGGCCTGGTTGGGACATGAGGAGAGACCTCACTGGTGTAGAGAGAGTGGTGGTCTTGTGATCAACAAAGACTGGGTCTGTTCGAAGAACACTGACGTTTTTTTGACGTTGGTTTTCATTCTTAGAAACCAAGGGCTCCAAATGGCTCATCCA
This sequence comes from Salmo salar, assembly GCF_965601325.2. Lineage (NCBI taxonomy): Eukaryota > Metazoa > Chordata > Actinopteri > Salmoniformes > Salmonidae > Salmo > Salmo salar. Next base: position 13,243,698 of record NC_138296.1, read on the forward strand.
ATGGGTTAGTCAGGCCTTTTAAATCTCCTCCACCAGTCCTCTCTTCTGCTGTTGAGGGTGGAGATGAGGTTAGTCAGACCTGGCTCCTGTTCATTATGCCACACAATAGAAATTGTCAAAATGTTTAGCAATGAAGAAAAAAAAAGTATAATGTTTTATTGGACCATGTAGTCCCTCCATGTTTCAGTCTATTTTCTTCTGTTTGGTGACTAATGAACACAATCCCAGTGATGACTTACCCCCTTCTCCTAGTCTGTGTCATCACAGTTAGTCATGGGGCTCTGATAGATACGGTGTCAGCGTTGCAGTATGGAGTTCTTATCAGTTAGGTTGACTCTGTGGAGGGGCGCCTTAACGGACATTCCACTAGGTCAAAGTATGACATGCTGTTAGCACAGAGCAGCTAATTCAATTATATCAATAGAAGCAGATACATAAGCAAAGAAGAGGCCCGAACTTTGATCTACTGACTCAAGTTGTTATGTAGTCAAGCTCACTTCCAAGAAGGCATAGTCCAGCCAGCAGAAGAGGAGGAAGTCGGATGTGGTTGAGAAAGTCATCTGACCAAGTGTCTTGGAACTGCAGCTCAGTGCACATTGGGGACTGAGCTGCAGTTGAATAACTTTGGGCAGAAACAGAAGGGATCTTTTATTTGTCTCATCATAAGTATTATTTTTTCCTCACTAAAGTTAGTGACTATTTCTCTCTCTATCTGTGTATGTGTGAAGCCTGACCAATGGGGTTGCTTTCCTCCAAGCTGTGTGATCACTGTCCACAATGTGCAGAGTCCTGCCAGGTGGCTGCAGGGTCCAGGGAGAGGTGCCTGTGTGAGTGTCACAGCTGGGAGTTCTGCCCTGACCGCTGCTGTGACCTGACCTGCCAGGTGTGTCTGGATGGCTGCTTCACCTGCTGCTCAGCAGACTGTAGCTACACCTTCTTTACTCTCTGCCTCGGCCTCGCACAGAACTGCACCGCCGTCTTCAAAACAGACCGACAACAACCTGGGACCTCAGAGGCTCAATGTGAATGTGAGTAGCAATTCATTCACTTGTTCAAACATTTGTTTGTTTGCTTTTTCCTTCCTTCCTACAGTATATGGTTTGTGTTGTAGATGGCATGCTGGATTCAGACATGCATTTATCTAAACAGATTCACTGCAACTACTATTATAGATACTACAACCAGGACCAGACTAATTAACAGCTCTACTAACAGATTCAGTACTATAGAGACTACAACCAGGACCAGACTAATGAACAGCTCTACTAACAGATTCACTACTATAGAGTCTATAACCAGGACCAGACTAATGAACAGCTCTACTAACAGGATCATTACTACAGAGACTAGAACCAGGACCAGACTAACGAACAGCTAACAGATTCACTACTATAGAGACTACAACCAGGACCAGACTAATGAACAGCTCTACTAACAGATTCACTACTATAGAGTCTATAACCAGGACCAGACTAATGAACAGCTCTACTAACAGATTCACTACTATAGAGACTAGAACCAGGACCAGACTAATGAACAGCTCTACTAACAGATTCACTACTATAGAGACTATAACCAGGACCAGAGTAATGAACAGCTATACTAACAGGTTCACTACTATAGAGTCTATAACCAGGACCAGACTAATGAACAGCTCTACTAACAGATTCACTACTATAGAGACTAGAACCAGGACCAGACTAATGAACAGCTCTACTAACAGATTCACTACTATAGATACTACAACCAGGACCAGACTAATGAACAGCTAACAGATTCACTACTATAGAGACTACAACCAGGACCAGACTAATGAACAGCTCTACTAACAGGTTCACTACTATAGAGACTAGAACCAGGACCAGACTAATGAACAGCTCTACTAACAGATTCACTACTATAGAGACTAGAACCAGGACCAGACTAATGAACAGCTCTACTAACAGATTCACTACTATAGAGACTAGAACCAGGACCAGACTAATGAACAGCTCTACTAACAGATTCACTACTATAGAGACTATAACCAGGACCAGACTAATGAACAGCTCTACTAACAGATTCACTACTATAGAGACTAGAACCAGGACCAGACTAATGAACAGCTCTACTAACAGATTCACTACTATAGAGACTAGAACCAGGACCAGACTAATGAACAGCTCTACTAACAGATTCACTACTATAGAGACTAGAATCAGGACCAGACTAATGAACAGCTCTACTAACAGATTCACTACTATAGAGACTAGAACCAGGACCAGACTAATGAACAGCTCTACTAACAGATTCACTACTATAGAGACTAGAACCAGGACCAGACTAATGAACAGCTCTACTAACAGATTCACTACTATAGAGACTAGAACCAGGACCAGACTAATGAACAGCTCTACTAACAGATTCACTACTATAGAGACTATAACCAGGACCAGACTAATGAACAGCTAACAGATTCACTACTATAGAGACTATAACCAGGACCAGACTAATGAACAGCTAACAGATTCACTACTATAGAGACTACAACCAGGACCAGACTAATGAACAGCTCTACTAACAGATTCACTACTATAGAGACTACAACCAGGACCAGACTAATGAACAGCTCTACTAACATATTCACTACTATAGAGACTAGAACCAGGACCAGACAAATGAACAGCTAACAGATTCACTACTATAGAGACTAGAACCAGGACCAGACTAATGAACAGCTCTACTAACAGATTCACTACTATAGAGACTAGAACCAGGACCAGACAAATGAACAGCTAACAGATTCACTACTATAGAGACTAGAACCAGGACCAGACTAATGAACAGCTCTACTAACAGATTCACTACTATAGAGACTAGAACCAGGACCAGACTAATGAACAGCTCTACTAACAGATTCACTACTATAGAGACTGTAACCAGGACCAGACTAATGAACAGCTCTACTGAGCAGCTGCAATAGCGCTGATGATCTTTTTGCATGTATTTATTTTCTACAGTATTTATTTATATGTTGTTGTAATTCAGAGATAAAAAAATCAAGCCTTTTCTGTTACAGCAGTGTTGCATAAAATGCGTATTGGAGAAATTAAGAATTTTGCTTATATCAAGATAATATACACTACCGGTCAAAAGTTTTAGAACATCTATTCATTCAAGGGTTTTTCTTAATTTTTTTAAAGATTTTCTACATTGTAGAATTTTAGTGAAGACATCAAACTATGAAATAACCCATATGGAATCATGTAGTAACCAAAAAAGTGTTAAACAAATCAAAATATCATTTATATTTAAGATTTTTAAAATAGCCACCCTTTGCCTTGATGACATCTCAACCAAATTGAGATGGTTTGGGATGAGTCGGAGAGCAGAGTGAAGGAAAAGCAGTCAACAAGTGCTTAGCATATGTGGGAACTCCTTCATGACTGTTGGAAAAGCATTCCAGGTGAAGCTGGTTGAGAGAATGCCAAGAGTGTGCAAAGCTGTCATCAAGGCAAAGGGTAGCTATTTGAAGAATCTCAAATACAAAATATTTGTGTTTAACACTTTTTTGGTTGCTTCATGATTCCATATGTGTTATTTCATAATTGTTATATCTTCACTAATATTCTACAATGTAGAAAAGGGTAAAAATAAAACAAAACCCTTGAATGAGTAGGTGTTCTAAAGCTTTTGACCGGTAGTGTACATATATATAAGGCAAGATTGTCTTATTTAATTGGCATTTATCATTGAGAAAATGTTCATAGTGCAAAGTACAGCTTTTTTGCCCCATTAATTGGAATGATATCAAATGACTGCTGAATGAATGAAGCTATCTATCACGTGTTTTGGGATAGTCGTGCAGCGACAGACCTGGGTTCAAATACTATTCAAAATCATTTCAAATTCGTAATCTGTGCCTGATCAAGCCTGGCTGGCTTAATTAACCAATAGAATAGTCTCTAAATTACAAACCCCACCAATCTGGCCACACGGAAGAAAAATTCAAAGATTTGGAAGATTTTAAATATTATTAGAACCCAGGTCTGAGTAGTATGTAACTAAATAAATAATAACTCCACTTCTAAGAGAGTTTGAGTTCTGTTTCATGTCCTCTAATCTGGGTTGACCCCTACACAATCTGCATGGCCAAGCCTTTGTGATGCTGTGGCTTCACTCCAGATTCGTCCATTGTTAACATCCAACTGCATTCCACTGATAAGATACCATATATGTCAATAAGAGACTGACTACCATAAGGCAGCTCCGGCAAATGCCAGATGGGCTGGTTCATCTTAAACCCAGCAAGCCTGTCGAAATCGTGTTTAACGCAGAACGATCATTATTTGGCCAACAATGAGGGCCTTAAGGAAAACAAATGGGCCGGTGTTTTAGAAATGCCAGATGCCTCGTCCCAGTCCGTCCCTGATGCCACTGCATTCCAGTAATATGATAGAGTAACAGCAGGCCTATCTGGCCCAGATCCCTCCTCTAAGCCCTGTGATCCCCAAGACACACTGACAATAATGACTAAAACCTTGTCTCTTCCTTGTATTCATTTATCAATAGCAGCCAGTCACAGATGGCCAAATGAGTTGTGCAGCTAGCACATTGTACTGTGGCTCAGCCAGCGAACTAGACAAGACAATGACACTTCACTAAGAGGCACCAGGAGTGTATTAAGTGCAGTGAAACATTCTGAATGTTGCAGAAATGTAGCTATAGAGCCAGCTGACACGATTCCCTATTCTACATGATAAAACTATCATTCTACTCAACACATTTCTATCTGAACGTGCTAGACCGTTGCACTGTCCTGAACAGACCCCAGGTTTCCATCTCTGACATTAGGCCTCCTCACCCTTTGTCCCAAATGGCACCCGCTACTCTAGTCTACTTTGGCAGTGCTTAGTCAGGCAGCCTAATTCTGATATTTTTTTCCACTAATTGGTCTTTTGACCAATCACATCAGATCTTTTTAAATCAGATCTTTTTTCAGCGCTGATCTGATTGGTCAAAAGACCAATCTGTGAAAAAAAATGTGTAAACACAGCCATCGTAGGGAATAGGATGTCATTTGGGACGTAGCCCTGGTGTAGGAAATTCCACCCACTCCAGTGGCATATTTCCCTCAACCCAATCCTGTTCCTCCCCCAGTGGTGCAGCCTGACCTTAAATACACTCACCTGAAGGCAATCGGTGGTGCAGCCTGACCTTAAATACACTCACCTGAAGGCAATCGGTGGTGCAGACTGGCCTTAAATACACTCACCTGAAGGCAAATATTTATGCATGTCAACATTCCAACTGCAACTAGCCATGGAAGTTTAGAAGACAGCTGTGGCTTTCCAAGTTGGGAATTGAGGAAGTATCGCTAAGTAAAGGTTGGTAGAAAATGTCCTGCTTACCCTTAACACTACCATCATCTGAACGGCTATCTGGAAGCTGGAACAGCTAGTAATGTTGATGAGCCATTGATTTATTACCTATCCCTTTAAACTGTACTCCAGATCATCCTCTGGGCTACCACAACTGTGGCCAATTGTGCGCCGCGGCTGGTTGTAATACAGCCTGGAATCGAACCAGGGTCTGTACTGACACCTCCAGCACTGAGATGCAGTGCCTTAGACCGCTGCACCACTTGGGAGCCAACCTTCTATACCAGGGGAAGACAACCCTGTTCCTGGAGTGCCACAGGTACTGCAGGATGTTGTTCCAGTTAGGTACCACACCTGACCAACTGAGCTAATTGATCAGTTCAGTGATTGACTAAATTCAACACACCTGGTCTTCTAGGTCAGTTGAACCAAAAACATGAAGTGCCTGCGGTGCACCAGGACCGTTCTAGACTGTCCTTTAGCACCTCTGCCCTGTTCTAGACTGTCCATTAGCAGCCCTGCCCTGTTCTAGACTGTCCTTTAGCAGCCCTGTTCTAGACTGTCCTTTAGCAGCCCTGTTCTAGACTGTCCTTTAGCAGCCCTGTTCTAGACTGTCCTTTAGCAGCCCTGTTCTAGACTGTCCTTTAGCAGCCCTGTTCTAGACTGTCCTTTAGCAGCTCTGTTCTAGACTGTCCTTTAGCAGCATGCCTTCCAGTTTTTCCACCAGGTGTTCATCAGTGCCACCAGTCCCTCAACCTCAGTGACAGCAGCTTATAAACCACTCACTGACCTTGGTGTCAAATGTGAAATATTTGCTGCTGTGAATCACTGGTGGCCATTTAAATGAAGGAAGGTGGGCTCATAGTATTGGTTGATTCCAGCCATAATTATGAGCTCTCCTTCCCTCACCAGCCTCTAACTGAATAAAACTGGTATGTGTTATTGGGCGGTGCGCTTGGCTGGGACTAAGAAGAAAAACCTGAATACACACCCATCCTGTCTGGCATCTACCTCTGAGAGGTATTACCTCAGCTAAGACTCTGTCAAGAGACGCTTCAGGAAGGACGATTATCCACGCCACAACAAGAGCTGCTCTGGGAATAAGACAATATTTAGAAAACAAACTATAGTTTAAGAGAAAGTTAGAAGTAGTTGTTTTTTTATATAAAGGAGTGGGAGTTGAAGCTGTGAAAGGTAAACGTTGAAATAACAATACTATACAATACTCTTGTTTTAATTTTAGCTGCTTAGTTTTTTCTTTAATTAACAATGTCACTGTGCCTCAGCCTTGTACAGTTCTGCACCACAGTCTACAAGAGTATTTTTAATTATATGAAGCACCTTGGTCCTCATTGTTTTTGACTATTTAACCCTTTTACTAAAGTGCACCTTCCCTCTACAAAAATCTGTTGTATCCTTAGCAACACTTCCTTCCTCTTCTACTAACTTCTCTCCCCACCTATGTTCAAGGCAACAAAATATGTCGTAAATGGTACTTTACAGCTGTGATTTTAAACAGCACAGGCAGCCAATCGGGATGTTTACCACATTTATTTAAAGTAGAAAGTTCTCTGGTGGCTTCAGCTCCTAATTCCAGAAACTGTGCCCTAGTTTTAGATATAAACAGGTCTTTGATGAAAGGATGACTGTGTAGCTAGATCTAGCAGCAAATCAGAACTGCTAATCATATTACAATGAACTTATATCTACCATGGTAAGTGACTCCATCATAGTGTGCTGAATAAGGGTTAGTATAGGGCTCAATTCCAGTGAGGTGAATTCTGTTGGTTGTGGTGCTGAGTATGTGGGTGTGTCTTTGGTGTGGTTTAGTCCATGTCTTTAGGTAGAGGGTCCCTCTGTGATGTCACTAGATGTGGTTTAGTCCATGTCTTCAGGTAGAGGGTCCCTCTGTGATGTCACTAGACGTGTCAGGGATCACAATAATACAGCTTTGTTATTCAAAGGATGTAACACCTTTTGGATAGGATAATGACTATTTATTGATTGATTTACTGATGAATTGCGACTCTTCCCCCACACACACAGGGAGCAGGCAGCTGAGACATTGGCTGATCACTAATTTGATATAAACAAATTTATGGACACTTTTCCCTCCTCTCTTTCAGCGGTTACCAGACAGCCAGACGGACAGCCAGACAGACATGGGCTGCTGCTTCAGCGGGTCTGAGGGGGACGGAGAGGGGGACATGAAGCACGGGGGGGACAGCGGCTGTAAGACGTGCTGTCTGAAGACCAGGAACTGCGTGATGAGTGGAGAGTGTGGACGGGCTCTTCAGATTGCCAACGTCTGTGCCATGTGTGGAATGTGCATCCGCATGTTTGTCTGTAAGTATTTCAGAGCTGACAACCTCAGGGGTAATAAGGATGCCAAAACACAAGCTGTGTCCCAGTGTCCACACTAGGATAATACCTGGCCATGCGTTCTGAACGCCAGCAGTGTCCACACTAGGATAATATCTGGCCATGTGTTCTGAACACCAGCTGTGTCCCAGTGTCCACACTAGGATAATATCTGGCCATGTGTTCTGAACACCAGCTGTGTCCCAGTGTCCACACTAGGATAATACCTGGCCATGCGTTCTGAACACCAGCAGTGTCCACACTAGGATAATACCTGGCCATGCATTCTGAACACCAGCTCTGTCCCAGTGTCCACACTAGGATAATACCTGGCCATGCGTTCTGAACGCCAGCAGTGTCCACACTAGGATAATATCTGGCCTTGTGTTCTGAACACCAGCTGTGTCCCAGTGTCCACACTAGGATAATATCTGGCCATGTGTTCTGAACACCAGCTGTGTCCCAGTGTCCACACTAGGATAATACCTGGCCATGCGTTCTGAACACCAGCAGTGTCCACACTAGGATAATACCTGGCCATGCATTCTGAACACCAGCTGTGTCCCAGTGTCCACACTAGGATAATACCTGGCCATGCATTCTGAACACCAGCTCTGTCCCAGTGTCCACACTAGGATAATACCTGGCCATGCATTCTGAACACCAGCTCTGTCCCAGTGTCCACACTAGGATAATACCTGGCCATGTGTTCTGAACACCAGCTGTGTCCCAGTGTCCACACTAGGATAATACCTGGCCATGCATTCTGAACACCAGCTGTGTCCCAGTGTCCACACTAGGATAATACCTGGCCTTGTGTTCTGAACACCAGCTGTGTCCCAGTGTCCACACTAGGATAATACCTGGCCATGTGTTCTGAACACCAGCTGTGTCCCAGTGTCCACACTAGGATAATACCTGGCCATGCATTCTGAACACCAGCTCTGTCCCAGTGTCCACACTAGGATAATACCTGGCCATGCATTCTGAACACCAGCAGTGTCCACACTAGGATAATACCTGGCCATGCGTTCTAAAAGGTATGCTAGTATGAACATTGGAACATATCGTCTGTTTTATACTGTATGTTAATGCGTCATCGAAGACAGAATTAGTAATTTCATGTTATGATATTAGAGCAAATTGACACAAGTTGGCACTAAGCAGACAGGTATACAATGTTTCATGGCATACTATAACGCATTAATCAACATTAATGAATAAAGACTAAATGTGTAATGTAAATGATGTAATCAACATTCCTAACACAGTGAAGTAGTAATCAGTGTATCAGGGACAGAACTCATTGTCCTCCATACCTCCTCTCTCTCACAGAGCTGCGACTCCATGAGGTCAGACCTGCTCTCATTCCCATGGTAGCTGTACAGAGAGCTGTGAACAATAGGACTGGTATGCCACTCTCCCATGGGTGGATCACCTGGGATCCAGCCATGTTACAAAAAACAGACACACCCTGGACCCACCCTGTGCCTTAGAGCCAATAGAATCAGCACCCTGGACCCGCCCTGTGCCTTAGAGCCAATAGAATCAGCACCCTGGAGCCAAGCAGGAAGGCATGTGAAGCATATCCTGTAATTCACGTCCTTGTGCAATAATACTTGTTTTCCTTTTCTGTTGTAAAACATCTTGAAACAGTGTGCCCTAATGAACATGACCCTGTCCTGCTGCTGTTTATGCAGAGCTCCAGCTGGAGAGGGAACAGGCAGTAGGCTAGGCCCAACAGGCAGTATGTATGCACAAACACGAACACATTGTTCAAGCCACCAAGTGGCCTTTTGAGAACTGGAAGATCACGCAGGGAGTAGGTGGAAACATATTCATACCGGCGAAGAGACTGTACCACCGGGACATTCGGCTGTGAGGGGAAATGATGTTTGTTGTGGAGAGAGGAGGGGGACCGATACGGGGGGCAGAAAGGGATGAGAGCGGAGCTAGAGACAACATTCTTTTTCATGCCAAATTCTCAATAAAACGGTGCTTACAGGATGACACCAGAATGTACCAGGTATAAAATCTGATAATCCTTATTGTAACATAGTGGTTTGGATGGAAAAGGGTTCATAGCCTGTGTCCCAGATGGCACCCTATTCCCTTCATAGTGCACTACTGATAAGAGGAGGAAACTACAAGATGAACTGACCATGCTGAAACAAACCAGTCACAGTGGTAGGATGTCCGCGTCCTCAGAAAATCATTCCATCTCTCTGAGTGTCCCAGATGGCAGTCTATTCCCTTCATAGTGCACTACTTCTGACCAGGGGGCATAGGGTCCATAGGGAATAGGGTGCCAGGCAGGTTGTGAGGATAGACTATACAGCCTCTCTCTCTCCTGTATATACAGTATGGCGCTCTCTCTCTCTCCTGTATATACAGTATGGCTCTCTCTCTCTCTCTCTCTCTCTCCTGTATATACAGTACGGCGCTCTCTCTCTCTCTTCATCGTTCTCCTTAAGTATCTAAAAACCAAGTGTGTTGAGTCCGATACAGAACTGTGCCATTCATAGACTGGACTACAGTACCATGTTGACCTATTCTTCACTGCTGAGGTGAACCTTCCCTCTTCCAAACTTTGTCTTTTATCTGCAGAAAGTATTTTTCAGCAATGCTCTTGTGCTCTTTGACAGTCCAATACGTTAGAAAAGAGATGTTATTTTTTTATGATTCATCAGTTTTTTGTAGGGTGTTTTTATATTGTGTTTTGGGGGTGAATTGTCTTCATGATGGCTATTGGGATGATCATTTATTGTGCTCACAAATTATTTTCTATACTGTAGGTGTCGTAGCTGGGGGAGAAACTATCGGTACGGTTCATTTTGCGTCCCCAATGGCACCCTATTCCCTATGCAGTGCACTACTTTAGACCAGAGCCCTATGCATCCTGGCCTAAAGTTGTACACTATATAGATAGTCGGATGCCATTTGGGACACAGTACTTTGTTGTAGTGATGACTACACACCATTTCTATGTTCACATTGTGTATTGTATTAATTAATAAAGAACTACCAAGTGTACCGCCTGGTGACATAGTGTTTTCTGTCCCTCCCCAAAAATATTTTCTGTTGCCAATTGAAGCAGTTTCCTAAATCAAAGACCAGTCCTTCACGAAAGGAACAAACTGTAGCTTGTTGTCTGAGCTCTCACGGGGGAACATTTCCAGAAGGACGTACTCCCACACAGCAGGCAGGATATGGGCACACACACACACACACAATGAAATAACATCAGGAGGTGCCCCTTTGACCGAAGACCAGTCCTTACAACTTCCAATGAAGAAGAACACAATGGAAGATGTACTGATTTATATTTTATTAACCTCGCTATCTTTCTCGGTTATCTCTCCTTGACTGAATGCATTCCTCTCTCCTCTACTGCACTGTGATTCTCTTATGTACAGCGGGTGGGTCTGGAAAGAGACGGGGAGCAAGAGAGAAATCGTTATTTAGTAGGTATGGTGCTGTCAATCATACTGTAGGTTACAGCACCAGCCCGGTCTCATCTCTCCCACCTAATATACAGGTGGTGTACCATTCTCATGACTCCCACCTAATATACAGGTGGTGTACCGTTCTCATGACTCCCACCTAATATACAGGTGGTGTACCGTTCTCATGACTCCCACCTAATATACAGGTGGTGTACCGTTCTCATCTCTCCCACCTAATATACAGGTGGTGTACCGTTCTCATGACTCCCACCTAATATACAGGTGGTGAACCGTTCTCATGACTCCCACCTAATATACAGGTGGTGAACCGTTCTCATGACTCCCACCTAATATACAGGTGGTGTACCGTTCTCATCTCTCCCACCTAATATACAGGTGGTGTACCGTTCTCATGACTCCCACCTAATATACAGGTGGTGTACAGTTCTCATCTCTCCCACCTAATATACAGGTGGTGTACAGTTCTCATCTCTCCCACCTAATATACAGGTGGTGTACAGTTCTCATCTCTCCCACCTAATATACAGGTGGTGTACCGTTCTCATCTCTCCCACCTAATATACAGGTGGTGTACCGTTCTCATGACTCCCACCTAATATACAGGTGGTGTACCGTTCTCATGACTCCCACCTAATATACAGGTGGCGTACCGTTCTCATCTCTCCCACCTAATATACAGGTGGTGTACCGTTCTCATGACTCCCACCTAATATACAGGTGGTGTACCGTTCTCATCTATCCCACCTAATATACAGGTGGTGTACCGTTCTCATGACTCCCACCTAATATACAGGTGGTGTACCGTTCTCATGACTCCCACCTAATATACAGGTGGTGTACCGTTCTCATGACTCCCACCTAATATACAGGTGGTGTACCGTTCTCATGACTCCCACCTAATATACAGGTGGTGTTGAGTAGTCCAACAGATTAATGTGTCATACAATTGCGTGTTTAATCATTGATCGACTAATGGGTTGTTTGGGGCAGAGCTTATTAAAATTTGGTTGGACGATATGTGTCCTTCCACATCAATACCTTCCACATAATAGCTTCACCTTGTCACCCTGCATGGATTATTATCCAACCTCATCACACCAAAGAATCTCTCAAATTGGTCTAAAATCACTGCTATCATTATGTTGAATTATTACCAGTAGAAAACTGCTAGCTTACTATTATATCCTCATTCATTTCTCATTACTTTCAGACGGCTGAAATGTGTTCACCTCCAAATGTCTTTCTCTAGTTTCCATCCCATCTGTTTCCTGTCCAGCTGTTTCCTGTCCAGCTGTTTCCTGTCCATCTGTTTCCTGTCCAGCTGTTTTCTGTCCATCTGTTTCCTGTCCAGCTGTCACCACCTCCATGGAACTGTCAGTTTAGATGTGACCTGGTCTTTCTGGAACCAAGGTGCTTCAACATGAACAACAGAACACAGCATAATGAGATGAGCGATGTCTGACAGTCTGGACAGGGCAGCTGCCCTAAAGCTGACTGCTCTACTCTCTCACAGTAATGTAATGTCTGTCTTCAGTGTTGTAAGGTGTTGGGACTACAGACCTGAGGGATGAAGTTCTGTAGTTATTGCTGTATGGTGTTAGAGACCTGAGAGGGATGAAGTTCTGTAGTTATTCCTGTATGGTGTTAGAGACCTGAGAGGGATGAAGTTCTGTAGTTATTGCTGTATGGTGTTATAGACCTGAGAGGGATGAAGTTCTGTAGTTATTGCTGTATGGTGTTAGAGACCTGAGAGGGATGAAGTTCTGTAGTTATTGCTGTATGGTGTTATAGACCTGAGAGGGATGAAGTTCTGTAGTTATTGCTGTATGGTGTTATAGACCTGAGAGGGATGAAGTTCTGTAGTTATTCCTGTATGGTGTTACAGACCTGAGAGGGATGATGTTCTGTAGTTATTGCTGTATGGTGTTACAGACCTGAGAGGGATGATGTTCTGTAGTTATTGCTGTATGGTGTTATAGACCTGAGAGGGATGATGTTCTGTAGTTATTGCTGTATGGTGTTATAGACCTGAGAGGGATGAAGTTCTGTAGTTATTGCTGTATGGTGGTATAGACCTGAGAGGGATGAAGTTCTGTAGTTATTGCTGTATGGTGGTATAGACCTGAGAGGGATGAAGTTCTGTAGTTATTGCTGTATGGTGGTATAGACCTGAGAGGGATGAAGTTCTGTAGTTATTGCTGTATGGTGTTAGAGACCTGAGAGGGATGATGTTCTGTAGGTATTGCTGTATGGTGTTAGAGACCTGAGAGGGATGATGTTCTGTAGTTATTGCTGTATGGTGTTATAGACCTGAGAGGGATGATGTTCTGTAGTTATTCCTGTATGGTGTTAGAGACCTGAGGATGATGTTCAAATCACAATGTTTATTTGTCACATACATGTGTTTAGCAGATGTTATTGCAGGTGTAGCGAAATGCTTGTGAATATTTTTTTTAACACATAAAAAATAAATACTGCAAAGTTGCCTAGGAACTACAAGCACGGCTGCCCTATCTGTCGGGGGCATGTTCTGCAGTTATGCTGTATGGTGTTAGAGGCCTGTCATTATTGCTGTAAGGTGCTGGAACTACAGACCTGAGAGGGGTGATGAGCTGTAAGGTATTGGGACTACAGACCTGAGAGGGGTGATGAGCTGTAAGGTATTGGGACTACAGACCTGAGAGGGGTGATGAGCTGTAAGGTATTGGGACTACAGACCTGAGAGGGGTGATGAGCTGTAAGGTATTGACGTAACCGTGGTGTTGAGACTAGAGATGTAACCGTGGTGTTGAGGCTAGAGATGTAACCGTGGTGTTGAGGCTAGAGATGTAACCGTGGTGTTGAGACTAGAGATGTAACCGTGGTGTTGAGACTAGAGATGTAACCGTGGTGTTGAGGCTAGAGATGTAACCGTGGTGTTGAGGCTAGAGATGTAACCGTGGTGTTGAGGCTAGAGACGTAACCGTAGTGTTGAGACGTAAGCGTGCTGTTGAGGCTAGAGTGCACCTGAGAGAGGATGAGTCAAGTGATTCAGTGACAGATAATTCCGTTGGATGACGAGTCGAGAGGCTTGTTCCTAATCTGTTCTGTGGACTCAGATCAAACCCACAGCCACCACAAAGCAGCGACCACAAAAACAGCTCTGTCCCCTTGAAGTGGCTGCTGCTTCTTCTGACTTCTAAAAGATGACCGTGGCTCCTTTTGGCTTTTTAATGTTCAATCTGGAGACATTCTCAACTCCATCACTCCTCTGAACCAGGAAATGAACTCACTCTTCACTCTGGTTCTTCGAGACATGAAACAGCTACTTTGGCTTGAAAGGGAAATTAGTCCAATTTAGTCTCTCTCTCTCTTGCTCTCTGTCGCTCTCTGTCTCCATGTCTTGCATGTCTATATCACTCCAACACAGCCAGGTAAGATGTTAGAGTCTGGAAGTGGACCCCAAAACAAATAACATATTTCAACAATACAATACTTTTTTTGTGGGGGGTCCACTTCCAGACTCTAACATCTTACCTGGCTCCCCAACCCTCCCACCTCCCACTCAATTTCCATCTCACCGTGTTGGAGTGATATTGAGATGTGATATTGAGATGTGATATTGAGATGTGAGATTGAGATGTGAGATTGAGATGTGAGATTGAGATGAGAGAGAGAGAGAGAGAGAGAGAGAGAGAGAGAGAGAGAGAGAGAGAGAGAGAGAGAGAGAGAGAGAGAGAGAGAGAGAGAGAGAGAGAGAGAGAGAGAGAGAGAGAGAGAGAGAGAGAGAGAGAGAGAGAGAGAGAGAGAGAGAGAGAGAGAGAGAGAGAGAGAGAGAGAGAGAGAGAGAGAGAGATGGAATGAGCTTGTGAGAGGACATATGTTATTAAAAGCAGTTATTGAACAAACCTTTCTCAAAAGGTGTTATTCCTGTAATGGAATGTTATCTGCACCTGTGGCTGGCACACCTTTTGAAGAAATGACATCCCCTAAATGTATTCCTTGTAACATCAAATACATACAGTATCACAACACAAATTCTACATTAGACGAGCACATTATCCACAACTGATGCATGGCTTTTTGATAAAAATGATTACAATCATTTAAAGGCTAATATGATTCTGAAATAGCATCTATCTAATCTTGTCTTGGTTCACAGTCTCTCTCTGTGTCTCAGGGGATATAACCAGCTAGTCCTCTCTCTGTGTCTCAGGGGATATAACCAGCTAGTCCTCTCTCTGTGTCTCAGGGGATATAACCAGCTAGTCTTCTCTCTGTCTCATCTCAGAGGATATAACCAGCTAGTCCTCTCTCTCTATGTCTGAGAGGATATAACCAGCTAGTCCTCTCTCTCTATGACTGAGAGGATATAACCAGCTAGTACTCTCTCTCTATGTCTGAGAGGATATAACCAGCTAGTCCTCTCTCTATGTCTGAGAGGATATAACCAGCTAGTCCTCTCTCTATGTCTCAGAGGATATAACCAGCTAGTCCTCTCTCTGTGTCTCAGGGGATATAACCAGCTAGTCCTCTCTCTGTGTCTCAGGGGATATAACCAGCTAGTCCTCTCTCTATGTCTCAGAGGATATAACCAGCTAGTCCTCTCTCTGTGTCTCAGGGGATATAACCAGCTAGTCTTCTCTCTGTCTCATCTCAGAGGATATAACCAGCTAGTCCTCTCTCTCTATGTCTGAGAGGATATAACCAGCTAGTCCTCTCTCTATGTCTCAGAGGATATAACCAGCTAGTCCTCTCTCTGTGTCTCAGGGGATATTACCAGCTAGTCCTCTCTCTGTGTCTCAGGGGATATAACCAGCTAGTCCTCTCTCTGTCTCAGGGGATATGACAGCTAGTCCTCTCACTGTGTCTCAGAGGATATAACCAGCTAGTCCTCTCTCTATGTCTCAGAGGATATAACCAGCTAGTCCTCTCTCTGTGTCTCAGAGGATATAACCAGCTAGTCCTCTCTCTGTGTCTCAGGGGATATAACCAGCTAGTCCTCTCTCTCTATGTCTCAGGGGATATAACCAGTTAGTCTTCTCTCTGTCTCATCTCAGGGGATATAACCAGCTAGTCCTCTCTCTCTATGTCTCAGAGGATATAACCAGCTAGTCTTCTCTCTGTCTCATCTCAGGGGATATAACCAGCTAGTCCTCTCTCTGTGTCTCAGGGGATATAACCAGCTAGTCCTCTCTCTGTGTCTCAGAGGATATAAACAGCTAGTCCTCTCTCTGTGTCTCAGGGGATATAACCAGCTAGTCCTCTCTCTGTGTCTCAGGGGATATAACCAGCTAGTCTTCTCTCTGTCTCATCTCAGAGGATATAACCAGCTAGTCCTCTCTCTCTATGTCTGAGAGGATATAACCAGCTAGTCCTCTCTCTATGTCTCAGAGGATATGACCAGCTAGTCCTCTCTCTGTGTCTCAGGGGATATAACCAGCTAGTCCTCTCTCTGTGTCTCAGAGGATATAACCAGCTAGTCCTCTCTCTGTGTCTCAGAGGATATAACCAGCTAGTCCTCTCTCTGTGTCTCAGGGGATATAACCAGCTAGTCCTCTCTCTCTATGTCTCAGGGGATATAACCAGTTAGTCTTCTCTCTGTCTCATCTCAGGGGATATAACCAGCTAGTCCTCTCTCTCTATGTCTCAGAGGATATAACCAGCTAGTCTTCTCTCTGTCTCATCTCAGGGATATAACCAGCTAGTCCTCTCTCTGTGTCTCAGGGGATATAACCAGCTAGTCCTCTCTCTGTGTCTCAGGGGATATAACCAGCTAGTCCTCTCTCTGTGTCTCAGGGGATATAAACAGCTAGTCCTCTCTCTGTGTCTCAGGGGATATGACCAGCTAGTCCTCTCTCTGTGTCTCAGGGGATATAACCAGCTAGTCCTCTCTCTGTGTCTCAGAGGATATAAACAGCTAGTCCTCTCTCTGTGTCTCAGGGGATATAACCAGCTAGTCCTCTCTCTGTGTCTCAGGGGATATAACCAGCTAGTCTTCTCTCTGTCTCATCTCAGAGGATATAACCAGCTAGTCCTCTCTCTCTATGTCTGAGAGGATATAACCAGCTAGTCCTCTCTCTATGTCTCAGAGGATATGACCAGCTAGTCCTCTCTCTGTGTCTCAGGGGATATAACCAGCTAGTCCTCTCTCTGTGTCTCAGGGGATATAACCAGCTAGTCTTCTCTCTGTCTCATCTCAGAGGATATAACCAGCTAGTCCTCTCTCTCTATGTCTGAGAGGATATAACCAGCTAGTCCTCTCTCTATGTCTCAGAGGATATAACCAGCTCGTCCTCTCTCTGTGTCTCAGAGGATATAACCAGCTAGTCCTCTCTCTGTGTCTCAGAGGATATAACCAGCTAGTCCTCTCTCTGTGTCTCAGGGGATATAACCAGCTAGTCCTCTCTCTCTATGTCTCAGGGGATATAACCAGTTAGTCTTCTCTCTGTCTCATCTCAGGGGATATAACCAGCTAGTCCTCTCTCTCTATGTCTCAGAGGATATAACCAGCTAGTCTTCTCTCTGTCTCATCTCAGGGGATATAACCAGCTAGTCCTCTCTCTGTGTCTCAGGGGATATAACCAGCTAGTCCTCTCTCTGTGTCTCAGAGGATATAAACAGCTAGTCCTCTCTCTGTGTCTCAGGGGATATGACCAGCTAGTCCTCTCTCTGTGTCTCAGGGGATATAACCAGCTAGTCCTCTCTCTGTGTCTCAGAGGATATAAACAGCTAGTCCTCTCTCTGTGTCTCAGGGGATATAACCAGCTAGTCCTCTCTCTGTGTCTCAGGGGATATAACCAGCTAGTCTTCTCTCTGTCTCATCTCAGAGGATATAACCAGCTAGTCCTCTCTCTCTATGTCTGAGAGGATATAACCAGCTAGTCCTCTCTCTATGTCTCAGAGGATATGACCAGCTAGTCCTCTCTCTGTGTCTCAGGGGATATAACCAGCTAGTCCTCTCTCTGTGTCTCAGAGGATATAACCAGCTAGTCCTCTCTCTGTGTCTCAGAGGATATAACCAGCTAGTCCTCTCTCTGTGTCTCAGAGGATATAACCAGCTAGTCCTCTCTCTGTGTCTCAGAGGATATAACCAGCTAGTCCTCTCTCTATGTCTCAGGGGATATAACCAGTTAGTCTTCTCTCTGTCTCATCTCAGGGGATATAACCAGCTAGTCCTCTCTCTCTATGTCTCAGAGGATATAACCAGCTAGTCTTCTCTCTGTCTCATCTCAGGGATATAACCAGCTAGTCCTCTCTCTGTGTCTCAGGGGATATAACCAGCTAGTCCTCTCTCTGTGTCTCAGAGGATATAAACAGCTAGTCCTCTCTCTGTGTCTCAGGGGATATGACCAGCTAGTCCTCTCTCTGTGTCTCAGGGGATATAACCAGCTAGTCCTCTCTCTGTGTCTCAGAGGATATAAACAGCTAGTCCTCTCTCTGTGTCTCAGGGGATATAACCAGCTAGTCCTCTCTCTGTGTCTCAGGGGATATAACCAGCTAGTCTTCTCTCTGTCTCATCTCAGAGGATATAACCAGCTAGTCCTCTCTCTCTATGTCTGAGAGGATATAACCAGCTAGTCCTCTCTCTATGTCTCAGAGGATATGACCAGCTAGTCCTCTCTCTGTGTCTCAGGGGATATAACCAGCTAGTCCTCTCTCTGTGTCTCAGGGGATATAACCAGCTAGTCTTCTCTCTGTCTCATCTCAGAGGATATAACCAGCTAGTCCTCTCTCTCTATGTCTGAGAGGATATAACCAGCTAGTCCTCTCTCTATGTCTCAGAGGATATAACCAGCTAGTCCTCTCTCTGTGTCTCAGGGGATATAACCAGCTAGTCCTCTCTCTGTGTCTCAGAGGATATAAACAGCTAGTCCTCTCTCTGTGTCTCAGGGGATATAACCAGCTAGTCCTCTCTCTGTGTCTCAGGGGATATAACCAGCTAGTCCTCTCTCTGTGTCTCAGGGGATATAACCAGCTAGTCCTCTCTCTGTGTCTCAGGGGATATAAACAGCTAGTCCTCTCTCTGTGTCTCAGGGGATATGACCAGCTAGTCCTCTCTCTGTGTCTCAGGGGATATAACCAGCTGGTCCTCTCTCTGTCTCATCTCAGGGGATATAACCAGCTAGTCCTCTCTCTGTCTCTCAGGGGATATAACCAGCTAGTCCTCTCTCTGTGTCTCAGGGGATATGACCAGCTAGTCCTCTCTCTGTGTCTCAGGGGATATGACCAGCTAGTCCTCTCTCTCTGTCTCAGGGGATATAACCAGCTAGTCCTCTCTCTATGTCTCAGGGGATATAACCAGCTAGTCTTCTCTCTGTGTCTCAGGGGGGTTAGGGAGAAGCATACTCATTCATACATACATATAAAATAGCATTGGTTAGGGACATTGCTCATCTTCATGCATAACACAGTGTTAAATGAGAACAGGGGCAGTCAAACAAATACTTTGTGCAATGAATGTATCCTGCATCACCAGTCTCTGTCTGTCTCTCCTCTTCCCAGTAGCAGCAGCCCTACTACAGTTGAACTCATGCACCCAGCATGCATCACCAGTCTATGTCTCTCCTCTTTCCAGTAGCAGCAGCCCTACTACAGTTGAACTCATGCACCCAGCATGCATCACCAGTCTCTCTCTGTCTCTCCTCTTTCCAGTAGCAGCAGCCCTACTACAGTTGAACTCATGCACCCAGCATGCATCACCAGTCTCTCTCTGTCTCTCCTCTTTCCAGTAGCAGCAGCCCTACTACAGTTGAAGCCCACAGAAGCCCTAAACGTAGTGCACTATAAAGGGAAAGGGGTGCCATTTGGGACACTCAGGTGGTTTATCATGATGCGTATCAACCTCAGTAGCAGCAGTTTGTCAGAAATCCAGAGTTCTAGAGGGTTTCATTATCATAGATAAGCTTCTTGTGAAATAGCTTGTCTTCATTTCATAATCATAAACCTCTGGAATTGAGTGTATTGGAGTTAATGGTATAAAGGTCCAGATAACAGAAAACCTGTAAGGATATGCTGAGCTGGATGGGGAGCCCCGCTGCCAGCGTGGTGCTAAGCTGTAGCTGTTGCTGTGGTGTGAAGCCGCTGCTTGCTGCTCGCTCAGTAACAGTGAGCCCTGGTATAATTGCTCACTCAGGGTCTGAGGTCCATTAATCAACATAAGCATGATGCTCCAGGCCTCTGTTCCTGGGCCTGATGCACCACACTAACCTGGCTCTACAAATGCCTCCGGCACACAGTCTAACCTGCCTCTAGTCTCTAACTTCCAGTAGGCTGAGAGAAGTCCATTAATAATCAACATGAGCATGATGCTCCAGGCCTCTCCTCTCCAGGCTTCTGACCTCATGACCTCTATACCCATGGCACATGGTCTAACTAGCCTCTAATGTACAACTTCCACTCTCCCCGTGGGAGACAACACTAACCTGCCTCTAACGCTCTAACCTACCTACAATATGATCTCTCCCCCCCCGGTAGACACTTCAGCTTGTCTCTCCAACCTCTGGCAATGCTCTTAGACAAAGGCTTCAAGGGAGAAGAGTGGTTCAGGTGAAAGGACACTGATAACAGGTACATGGCTGTCTGACACTCACACTCCACTACTGCCTGGATGGCTGAGTGTGCACAAAGTGATGCTCTAAGTGAGTGCCAAATGAAATGGGTATCTATCTCATTGCTCCTCTCTCTGCCAAACTTTCACAGCAATCTGTACAGTTATTCCCCCAGGGAAGATATGTTTGTTCCAGAGAGAGAGAGACAGAGAGAGAGGAGCGAGAGAGAGAGAGAGAAAAAAAAGACAGAGAACAGTGAAAAGGTCTTTGCTCGGTTGACAAACGAGGAAGTGGATCGTGAGGCCGAGGAGAGGATTGATTCATGCAATAATACATCAGCTGCTGTGCCTGTCTGTCTGTCTGTGGGTGGAGGAAGGTGACAATGTTATCATTTTCTGTAAACAAGGGAATTGATGCAGCTAGAACACTTTGGTTTGCATCCCAAATAGCACCCTATTCCCTATATAGTGCAGTACTTTTGACAAGGGTCCATTAGGGCTCTATAAAGAATAGTGTTCCATTTTGGGACGTGGGCTTTGTCTCTCCAGAGTGGAATCCATTACAGAGGAGGAGGAGTCATCTCGTTAGAACAACACTCTCCTGGTTAGATGGATGTATCACCCAGGGGAATGTTGAACTATGTAGGAAACTCATCAATTCTTCTTCTATTTTTGTTGATATCTTCCACTACCCAGGAAGCCACACCTCTGGGGATTTATTCACGTTGTCTGCTGGAACAGGAACACAACCGGAGGAAATGTTATTGTGTGGAGAATCACCTAGTTTTCTCTTCCGACAATACAGCCGCACACTTCTCATTTTTTCTCTCTCTCTCTCTCTCTCTCTCTCTCTCTCTCTCTCTCTCTCTCTCTCTCTCAAACACCTTGTTCATTGTTCTCTGAAGGTAGATGTAAGGGAGAACAAGCAACATCAGAATGAACCATAACAATAAATGTACTGTAACATGGTGTTGTACCCATGGGCCATAGGGTAGGCCTTTCTAACCCTGTTCCTGTGGGTCATAGGGCAGGCCTTTCTAACCCTGTTCCTGTGGGCCATAGGGCAGGCCTTTCTAACCCTGTTCCTGTGGGCCATAGGGCAGGCCTTTCTAACCCTGTTCCTGTGGGCCATAGGGCAGGCCTTTCTAACCCTGTTCCTGTGGGTCATAGGGCAGGACTTTCTAACCCTGTTCCTGTGGGCCATTAGGCAGGCCTTTCTAACCCTGTTCCTGTGGGCCATAGGGCAGGCCTTTCTAACCCTGTTCCTGTGGGCCATAGGGCAGGCCTTTCTAACCCTGTTCCTGTGGGCCATAGGGTAGGCCTTTCTAACCCTGTTCCTGTGGGCCATAGGGCAGGCCTTTCTAACCCTGTTCCTGTGGGCCATAGGGCAGGCCTTTCTAACCCTGTTCCTGTGGGCCATAGGGCAGGCCTTTATAACCCTGTTCCTGTGGGCCATAGGGCAGGCCTTTCTAACCCTGATCCTGTGGGCCATAGGGCAGGCCTTTCTAACCCTGTTCCTGTGGGCCATAGGGCAGGCCTTTATAACCATGTTCCTGGAGAGAACAATCCTGTAGGTTTGTGCACCTATCCCAGTTGTTGTAACTAACCTGATTCAGCTAATTATTAGAGTTGTACTAGAATAGGTCGGGAGTGAAAACCTACAGGACGTTAGTTCTCCAGGAACATGGTTGGAGAGCCCTGCCATACCTATAGAACTCTGTGATATGGTCCATGGTTGTACCATTCATATTATATGGATGGCCATTGAAATAACACAATGTCAGCTCCATCCATGCTGTCTTGCCGTACCTCATGTAGGCTGCTAGTCTCCTGGTCTCTAACCCATCTGCTGTATATCATGTAGACTGCTAGTCTCTAACCCATCTGCTGTATATCATGTAGACTGCTAGTCTCCTGGTCTCTACCCATCTGCTGTATATCATGTAGACTGCTAGTCTCCTGGTCTCTAACCCATCTGCTGTATATCATGTAGACTGCTACTCTCTAACCCATCTGCTGTATATCATGTAGACTGCTACTCTCTAACCCATCTGCTGTATATCATGTAGACTGCTAGTCTCTAACCCATCTGCTGTATATCATGTAGACTGCTAGTCTCTAACCCATCTGCTGTATATCATGTAGACTGCTAGTCTCCTGGTCTCTAACCCATCTGCTGTATATCATGTAGACTGCTAGTCTCCTGTCTCTAACCATCTACTGTATATCATGTAGACTGCTAGTCTCCTGTCTCTAACCCATCTGCTGTATATCATGTAGACTGCTAGTCTCCTGGTCTCTACCCATCTACTGTATATCATGTAGACTGCTAGTCTCCTGTCTCTAACCCATCTGCTGTATATCATGTAGACTGCTAGTCTCCTGTCTCTAACCCATCTGCTGTATATCATGTAGACTGCTAGTCTCCTGTCTCTAACCCATCTGCTGTATAACATGTAGACTGCTAGTCTCCTGTCTCTAACCCATCTGCTGTATATCATGTAGACTGCTAGTCTCCTGGTCTCTAACCCATCTGCTGTATATCATGTAGACTGCTAGTCTCCTGTCTCTAACCCATCTGCTGTATATCATGTAGACTGCTAGTCTCCTGTCTCTAACCCATCTGCTGTATATCATGTAGACTGCTAGTCTCCTGTCTCTAACCCATCTGCTGTATATCATGTAGACTGCTAGTCTCCTGTCTCTAACCATCTACTGTATATCATGTAGACTGCTAGTCTCCTGTCTCTAACCCATCTGCTGTATATCATGTAGACTGCTAGTCTCCTGTCTCTAACCCATCTGCTGTATATCATGTAGACTGCTAGTCTCCTGTCTCTAACCCATCTGCTGTATATCATGTAGACTGCTAGTCTCCTGTCTCTAACCATCTACTGTATATCAGGTAGACTGCTAGTCTCCTGTCTCTAACCCATCTGCTGTATATCATGTAGACTGCTAGTCTCCTGGTCTCTAACCCATCTGCTGTATATCATGTAGTCTCCTGTCTCTAACCCATCTGCTGTATATCATGTAGACTGCTACTCTCTAACCCATCTGCTGTATATCATGTAGACTGCTAGTCTCCTGTCTCTAACCCATCTGCTGTATATCATGTAGACTGCTACTCTCTAACCCATCTGCTGTATATCATGTAGACTGCTACTCTCTAACCCATCTGCTGTATATCATGTAGACTGCTAGTCTCTAACCCGTCTGCTGTATATCATGTAGACTGCTAGTCTCTAACCCATCTGCTGTATATCATGTAGACTGCTAGTCTCCTGGTCTCTAACCCATCTGCTGTATATCATGTAGACTGCTAGTCTCCTGGTCTCTAACCCATCTACTGTATATCATGTAGACTGCTAGTCTGCTAGTCTCTAACCCATCTGCTATATATCATGTAGACTGCTAGTCTCCTGTCTCTAACCCATCTGCTGTATATCATGTAGACTGCTAGTCTCTAACTCATCTGTTGTATATCATGTCGACTGCTAGTCTCTAACCCATCTGCTGTATATCATGTAGACTGCTAGTCTCCTGTCTCTAACCCATCTACTGTATATCATGTAGACTGCTAGTCTCCTGTCTCTAACCCATCTGCTGTATATCATGTAGACTGCTAGTCTCCTGTCTCTAACCCCTCTGCTGTATATCATGTAGACTGCTACTCTCCTGTCTCTAACCCATCTGCTGTATAACATGTAGACTGCTAGTCTCCTGTCTCTAACCCATCTGCTGTATATCATGTAGACTGCTAGTCTCCTGTCTCTAACCCATCTGCTGTATATCATGTAGACTGCTAGTCTCCTGTCTCTAACCATCTACTGTATATCATGTAGACTGCTAGTCTCCTGTCTCTAACCCATCTGCTGTATATCATGTAGACTGCTAGTCTCTAACCCATCTGCTGTATATCATGTAGACTGCTAGTCTCCTGTCTCTAACCCATCTGCTGTATATCATGTAGACTGCTAGTCTCCTGTCTCTAACCCATCTGCTGTATATCATGTAGACTGCTAGTCTCCTGTCTCTAACCCATCTGCTGTATATCATGTAGACTGCTAGTCTCCTGTCTCTAACCCATCTACTGTATATCATGTAGACTGCTAGTCTCCTGTCTCTAACCCATCTGCTGTATATCATGTAGACTGCTAGTCTCCTGTCTCTAACCCATCTGCTGTATATCATGTAGACTGCTAGTCTCCTGTCTCTAACCCATCTGCTGTATATCATGTAGTCTCCTGTCTCTAACCCATCTGCTGTATATCATGTAGACTGCTAGTCTCCTGGTCTCTAACCCAACTGCTGTATATCATGTAGACTGCTAGTCTCTAACTCATCTGTTGTATATCATGTCGACTGATAGTCTCTAACCCATCTGCTGTATATCATGTAGACTGCTAGTCTCCTGTCTCTAACCCATCTGCTCTATATCATGTAGACTGCTAGTCTCCTGGTCTCTAACCCATCTGCTGTATATCATGTAGACTGCTAGTCTCCTGGTCTCTAACCCATCTGCTGTATATCATGTAGACTGCTAGTCTCCTGTCTCTAACCCATCTGCTGTATAACATGTAGACTGCTAGTCTCCTGTCTCTAACCCATCTACTGTATATCATGTAGACTGCTAGTCTCCTGTCTCTAACCCATCTGCTGTATATCATGTAGACTGCTAGTCTCCTGTCTCTAACCCATCTGCTGTATATCATGTAGACTGCTACTCTCTAACCCATCTGCTGTATATCATGTAGTCTCCTGTCTCTAACCCATCTGCTGTATATCATGTAGACTGCTAGTCTCCTGTCTCTAACCCATCTGCTGTATATCATGTAGACTGCTAGTCTCCTGTCTCTAACCCATCTGCTGTATATCATGTAGACTGCTAGTCTCCTGTCTCTAACCCATCTGCTGTATATCATGTAGACTGCTAGTCTCCTGTCTCTAACCCATCTGCTGTATATCATGTAGACTGCTAGTCTCCTGTCTCTAACCCATCTGCTGTATATCATGTAGACTGCTAGTCTCCTGTCTCTAACCCATCTGCTGTATATCATGTAGACTGCTAGTCTCCTGTCTCTAACCCATCTGCTGTATATCATGTAGACTGCTAGTCTCCTGTCTCTAACCCATCTGCTGTATATCATGTAGACTGCTAGTCTCCTGTCTCTAACCCATCTGCTGTATATCATGTAGTCTCCTGTCTCTAACCCATCTGCTGTATATCATGTAGACTGCTAGTCTCCTGTCTCTAACCCATCTGCTGTATATCATGTAGACTGCTAGTCTCCTGTCTCTAACCCATCTGCTGTATATCATGTAGACTGCTAGTCTCCTGTCTCTAACCCATCTGCTGACACCTTCTCATGTTCAGCCCCAGTTCATTGACTGTTTGTGCCACTCCTATCTCTGTCCCTCTGCTACAGCCAGCGCACATCACCAATAATGAGGGAGAGAGAGAGTTTCTAGGCCGCATCCCAGCGGGCACCCTATTGCCTTATATAGTGCACTGTAGTACCAAGCCCCTGGTTAAAAGTAGTACACTATATAGGAAATAGGCTGCCATTTTGGACGCAACCCTGTCTCTACATCAGTGACATCCAAAGACCATGTTATCAGTGTATGATTACACAGACAGACCCGGACATCAAATGACTAATTTTACAGTACATACGCTAGCTGTCTCATCATGTCATCCTGTTACGCCTCTTTTGAGGGACTGATTGAAGCTTGCTGTTTAAATTAGGAGGTGTGCAGAGCAGAGCTGCTACACAGAGGTTGTGTCCAAAATGGCACCCTATTCCCTATATAGTGCACTACTTTTGACCTGAGCCCTATGGGTCCTGTTCACAAATAGTGCACTACATAAGGAATAGGATGCCATTTGGGACGCAGACCTAATTGAAATGCATGTTATTGATGTGAGGAGGGCAGGATGCTGTGGAGATAGGGAGCTCTGAGGAGTCTCTCCTTGATCTCTCTCTCCTGATGCTACATGTACATTGCAGTGTGTTAGGTCCCACACTCCAGAGGATCATACAGTCTCTGGCCATTATTACATCTGTCCAGTCGGCCAGGTTGATTTAAAGACAATATGACAGGCATAGGGTGGGCAGCTCTGACGTTGGTTCGTCTGATAGAAAGATAAAACAGAGATACTACCTCTTCTCTTCTCCCCTTCCTTCTTCTCTCCTCTCATTCTCTCCTCTTCTCTCCTCTCCTTCTCTTCTCTTCTCTCCTCCCTTCTCCTCCCTTCTTTCCTCTCCTTCTCTTCTCTTCTTCCTTCTCCTCCCTTCTTCTATCCTCTCCTTCTCTTCTTACCTTCCTTCTCCTCCCTTCTTCTCTTCTCTCCTCTCCTCCTCCCTTCTTCTTTCCTCTCCTTCTCTTCTCTTCTCTCCTTCCTTCTCCTCCCTTCTTCTATCCTCTCCTTCTCTCCTTCTCTTCTTACCTTCCTTCTCCTCCCTTCTTCTCTTCTCTCCTCTCCTCCTCCCTTCTTTTCTTCTCACATTCCTTCTCCTCCCTTCTTCTCTTCTCTCCTCTCCTCATTACTTCTTCTCTCCTCTCCTCTCAATGCACATGCAGACAGACAGACAGGTACAGACAGACAGGTACAGACAGACAGGTACAGACAGACAGGTACAGACACAGCCAGGTACAGACAGGTACAGACAGGTACAGACAGGTACAGACAGGTACAGACAGACAGGCAGGCAGGCAGACAGGCACGCTCAGACAGACATGTACAAACAGACAGAAAGTTACAGACAGACAGACGGGTACAGACAAACAGACATACAGGTACAACAGACAGAGACAGACAGAGAGACAGACAGCTACAACATACAGCATATTGGTAGAAAACACATGGCAGTAAAACACCTTCCTCTCTGGGTCAATATGTCTCCAACTGTGTTGTAGTGATTACATTTACCTCTCCCTTTGACGTCTGCTAGTCACCAGGCAGGAAAAGGCAGAGTGTGCATCTGTAAGGGCTGTCGTCGGAAGAAGACCAAAATGCAGCGGAGTTAGTGAGCACTCCGGCAGATCCGGCACGGCGGGCCACTCTGGCAGATCCGGCTCAGGATTCACCAGGCTGGGGAGACATGAGGGAGGCCTGGCTCTGGGCGCAGGCCCTGGACTCACCAGGCTGGGGAGGAGGACTGGTCCTTGGAGGAGGCACAGGCTTGACCAGGATGAGGAGACCCACTGGAGGACTGGTCCGTGGAGGAGGCACGGGCTTGACCAGGATGAGGAGACCCACTGGAGGACTGGTCCGTGGAGGAGGCACGGGCTTGACCAGGATGGGAAGACATGCAGGAGGCTTGGTTCTGGGCGTAGGTACAGGATGTGCAGGGCTGGGAAGACATGCAGGAGGCCTGTTTCTGGGCGCAGGCACAGTCTTCACCAGACAACCAGCACACACCTCAGGACGAGTATGGAGAGCTGCCTCAGGTGACATCATTTCCACGACACGCTCCGTAGGGCGAATGCCGTGCCTTATGCACCAAACTAGCAGCTCTCTCATCTCTCTCTCCTTTAATTTCCCCATTAACTCCTTCACAGTCTCTGCCTCGTACCCCTCGCTCACCTCCAATGTCAGTCCGACTGGCTCTGGTTCCGACCTCGGCTCCGCCGACTGTCCCGTGTGCCCCCCCAATTTTTTTTATTGGGGCTGCCTCTCGTGCTCGTTGCGCTCTCTCTCCTCATAATATCGCCTCTCCGCTCTCGCCGCTTCAATCTCCCACTGCGGGAGGCGATACTCCCCAGCCTGAGTCCAGGGTCCCTCTCCGTCCAGTATCTCTTCCCATGTCCACGAGTCCATCAAGCTGTTCTCCTGTTGCTCCTTCCTCCTCCGCTGCTTGGTCCTGGTTTGGTGGGTAATTCTGTAAGGGCTGTCGTCGGAAGAAGACCAAAATGCAGCGGAGTTAGTGTTCAACATATTTCATTATTGCCGTAACACTATTCAAACAAAACAAGGAACTGACAGCCAACACAGTCCTGTCAGGTGAAACACACTAAACAGAAACAATTACCCACAAAACCCCAATGGAAAAACATGCACTTATGTGTGACTCCAAATCAACAGCAACGAACTTCAGCTGTGCCTGATTTGGGAGCCACACACGGCCCAAAACAAAGAAATACAAACACATAGAAACAGAACATAGAACGCCCACCCAATGTAATACCCTGGCCTAACCAAAATAAAGAACAAAAAACCCCTCTCTATGGCCAGGGCATTACAGTACCCCCCCCCCAAGGTGCGGACTCCGGCCGCAAAACCTGACACTGAAGGGGAGGGTCTGGGTGGGCCCTCTTACGGCGGTGTCTCAGGTGCGGGACGTAGCCTCTGCCCCACCCTTGGCGTCGCCCTCTTAGGTGGCGCACCTGGCCGCGCCGAAGGTCTGGTGGGCGACCCTGGCTTCGCCCGGCTGGCGGGCGACCCTTGTTGCGCCCGGCTGGCGGGCGACCCTTGCTGCGCCGGGCAGACGGGCCACTTTGGCTGATCCGGGCAGGCGGGCCACTCCGGCTGATCCGGGCAGGCGGGCCACTCCGGCTGATCCGGGCAGGCGGGCCACTCCGGCTGATCCGGGCAGGCGGGCCACTCCGGCTGATCCGGGCAGGCGGGCCACTCCGGCTGATCCGGGCAGGCGGGCCACTCCGGCTGATCCGGACAGGCGGGCCACTCCGGCTGATCCGGACAGGCGGGCCACTCCGGCAGCACCGGACAGGCGGGCCACTCCGGCAGCTCCGGACAGGCGGGCCACTCCGGCAGCTCCGGACAGGCGGGCCACTCCGGCAGCTCCGGACAGGCGGGCCACTCCGGCAGCTCCGGACAGGCGGGCCACTCCGGCAGCTCCGGACAGGCGGCCACTCCGGCAGCTCCGGACAGGCGGGCCACTCCGGCAGATCCGGCACGGCGGGCCACTCCGGCAGATCCGGCACGGCGGGCCACTCTGGCAGATCCGGCTCAGGATTCACCAGGCTGGGGAGACATGAGGGAGGCCTGGCTCTGGGTGCAGGCCCTGGACTCACCAGGCTGGGGAGGAGGACTGGTCCTTGGAGGAGGCACAGGCTTGACCAGGATGAGGAGACCCACTGGAGGACTGGTCCGTGGAGGAGGCACGGGCTTGACCAGGATAGGGAGACCCACTGGAGGACTGGTCCGTGGAGGA
This sequence comes from Salmo salar, assembly GCF_965601325.2. Taxonomy (NCBI): domain Eukaryota; kingdom Metazoa; phylum Chordata; class Actinopteri; order Salmoniformes; family Salmonidae; genus Salmo; species Salmo salar. The sequence continues at coordinate 13,273,594 of NC_138296.1, forward strand.
GGCACGGGCTTGACCAGGATGAGGAGACCCACTGGAGGACTGGTCCGTGGAGGAGGCACGGGCTTGACCAGGATGGGAAGACATGCAGGAGGCCTGGTTCTGGGCGTAGGCACAGGACGTGCAGGGCTGGGAAGACATGCAGGAGGCCTGTTTCTGGGCGCAGGCACAGTCTTCACCAGACAACCAGCACACACCTCAGGACGAGTATGGAGAGCTGCCTCAGGTGACATCATTTCCACGACACGCTCCGTAGGGCGAATGCCGTGCCTTATGCACCAAACTAGCAGCTCTCTCATCTCTCTCTCCTTTAATTTCCCCATTAACTCCTTCACAGTCTCTGCCTCGTACCCCTCGCTCACCTCCAATGTCAGTCCGACTGGCTCTGGTTCCGACCTCGGCTCCGCCGACTGTCCCGTGTGCCCCCCCAATTTTTTTTATTGGGGCTGCCTCTCGTGCTCGTTGCGCTCTCTCTCCTCATAATATCGCCTCTCCGCTCTCGCCGCTTCAATCTCCCACTGCGGGAGGCGATACTCCCCAGCCTGAGTCCAGGGTCCCTCTCCGTCCAGTATCTGTTCCCATGTCCACGAGTCCATCAAGCTGTTCTCCTGTTGCTCCTTCCTCCTCCGCTGCTTGGTCCTGGTTTGGTGGGTAATTCTGTAAGGGCTGTCGTCGGAAGAAGACCAAAATGCAGCGGAGTTAGTGTTCAACATATTTCATTATTGCCGTAACACTATTCAAACAAAACAAGGAACTGACAGCCAACACAGTCCTGTCAGGTGAAACACACTAAACAGAAACAATTACCCACAAAACCCCAATGGAAAAACATGCACTTATGTGTGACTCCAAATCAACAGCAACGAACTTCAGCTGTGCCTGATTTGGGAGCCACACACTGCCCAAAACAAAGAAATACAAACACATAGAAACAGAACATAGAACGCCCACCCAATGTAATACCCTGGCCTAACCAAAATAAAGAACAAAAAACCCCTCTCTATGGCCAGGGCATTACAGTACCCCCCCCCAAGGTGCGGACTCCGGCCGCAAAACCTGACACTGAAGGGGAGGGTCTGGGTGGGCCCTCTTACGGCGGTGTCTCAGGTGCGGGACGTAGCCTCTGCCCCACCCTTGGCGTCGCCCTCTTAGGTGGCGCACCTGGCCGCGCCGAAGGTCTGGTGGGCGACCCTGGCTTCGCCCGGCTGGCGGGCGACCCTTGTTGCGCCCGGCTGGCGGGCGACCCTTGCTGCGCCGGGCAGACGGGCCACTTTGGCTGATCCGGGCAGGCGGGCCACTCCGGCTGATCCGGGCAGGCGGGCCACTCCGGCTGATCCGGGCAGGCGGGCCACTCCGGCTGATCCGGGCAGGCGGGCCACTCCGGCTGATCCGGGCAGGCGGGCCACTCCGGCTGATCCGGGCAGGCGGGCCACTCCGGCTGATCCGGACAGGCGGGCCACTCCGGCTGATCCGGACAGGCGGGCCACTCCGGCAGCACCGGACAGGCGGGCCACCCGGCAGCTCCGGACAGGCGGGCCACTCCGGCAGCTCCGGACAGGCGGGCCACTCCGGCAGCTCCGGACAGGCGGGCCACTCCGGCAGCTCCGGACAGGCGGGCCACTCCGGCAGCTCCGGACAGGCGGCCACTCCGGCAGCTCCGGACAGGCGGGCCACTCCGGCAGATCCGGCACGGCGGGCCACTCCGGCAGATCCGGCACGGCGGGCCACTCTGGCAGATCCGGCTCAGGATTCACCAGGCTGGGGAGACATGAGGGAGGCCTGGCTCTGGGTGCAGGCCCTGGACTCACCAGGCTGGGGAGGAGGACTGGTCCTTGGAGGAGGCACAGGCTTGACCAGGATGAGGAGACCCACTGGAGGACTGGTCCGTGGAGGAGGCACGGGCTTGACCAGGATAGGGAGACCCACTGGAGGACTGGTCCGTGGAGGAGGCACGGGCTTGACCAGGATGAGGAGACCCACTGGAGGACTGGTCCGTGGAGGAGGCACGGGCTTGACCAGGATGGGAAGACATGCAGGAGGCCTGGTTCTGGGCGTAGGCACAGGACGTGCAGGGCTGGGAAGACATGCAGGAGGCCTGTTTCTGGGCGCAGGCACAGTCTTCACCAGACAACCAGCACACACCTCAGGACGAGTATGGAGAGCTGCCTCAGGTGACATCATTTCCACGACACGCTCCGTAGGGCGAATGCCGTGCCTTATGCACCAAACTAGCAGCTCTCTCATCTCTCTCTCCTTTAATTTCCCCATTAACTCCTTCACAGTCTCTGCCTCGTACCCCTCGCTCACCTCCAATGTCAGCCCGACTGGCTCTGGTTCCGACCTCGGCTCCGCCGACTGTCCCGTGTGCCCCCCCAAATTTTTTTATTGGGGCTGCCTCTCGTGCTCGTTACGCTCTCTCTCCTCATAATATCGCCTCTCCGCTCTCGCCGCTTCAATCTCCCACTGAGGGAGGCGATACTCCCCAGCCTGAGTCCATGGTCCCTCTCCGTCCAGTATCTGTTCCCATGTCCACGAGTCCATCAAGCTGTTCTCCTGTTGCTCCTTCCTCCTCCGCTGCTTGGTCCTGGTTTGGTGGCTAATTCTGTAAGGGCTGTCGTCGGAAGAAGACCAAAATGCAGCGGAGTTAGTGCTCAACATGTTTCATTATTGCCGTAACACTATTCAAACAAAACAAGGAACTGACAGCCAACACAGTCCTGTCAGGTGAAACACACTAAACAGAAACAATTACCCACAAAACCCCAACGGAAAATCATGCACTTATGTGTGACTCCCAATCAACAGCAACGAACTTCAGCTGTGCCTGATTTGGGAGCCACACACGGCCCAAAACAAAGAAATACAAACACATAGAAACAGAACATAGAACGCCCACCCAATGTAACACCCTGGCCTAACCAAAATAATGAACAAAAAACCCCTCTCTATGGCCAGGGCGTTACAGCATCTCAAATGGTTCCCTATTCCCTCTGTAGTGCACTGCTTTAGACCAGGACCCATTGGGCTAATCTCTCTGTAGTGCACTGCTTTAGACCAGGACCCATTGGGCTAATCCCTCTGTAGTGCACTACTTTAGACCAGGGCCCATTGGGCTAATCCCTCTGTAGTGCACTACTTTAGACCAGGGCCATTGGGCTAATCCCTCTGTAGTGCACTACTTTAGACCCAGGACCCATTGGGCTAATCTTTCTGTAGTGCACTACTTTAGACCAGGACCCATTGGGCTAATCTCTCTGTAGTGCGCTACTTTAGACCAGGGTCTATTGGGCTAATAAAGCACCATTAGGGAAAACAACCAGAGGCAGCAGTGTGTAGAGAACATCACCAGAACATCTGGTTTCTGACTGCTTTTCTTGCTAGTGGGTTTGATACTAGCACAGACAGGCTCACACAGTAACACACATACCTCTATGAGTACATTTTTCATATTTCATACTTCTATATTTAATTTTTCTATATTTCATACTTCTATATTTCATGGGCGGCAGGTAGCCTAGTGGTTAGAGCGTTGGGCCAGTAACCGAAAGGTTGGTAGATCGAATTCCCGAGCTGACAAGGTAAACATCTGCCGTTCTGCCCCAGAACAAGGCAGTTAACCCACTGTTCCCCGGTAGGCTGTCATTGTAAATAAGAATTTGTTCTGACTTGCCTAGTTAAATAAAAATAAATGTCATACTTCTATATTTCATCATAGAGTATCTTATATTGATCACACCAGAACTACATATGTCTTAGTGTTGATAGTTTTATTGTATCATAGATACAGCCTCTAACACTGATTACTATGCTCTCTGTTTACCAAATTCATGGCAGGGTACCGTAGCCTGGTCACCTGGGAGCGGAGACCACTAGCTGGGTTTGTGAATAGAACTCTAATGTTCTCTACTGCTAGCTGGGTTTGTGTATAGAGCTCTAATGTTCTCTACTGCTAGCTGGGTTTGTGTATAGAGCTCTAATGTGCTCTACTGCTAGCTGGGTTTGTGTACAGAGCTCTAATGTTCTCTACTGCTAGCTGGGTTTGTGTACAGAGCTCTAATGTTCTCTACTGCTAGCTGGGTTTGTGTATAGAGCTCTAATGTGCTCTACTGCTAGCTGGGTTTGTGTACAGAGCTCTAATGTTTTCGACTGCTAGCTGGGTTTGTGTATAGAGCTCTAATGTTCTCTACTGCTTGTTGGGTTTGTATATAGAGCTCTAATGTTCTTTACTGCTAGCTGGGTTTGTGTACAGAGCTCTAATGTTCTCGACTGCTAGCTGGGTTTGTGTATAGAGCTCTAACGTTCTCTACTGCTAGCTGGGTTTGTGTATAGAGCTCTAATGTTCTCTACTGCTAGCTGGGTTTGTGTTCAGAGCTCTAATGTTCTCTACTGCTAGCTGGGTTTGTGTTTAAAGCTCTAATGTTCTCTACTGCTAGCTGGGAGTGCTTGGCACCACCTATCCACAGCAGCAGATCCTGGTTATTTGTAATGTAGACTGATGGTGTTCATGGTGAAAACACTCTCTTTAGTGTAACGCCCATCTGTCTTCCCTCGCTCATCCACAGAGGATCAACACATGGTGGCATCCCAAATGACACCCTGTTCCCTATTTAGCTCACTACCCTAGTGTTTCCCATAGGCCTCTGGTCAAAAGTAGTGCCCTACCCTATGGTTTCCCATAGGCCTCTGGTCAAAAGTAGTGCCCTACCCTAGGGTTTCCCCATAGGCCTCTGGTCAAAGGTAGTGTACTACCCTAGGGTTTCCCCATAGGCCTCTGGTCAAAGGTAGTGCACTGTATAAGGAATAGGTTGCCATTTGGGAAAGACTACAGTTCTGTCTCTCTGTCAGCCAGGAACACACTTGTGTTTAGGACTAATGAAGACCCAGATGGCCCACTGTCATCAACATGAAATAAAGTAGTCAATGAAACGTCCTGATAAACCTAGCTAGCGCCATACGTCTTACAATGGGCAGCTACTTGGACAAGAACAACTGGCCTCTTTGATTTATTGTGAATAAATTACAGAAGATTAATGTTTAGATTTGAGTTACTTAAAGAGATCACAAGATGTTGTTAGATACATAAGATCAGAAAATGTATTTTTACTGATTCCAGTCTAATTGACTCCCCATGGATCATTCTGTCCAGCAGAAAACAGGACGTGAACAGCATCATACATGAATGGAAAAAGCCACAAAACGACCAAATAGACACATGAACCACCACATGATGCCTAAAAAGAGCATGACAACCAGAGGGGAAAACCAAGGACATAGGTCTACAGAGGATATATATTTTTTTACAATCCCAGTTAAATGGCTCCATGTGCTTTGAGCAGTGTATATTGTGTTTGAGCAGTGTATATTGTGTTTGAGCAGTGTATATTGAACCGAGCAGGGAAGGAAGCAGCAGGGCTATGATGGACCAGACCATGATGGACCAGACAAATCAAATCAAATGTTATTGGTCACATGCGGGTGTAGCGAAATGCTTGTGTTTCTAGCTCCAACAGTGCAGTAAAATCTAACAATTTCACAACAAATACTTAATACACACAAGTTTAAGTAAAGGAATGGAATGAATAATATATAAATATATGGATGAGCAATGTCAGAGTACAGACCTGGGTTCAAATACTATTAGAAATCTTTCAAATACTTTGACCATTTGCTTTAGCCTGCCTGGAGTGCCAGATGGGCAGAGTATGACTATACTATTGGTTAAATGATGCCAGGCAAGTGCAATCGAGCACAGAAAAAGTATTTGAAATTATTTTGAATAGTGTTTCAACCCAGGTGTGGACCATAGGACTGTTCTGTTCTGTTCCACCATGGCCTCAGTCCAAAGTCTCTCCTCAGACAGACAGACACTCCGAGTCTGGACCATAGGACTGTTCTGTTCTGTTCCACCATGGCCCCAGTCCAAAGCCTCTCCTCAGACAGACAGACACTCCAAGTCTGGACCATAGGACTGTTCTGTCCTGTTCCACCATGGCCCCAGTCCAAAGCCTCTCCTCAGACAGACAGACACTCCAAGTCTGGACCATAGGACTGTTCTGTTCTGTTCCACCATGGCCCCAGTCCAAAGCCTCTCCTCAGACAGACAGACACTCCAGGTCTGGACCACAGGACTGTTCTGTTCTGTTCCACCATGGCCCCAGTCCAAAGCCTCCCCTCAGACAGACAGAGAGACAGACACTCCAGGTCTGGACCACAGGACTGTTCTGTTCTGTTCCACCATGGCCTCAGTCCAAAGCCTCTACTCAGACAGACAGACACTCCAGGTCTGAACCACAGGACTGTTCTGTTCTATTCCATCATGGCCCCAGTCCAAAGCCTCTCCTCAGACAGACAGACAGACACTCCAGAAGTTGATTACCACCTCTCTCTGATTGCAGTTCTCTCTCTCTCTCTCTCAAATCTAAATTGCGACTACAGACATGATTCCAGCCCATATTCCTGGAGTACACTAAATCACTCTCACACGCTCCCCCCTCCTCACCTTACTCCCTCTCCTCTCCTCTCCCCTTCCCTCCCTTCTCACCCCCCACTCCACTGCCACATAAAAAACAGCCAACAAGAGAGCTGCAGAACTGAATGGAGAACGATGCTGCTCTGCTCCTCATGTGTCTTTGTAATCAAAGCCAGGAACATTTCTGTCTGTCTGTCTGTCTGTCTGTCTGTCTGTCTGTCTGTCTGTCTGTCTGTCTGTCTGTCTGTCTGTCTGTCTGTCTGTCTGTCTATCTCAGACCACAAAGTTCAAATAAAAACTAGATGGTCATTTTCTATTAAGAAACAGGTCTGCGTTAACTCTTGACAAGTAGTTTTGTGGAAGAAGTTTAAAATGTTTTACTTAAGCCAAGCAGTTAAATATAGTCAAAGTTAAATTTGCTGAAATAATTGATCTGATTAATTTCATAGATTATTTAATAGATCAATTGTGGGGCCGTTAGATCACATATTTCCTACCAAATAGCTCCACTCAGACCAACCTAGTAGACCTGAATACAGTCTCCTACTATAATACCACACTATATGACAACTGTAATAGTAGAGTACAGAAGACAAGGAAGCAGTGTTGAAGTTTAAAACACTTTATTTTATCCCAAGCGTTTATCGCTTACTTCAACCGTATATACATTCATTATTCAAAGGATAAAGCTGTTAAAAGAAAGTTATGACTGGATGTATAAATAAATTGAACCGATAAATGGATAGATAAATAAAGTAAGGATGTAGGGATGTAGGGATGAGGATAAGTTGGAGTGATTGGTATGATAAATGTATGGTTAAAGTAAAGTTTGCTGTTCTGATTTCAGATTAGAATATCAGAGAAGTAGACCAAGGTGTCATACCCCTTAAGTTTTTGTCTACGACGTGTTGTTGGGAAAAGTGACCCAAGGTAGCGGATTTGTGTCAAAAGTCACATTTACTCATTGTCTCATGCTTAGAATGTGCTCCCTCATTGTTATCATTTGAAAGTTCTGAAACATTCCATGGCAGTTAATTCAACAGAGGGAAGTTAAATATGTTGATGTGGTTACTAAAACAGTTGTACTTGTGGTGGAAATTAAATATGAATTACATAATATACTGTTTAATTAGACATATTATGCTGTTTTACTCAGAGAATTGTCATAGAATTTAACATTATTCTGCTGATACAGGCTTGTCGTGTAACTTAGTCATCAGTCGTACAGATAAGAGTCGTTTGGGGTGAGACTGCAGTATGTGACATCCTGTTTTAACAATCTACAGGAAATTTGATGTGTGGAAACATGCAGGAAGGAAGAGACATTGGTGGGAACGTCAGCTATCTTAATCTACACAGACAAACTAAACGCCTTTTATATACTATGTTCCCCACCCCTGTTTGCACCCATCTGCTAAACTGCGACATAGACGAAATAGGTTGTACTTTTTCTATAAGAGGAGTGAGACAACTCTGTTCATTGGGCCTTAACTCTGCACGGTGCATGGTTATCTGATCCATTTTTATAAATCTTATAATAAAATTGTTGTTTGACAGAATCGGCAGTCTCTCTTCCTATAGAATTTCTCTGACACACCTCTTGATGGGTAGTAGATATTTATGTTGTTATGTTAGATTTGAATAGCTGAGAAGTAGATGTTGTAATATTCATATGTGAATACATACTGAATTATAATTGGATGCATTTTACCGCCGTATCCTACTGTGCAGTGATTGGTTAAGACCACCCAGACGGTTAGGGCATCGTCAGTTGATCGTGGTTGGAGATAGGCGAACATGCAGTTGTAGCTAGTTAATAAAGAGTTATGTTAAAGAAACATCCTGTAGTTCTGTGTTTTATTATTTTGTACAAAGCGTACAAAACAAGACATGGTGTCAGAGTAAATGGTCTTAAAAGATGGATTTTTCTGGAGTTCCTTCACCTCGAATGGACTGGGAGTCTACAAACTTACCCGATGCATGGCGTAAGTACAAACAGCATGTGGAGCTAATGTTCACGGGTCCTCTGAAGGCAAGAGGAGAAGAGGAAAAGTGTAGCTACCTGCTCCTCTGGATCGGTGAAAAAGGGAGAGATATTTACAACACATGGACACTTACCGAGGCTGAATCAAAGGTACTGAAAACATACTACGACCGTTTTGAAGCATATGTTGTGCCGAAGACTAATACAATTTTCGCTAGGTACAAATTCCATGAGAAAGTACAGGGAGCTAGCAAGTTTTTTGAACAGTTTGTGACTGAGCTGCGTCTGCTTGTGAAAGACTGTGATTATGCAAACAAGGATGAGATGGTCAGGGACCGTATTGTATTTGGAATACACTCACCGCGAGTGAGAGAGAAACTTTTGAATGTTGGGTCTGAGCTAACGCTGGACAAAGCGATCGACATAGCCAGATCTCACGAGCTAGCACAGGCTCAGATGAAAACCATTTCGCGCCGCAGCACGAGCGCATCACGTGAACAAGCAGTGCACGCAGTCAGGCAGACATCAAAGCACACCTCCGGTGCCCAGAGAGCGCGTTTCAGAACGGAGAGAGACATAACTCCAAAACAGAGCGACACAGACTCAAAACGCCCCAAAACATGTGGATATTGTGGATACAAAGTGCATGGCGAACAAGGAAATGTGGTAAATGGAATCACTTTGCAAAAGTCTGCAGAGCTTACCGTGGAAAAACAGTACACACAGTGAGTGAAGATGAAATGTCAATCAAAGAGTCAAATGATGATGAACTGTTTATTGATTCAGTGACACAAAAAAGTCACATATCAGAGACAGAGCAAGCCTTTGCTGACATTGAAATAGGAACACAAGGCACAAAGCTAAAGTTCAAACTAGACACTGGTGCACAAGTAAACATTATTCCTCTGAATAAGTACCGCAGCTTGACATCTGAGTGCGAGCTACAGCCCACCATGCGCAGACTGACTGGTTATGGTGGTGAACAGCTCCCAGTAAAAGGCACATGCACTTTCAAATGCAAATACAAGGAAAGTGACATGATGTTGGACTTTTACGTTGTTGACACTGGAGCACCTGCAGTGCTAGGTCTTAAAGCATGTTTAGACATGTACCTCATCAAGCTATTTTTATCAGTAACAGCACCAGTAGAGACAGGAAATGTACTGGAGGAGTTTGCTGATGTCTTTACAGGAATAGGATTATTCCCAGGAGAATGTACCATTCACCTTGACCCAGACGCAACCCCTGTGGTCTACCCCCCGAGAAAGATTCCCCTTGCTCTTCGTGCCTGTCTGAAGAAAGAGTTGGAGAGCATGGAGCAATATGACATAGTCACCAAGGTTACAGAACCGACCGACTGGGTAAACGCGTTAGTGGTGGTGGAGAAACCACGCACAGGCAAGCTCCGAGTATGCCTCGACCCAAGAGACTTGAACAAGGCTATCAAACGGCCCCCATTACCCTTTACCGACGCTAGATGGTATCACACACAAGCTAGTGGGAGCACACTACTTCAGTGTCATGGATGCTAGATCAGGCTACTAGGCTATCAAGCTCACAGAAGAGTCATCTAAGCTCACAACATTCAACACACCGTTTGGACGCTACAGGTTCCGTCGCCTGCCTTTTGGGATTATCTCAGCCCAAGACGAGTTTCAGCGAAAGATCGCCGAATTGTACGAAGGCCTCGACGGAGTTGTGGCAATTGTGGATGACATCCTTGTCTATGGTCGAACCAAAGAGGAGCACGACCGAAACCTCCGTGCGATGCTGCAAAGATCCCGCGAGAGAGGAGTCCGGCTCAACCCCGAGAAGAGCACAGTTGGCGCTACAGAGGTCAGCTACTTCGGACATCTTCTCACAGCGAATGGAATCAAGCCAGATCCACAGAAGATCTCAGCCATAAAAGAAATGGAGCCACCAAAAAACCGTGCAGAGCTGGAAACAGTGCTTGGCATGGTCAACTACTTATCCAAGTTCGCACCCAGCCTCTCCAATGCTAATGCACCCCTGCGTCAACTGCTAAAGCAGTCCAGTGAGTTTCTCTGGGACAAGCAACACGACATTGCTTTCCAGAATGTGAAAGACTTGATCACGAGAGAACCAGGACCAATCCTTGCCTACTACGACCCCAACAAAGAGCTCAGACTCCAAGTGGACGCGTCGAAGTATGGACTAGGTGCAGTGCTACTGCAAGAAGGAAAGCCCATCGGCTACGCTTCCAAATCTCTCACAGACTGTGAAATCAACTACGCTCAAATCGAAAAGGAGGTCTATGCCATTCTGTTCGGATGTAAACGTTTCCATCAGTACGTATATGGACGACAAGTCATTGTGGAATCCGACCACAAGCCCCTTGAGTCAATCATGAGGAAACCACTAGCTGCAGCCCCGCCAAGGCTACAGAGAATTATCCTTCAACTACAAAAATACGACTTCACAGTCACTCACCGCCCAGGCAAAGACATCCCTGTCGCAGACACACTCTCCAGGAAGTTTCTTACCTACAAGGACAGCAGCCTCAGTGAAGGCATGGACATGCAAGTACACACTGTGTACAGCAACTTACCAGTTAGTGACACGAAACTGAAGGAGATCCAAGCAGAAACAGACAAGGACTCACAACTCACACAGCTGAGGAAAGTCATACAGGATGGATGGCCTGAGGAGAGGAGAAAATGCCCTCAGAGCATCTCAGAATTCTGGAACCATCGTGATGAACTATCACATATCAACGGAATCATTTTCAAAGGAGAGAAAATCATTATTGCTACCAGTCTCAGAGAAGAGATTTTGACAAAGATCCATGCTGGACACATGGGCATGGAAAAGTGCAAACAGAGAGCACGGGACATTATGTTTTGGCCTGGAATGTGCAAACAAATAGAGGACATTGTTGGTAGATGTGCCATCTGTCTTGAACGACGCCCCTCAAACACCAAAGAGCCAATGTTACCTCACTGTATCCCAGACCGACCCTGGCAGGTCGTGGCAACCGATCTGTTCACCTGGAACAACGAGGACTACATCGTAACAGTGGACTACTACAGCAGATACTTTGAATTCGACAAGCTTCACAGCACCACATCTGCAGCTGTGATACACAAGCTGAAAGCAGCCTTTGCCAGGCATGGCATTGTAGAGACTTTAATATCTGACAATGGGCCCTGTTACAAATCAAATGAGTTTGAATCCTTCACAAAAGCATGGGAGTTCACACATGTTACCACAAGCCCACATTACCCTCAAAGTAATGGCCTTGCTGAAAAATCTGTGCAGATTGCTAAATCACTCATGGACAAAGCAAAAGCAGACAAGAGAGACCCCTACCTCAGTCTCCTTGAATACCGCAACACTCCAGTTGACAACTTCAAATCACCAGCTCAGCTGTTGATGAGCCGCAGACTTCGCTCAACCCTTCCCAGCACCAACCAGCAGCTGCAACCTGAGGTCGTCAGCTACAAGGAAATGCATGGAAAACGTGCACAGAGACAACAACAACAAAAGCGATACTACGACAGGTCAGCTAGACCACTGCCACCACTGATCAACGGAGAGTCAGTTAGAATCCAGGAGCATGGCCTCTGGAAACCAGCAGTCGTCATCCAGCCAGCTGACACTGAACGTTCATATCACGTCCGCACCGCAGAAGGAGCAGTGTACCGCCGCAATCGTCGTCACTTACTGAACACAAAAGAACAACACACTGATGAGATGAACTGTTCCCCTGAAAGAGAACGTGATGGACTAAACACACACACAGCACAACATACACCACACTTACCTGCAACACCACAAGAGCTGTTGACTGACACAGAAGCATGCTATTACTATCACATTCCTAATGATGGTGAGTACTAAGATGATAAGAACTACTGTAGAAAACCCTCACTACACCCTCTATCTGATCCTGAGAGTTAGAGACACAATGTTTGAGACTCTCTTGCCCCAGCAGAGCTGGCCATCCTCAGACAATGCCTAGCTGGTAAGGGGGTCATAAACTGCCTGTTCGCACCTCACACGCATGCGCACACACACACACACACACACACACACACACACACACACACACACACACACACACACACACACACACACACACACACACACACACACACACACACACACACACACACACACTACTCTGTGTGGTTTTGAGGGTTGTCAATACTTAGGTTTCCTGGACAGTGAGGCCCTTCTTTAACCCTGAACTGCCCAGCTGAATGCAGTGACGCCCTAGTCATGACATTGTCACATCATACACCCACACATCAGACCGTACCACATCACTCTACCTGTCTCCCTCCCTCTCTCTAGTGTAACAGATCCTAGGGGTTCTTTTCTGCTCATGCATCCTTATTTTGATGCAAAACCCAGCACTGGTGGGCGTGGCCAAAGAGCTCTATTTTCATGTCATCCAACAAATCTAAAACACCTGGAGTTTGCCAAACGGCATGGGCACTTGGATTGGTTAGATGACATAAAAATAGAACTCTTTGGCCACTCCCACCAGTGGTGGGTTTGTTGTCTAAAGAAAGATACATATGCAGATCAGAACCACATACCTACTGTAACAACATGGTGGTGGATCTTTGATGTTATGGGGCTATTCTTCTTCGACTGGTCCTGGCACATCATGAATTTTACCCAGTACCAGGACATTTTTGCCAAAACCCTGGTTGCCTCTGCCAGGAGGCTGAAACTTGGCCGCAAGTGGATCTTCCAGCAAGACAATAACCCCAAGCACACATGAAATCCACAAAGAAATGGTTCATTGACCACAAAATCAACATTTTGCAATGGCCATCTCAGTCTTCCGGACCTAAATCCCATTGAATACCTGTGGCTTGAATTGAAGAGGGCAGTCCATAAGTACAGACGAAGGATATCAAGGATCTAGAAAGATTGTGTCTAGAGGAATGGTCTAAGATCCCTCCCATTTGTGTTCTCCAACTCATAAAACATTTTAGAAAAGGCTCAGTGCCATTGTCCTCGCAAGGTCAGGTATAGAAAAGGTCTGTAACAAGCCCATTTTTTCAAAACAAGGGGCTTGTTACAGACCAAGGAGTGTTGATACAGACCAAGGGGCTTGTTACAGACCAAGGGGCTTGTTATAGACCAAGGGGTGTTGTTACAGACCAAGGGGCTTGTTACAGACCAAGGGGTGTTGTTACAGACCAAAGGGCTTGTTACAGATCAAGGGGCTTGTTACAGATCAAGGGGCTTGTTACAGACCAAGGGGCGTTGTTACAGACCATGGAGTGTTGTTACAGACCAAGAGGCTTGTTACAGATCAAGGGGCTTGTTACAGACCAAGGGGCGTTGTTACAGACCATGGGGTGTTGTTACAGACCAAGAGGCTTGTTACAGACCAAGGGGTATTGTTACATACCAAGGGGCTTGTTACAGACCAAGGGGTGTTGTTACAGACCAAGGGGCGATGTTACAGACCAAGGGTGTTGTTACAGACCAAGGGGTGTTGTTACAGACCACGGGGTGTTGTTACAGACCAAGAGGCTTGTTACAGAGCAAGGGGTGTTGTTACAGACCAAGGGGCTTGTTACAGACCAAGGGGTGTTGTTACAGACCAAGGGGCGATGTTACAGACCAAGGGGCGATGTTACAGACCAAGGGGCGTTGTTACAGACCAAGGGGCGTTGTTACAGACCAAGGGGGCTTGTTACAGACCAAGGGGGCTTGTTACAGACCAAGGGGTGTTGTTACAGACCAAGCGGAACAACCTAAACCTTGAAATTAGAGGTTTTCAAATCTCTCTGGTGGCCAAGTTGACCTAGTTAAGAAATACAATTGGATGGTGTCTCTACCATTTAAGATCTCTGATAGGTTTATTCATTAGTTGTTACCGGACATACTAAGGACTTGTGGTAGCCAGGCGGCTAATTGTCAGATGTTTCCCGATGAGAAAAGCTAACAGCTAGCATTTTTAGGCCAACAGGTTAAACCTCACGTTTAAACAACAGTTCGTAAGTATGGACCCACAATGTTGAAGATACGTTTTAAATTAAATCTCTCTGCAATATTATAATTAGGTTTATTGTCATGTTTGCACATTGCACAATTATTTTTGCACCATGGAAATTATGATCTAAATCTGTGTCTGTACAGGGACACACCAGGGCTCGCAGGCTACCCATGGCATAACCATGTTCTTCCTTAAACAGTTTGTAAAATACATTTTATCTCATTGAGAATAACCCAGGGGTTGACCTCTAACCCAGGGGTTCCCAAACTTTTTTGGCCCATGACCCCATTTTGATATCTGAAAATTCTTGTGATTTCAACCTTGTGAAAAACAATATGTAATTAACAGCCAGTGTTTACTTTTTAATTTGGGGCTATGGCAGTCAATTGAAAACCATTTTAACAGTATTTCGTATTGTCTTCTCTACTCACCATGATATACTTTTAATGTGGAGCTATGACAGTCAACTGCAAATGAGTCTGACATAATGTATCTTATCTCACCACCACTATTGAGATGGGTGTGGCTTGATGCATGTCATAGGCAAGGAGACACATTTTCTTTTCATTTCACAGAAAGCCAAGCAAGTCTGTTTTTTTACATCCATTTTGAATGACAACAGTTCCTTTCTCAATGTGAAAAAATCTTTCCAAGACTACCCCTCGACAACCACCAAGCCTCGGTGTGAAATAAAACATTGTCATGCTATGATCCCATATCTCCACATAGTTTTGCGAACAGGCATGTGTGCAGTGGATGTGGTTTGATGTAGATTACAATCGAAGTTACCTGCTGCAGTATATCTCAGAGTTCTGTACTCATCTCTTTTGCCGCCAGTTGCTCTCGGTGTATCATACAATGTGTCTATATGGCAGAGGCAGACACATTCATAACTAGAGTGTAGAGGCCTGCCCACCGTCCCACCATAGATGGAGCCCCATCTGTATAAAAGCCCAACATTCGATCCTATGGAGACTGTTTTTCGTCAATGTAGCCACTCATCACACTGAACATCCTCTGTGCCGTTTCATGCTCGGGAATCGTGAGACAGAACAATATGTCCTTGTGAATAGCATCCCCCAACGTGTATAGAGAACAAAAGTCAATGCATGGGCATCTCAGCCCTCACAGCTAAGGTCCATTTGGAGAGTATAAGCTGGGGAGTTTTTTCCTCTTGATTGCTAGCAGCATAAATTCTTTGTTTACATTTTAGCAGACGCTCTTATCCAGAGCGTGGGAATCGAAACCACAACCCTGGCGTTGCAAACACCATGCTCTACCAACTGAGCCACCAACTGAGCTGACAAAGGTATTGATGTGAGTTTCTATGCCTGTGCCTCTGCCTCCCCACACACTGTTTTCACCATATCAACTGCGGCCGGTAATATCAAAGTCTCTGCAATAGTGTGTGGTTTCATAGTGTAGTGGGCTTAGCTATTCACAATGGGAATGATTCAAGTGCAACGGTACAGCGCAGCATTTTCCCTTCTAAGGGCGCTCTCTGGTTGAATTATATCTTTTAGATTTGAATAATTGTCATTTATATTTTTTTATGTTAACCACATTACAATGATTTTGAGATACAAAGACGATATAATAATATTTATGTTGTTTTTCAGGATTTTAGAAATTCTCCCACAACCCCATTTTCATATCAGGCTACCCCACATGGGGTCACGACCCCGAGATTGGGAACCACCGGAATAACCTGAAACAATTTACATATCATTTTACATTTTATTTTTTAAAGTTTAATAATATAGATTAATACTGAATCATAGATAAACCAAGTAGTGCTGCACGTCCTGTGTGTCTGCAGGGAGAGACTATTAGGCTAAACCTCTGATCTCAGAAGGGATACTTAAAAGATGTAGAAACTTCAGACCACAAAGTTCACCCTTGTTTTTATGTGTGGTATTCTGCTAACTCTACTCTGACACTTCCAGCCTTCAGCAATTCAGATGAATAGATATGATCAGAGAGTGAGAGAGAGAGAGAGAGAGAAAGAGAGAGAGGTGTGTCAAAATCACCCATATAAGATGACTGGCTTGTATGTTGGGATCTAACAGAAGCAGAAACAGCAGTGTGCATTACCAGGCAGACAGACTTCTCAGAGTAGAATGGCTTGGGTCATAAAGCTCGGCATTCTACTGGCTGTTCTGATCAGAACCATCCTTACAAACCAGGACATCAAGAAAGAAGAGGAATACTATCACTTGTTAAACATGAATGATTATGGATACTGTTTGATGTTCAGATCCTCAGCTGGAGAGAGCCTGCTGCTGTGGAACACTTCAAACCCACTTGAGAATTCCTCCCTGGCTGCTGAGTTTAGGGATCGACTGGTACTGGAGGGATCATATCTCTATATCAACAATCTCACTCAGTCAGACTCTGGACGGTACAGAATGGAGTGTTGGACAGACGGCAGGGTGTCACGCCGGGACAGCAAGGAACTCCTAGTCTGCAGTGGTTCAAATAAAGAAACGATTCTGCATGTTAATTTAGGAGAGACAGTAAAGCTGCAGTGTGAGGGTACAAGGAGTGGTGCCAACATGACAGTCAGATGGTTCAGGGGAGACTCTAGACTGGACAGTAGAGTGCAGTTGGCTGGGAACAGCGCTTCTCTCCACATCACCGTTACTATGGAGGATCTGAAGTCCTATTACATGTGCGTGATACTGGAGAGACAGCTTTGTCTTTCCAGACAGCTCTTTGATACAAGGCGTAAGAGACAGTATGTTGTTCTCTCAGTAGGAGAGGAGGCTGTAGTGCCCTGCTTTAACCATGACCCCACTGGGACAGAGACGGGGTGGTTAACCAGCCGCTTTGGATACATCAGATGGGTCCCCAGTCATCTCACTAGCGGAGGGAAGCAGATGTACCTGACAGATGGAAGAACGTCAGGGAACTACTCCCTGGTCATCCCATCACTGATGCTCAACCACTCAGGGTGGTATGAGTGCTCCAGTAACCCCCCAAAAAATGATGAATACATAAAAGAATATGATTTCCTGGTGTGCCCCAAGGCTGAGCTTCTCACAGAGTTTTTCTCAGAGGGAGAGGAGGTTGTTCTCAGCTGTAACTCTGATCTCACTGAGTCTGACAGGTTGGTGTGGTACAGACGGACTGCTCAGCTGGACAATGTCATTCTGGACACAAGAGTACAACTAGCAATCTTGCCCCAAGACTTGGTTGGCCGAATGAATGCATCACACCCTCCATCCTTTCTGGTCCTCTCTAACCTCTCACTGGCAGACAGTGGAGAGTACTGGTGTGCTGTCTTCTATGAAGGGTTGTGTGTCTCAGTAACTAAGACCCTCTTGGTGTTCCCCAAGTCTGAGACACTCACAGAGTTCTTCACAGTGGGCGAGGAGGTTGTTCTCAGCTGTAACTCTAATCTCACTGAGTCTGACAGGGTGGTGTGGTACAGACGGACTGCTCAGCTGGACGATGTCATTCTGGACACAAGAGTACAACTAGCAAACTTGCCCCAAGACTTGGTTGGCCGAATGAATGCATCTCACCCTCCCTCCTTTCTGGGCCTCTCTAACCTCTCACTGGCAGACAGTGGAGAGTACTGGTGTGCTGTCTTCTATGAAGGGTTGCATGTCTCAGTAACTAAGACCCTCTTGCTGGTGTGGGACCCGTTTGGCATCAACTCCACGTTCTACAGAGTGTACTCTTCACTGATGGGCTGTGCTCTGCTGGGGATGGTCTGTGCTGTGATCACTGTGAACCTGAAGACCAGGAGAAGAAGAGATGAGACTTCCCTGAAGACCCGGAGGACTGCAGTCCAGACACAGGGACAGCAGAGCAGCAGAGTGGAAGAGGAGAGAAGAGAGTGAGGAAGAAAAGGGAGAGGGAAGAGAGAGGATAGACAAGGGAAGTGAGTGAGTGAGTGAGTGAGGAGAGAGAGGAAACAGAGATAAGACTAAAGAGAGAGACTGAAGAAGAAAGAGGAGGGTGTGGGGAGAGCTGAGTAAAAAGAGAGAGGTAGATGGATGTGATTTTAAGGTTCTAAGGTGAAACTTTAGCAGTAAGGAAATGTCCACCTTGTAAGACCTGATGTATGTTAGAAGAGAGGGAGACACAACAAAAGAATGATCAAATTAAGATCCTACATCTGTACTCTGGCACAATGGCACAAAGTACATTTCAGTAGAAACAGAAATACTTAGACTCAGCACAAATTGAACTTTCTGCTGCCAGAATACACAATGTTAAATATAAGAGTTTTATTTTGAATTGATTGCGAAAATTGACTTCAATATTACATACAGATGTATGATCTTAATTTGATCACCCTGTTGCAGGATAACTTTTTTGACGGTTAAAAAGGCTTCTGAAGTTTGTAATTTCCACTTAGGAGTTTCGGACTTGATACACCCTTCTGAAAAACATATCAGCCCCTTCAAAAAAACTTCCATTAATTACAATCCACGTAATAATTCACATTTCCTGTTGCTGCAGGATTATTTTCCTACTGTAGCAAACTGGATCAAATTAAGATCCTACATCTGTATAGTCATTTTGAACTATCCTTCTGATGTAACCTTAAACCTAACCTTTCTTGATGTAACCTGATATAACGTTTAATGTCCAATGTTTGCTATCAACATGAAGTGAATTGTAAATTGTGGTAGTAGCAGCAGTTGTAGAATTAGGAGTAGTAGTCAAAGTGGTTGAGTATTTACATGTTGGTTTCTTTATTATGGTATAGATCCTGTTCTGCTTCTCTGCTTCTTTTGCTATTTCTACAAATAAAGAAACATAACTTGAAAGCTTCTAACAGTAGATGACAATCAACTAGTAACAGTTAAATCAAAGCTGACAGATATTTTGACGATTGACGATATACATTACACTGAGTGTACAAAACATGAAGAACATTTTCCTCAAATTAAGTTGCACCCCCCACCCTTCAAATCAAATCGTATTGGTCACATACACATATTTAGCAGATGTTATTGTGGGTGTAGCGAAATGCTAGCTCCAACAGTGCAGTAATATCTAACAATTCACAACAATGCACACTAATCTAAAAGTAAAAGAATGGAATTAAGAAATATATAAATATTAGGACGAGCAATGTCGGAGTGGCATTAACTAGAATACAGTAGAATACAGTATGTACATCTGACATGAGTAAAACAGTATGTGAACATTATTAAAGTGACCAGTGATTCCATGTCTATGTACATTGGGTTGTGTAACCGGGTGGTAGCCGGCTAGTGATGGCTATTTAACAGTCTGATGGCCTTGAGATAGAAGCTGTTTTTCAGTCTCTCGGTCCCAGCTTTGATGCACCTGTACTGACCTCACATTCTAGATGATAGTGGGGTGAACAGGCCGGGGCTCGGGTGGATGATGTCCTTAATGATCTTTTTGGCCTTCCTGTGACTTCCTGTGCCCCAGACGATGCGTTGGACAGACGGCACCAACCCCTGGAGAGCCCTGTGGTTGCGGGCGGTGTAGTTGCTGTACCAGGCAGTGATACAGCCCGACAGGATGCTCTCAATGGTGCATCTGTAAAAGTGTGAGGGTCTTAGGGGCCAAGATGAATTTCTTCAGCCTCCAGAGGTTGAAGAGGTGCTGTTGTGCCTTCTTCCACACTGTCTGTGTGGGTGGACCATTTCAGATTGTCAGTGACGTGTACGCAGAGGAACTTGAAGATTTTCACCTTCTCCACTGCGGTCCCGTCGATGTGGATGGAGGGGTGCTCCCTCTGATGTCTCCTGAAGTCCACGATCAGCCCCATCGTTTTGTCGACATTGAGGGAGAGGTTATTTTCCTGGCACCACTCCACCAGGGCCCTCACCTCCTCCCTGTAGGCTGTCTCGTCATTGTTGGTAATCAGGCCTACTACTGTTGTGTCGTCTGCAATCTTGATGATTGAGTTGGAGACGCGGGTGGCCACGTAGTCATGGGTGAACAGGGAGTACAGGAGGGGGCTGAGCAGGCACCCTTGTGGGGCCCCTGCGTTGAGGATCAGCAAAGTGGAGGTGTTGTTTCCTACCTTCACCAGGCGGCCCGTCAGAAAATCCAGAACCCAGTTGCACAGGGCGGGGTTCATACCCAGGGCCCCGAGCTTAATGATGAGCTTGGAGGGTACTATGGTGTTGAAGGCTGAGCTGTAGTAAGTTAACAGCATTCTTACATAGGTATTCCTCTTGTCCAGATGGGATAGGACAGTGTGCAGTGCGATGGCAATTGCATCGTCTATGGATCTATTGGGGCAGTAAGCAAATTGAAGTGGGTCTATGGTGTCAGGTAAGGTAGAGGTGATATGATCCTGGACTGGTCTCTCAAAGCACTTCATGATGACAGAAGTGAGTGCTATGGGGCAATAGTCATTTAGTTCAGTTAGTTACCTTTGCTTTCTTGGGTACAGGAACAATGGTGGACATCTTGAAGCAAGTAGGGACAGCAGACTAGGATAGGGAGAGATTGAATATGTCCGTAAACACTCCAGCCAGCTGGTCTGCGCATGCTCTGCCATTTAAAATAGCTACCTGTTTTTCCATCATCGTCAACATGTTTTTATCTGTGGTATTTTACCACCTCTGCTAGCTCTGATGTCAATCCTCCACCTACTCAGAGGAAACCAGATCTTATCAGAGTACTGCTAGGTGTTATCTAGGGATCTTTAAAGGAGCAAACTGTTTTGAACTATTACATGTTAAATACCCATTGATTCTTGAAGAATGTTTTTTATTTATTTTATTTAACCTTTATTTAACCAGGTAGGCAAGTTGAGAACAAGTTCTCATTTACAATTGCGACCTGGCCAAGATAAAGCAAAGCAGTTCGACACATACAACAACACAGAGTTACAGAGTAAAACAAACTTACAGTCAATAATACAGTAGAAAAAATAAGTATACATACAATGTGAGCAAATGAGGTGAGATAAGGGAGGTAAAGGCAAAAAAAGGCCATGGTGGCAAAGTAAATACAATATAGCAAGTAAAACACTGGAATGGTAGATTTGCAGTGGAAGAAAGTGCAAAGTAGAAATAGAAATAAAGGGGTGCAAAGGAGCTAAATAAATAAATAAATAAATACAGTAGGGGAAGAGGTAGTTGTTTGGGCTAAATTATAGATGGGCTATGTACAGGTGCAGTAATCTGTGAGCTGCTCTCACAGCTGGTGTTTAAAGCTAGTGAGGGAGATAAGTGTTTCCAGTTTCAGAGATTTTTGCAGTTCGTTCCAGTCATTTGCAGCAGAGTACTGGAAGGAGAGGCGGCCAAAGGAGGAATTGGCTTTGGGGGTGACCAGAGAGATATACCTGCTGGAGTGCGTGCTACAGGTGAGTGCTGCTATGGTGACCAGCGAGCTGAGATAAGGGGGGACTTTACCTAGCAGGGTCTTGTAGATGACCTGGAGCCAGTGGGTTTGGCGACGAGTATGAAGCGAGGGCCAGCCAACGAGAGCGTACAGGTTGCAGTGGTGGGTAGTATATGGGGCTTTAGTGACAAAACGGATGGCACTGTGATAGACTGCATCCAATTTATTGAGTAGGGTATTGGAGGCTATTTTGTAAATTACATTGCCGAATTCGAGGATCGGTAGGATGGTCAGTTTTACGAAGGTATGTTTGGCAGCATGAGTGAAGGATGCTTTGTTGCGAAATAGGAAGCCAATTCTAGATTTAACTTTGGATTTCAGATGTTTGATGTGAGTCTGGAAGGAGAGTTTACAGTCTGTACGTAATGTAACCTATACATGCCTCGTAAGTTCAGCCCAACAGTCATAACTCATAAGATGATGAGGTAGCCATGGTGAAGAGAGAGAATGGAAATATGGAGGAAGACATGAGTGATGTCTGTCTGTCTGTCTGTCTGTCTGTCTGTCTGTCTGTCTGTCTGTCTGTCTGTCTGTCTGGTATACCTGTCTGTCTGTCTGGTATACCTGTCTGTCTGATATACCTGTCTGTTACACCTGTATGTTTGTCTGTCTGTCTGTTGTACTTGTCTGTCTGTTATACCTGTCTGTTATACCTGTATTTCTGTCTGTTATACCTGTCTGTTATACCTGTATTTCCGTCTGTTATACCTGTCTGTTATATCTGTCTGTTATACTTGTATTTCTGTCTGTTATACCTGTATTTCTGTCTGTTATACCTGTCTGTTATACCTGTCTGTTATACCTGTATTTCTGTCTGTTATACCTGTCTGTTATACCTGTCTGTTATACCTGTATTTCTGTCTGTTATACCTGTATTTCTGTCTGTTATACCTGTCTGTTATACCTGTATTTCTGTCTGTTATACCTGTATTGCTGTCTGTTATACCTGTCTGTTATACCTGTATTTCTGTCTGTTATACCTGTCTGTTATACCTGTCCGTTATACCTGTATTTCTGTCTGTTATACCTGTCTGTTATACCTGTATTTGTCTGTTATACCTGTCTGTTATACCTGTATTTCTGTCTGTTATACCTGTCTGTTATACCTGTCTGTTATACCTGTATTTCTGTCTGTTATACCTGTCTGTTATACCTGTATTTCTGTCTGTTATACCTGTCTGTTATACCTGTATTTCTGTCTGTTATACCTGTATGTTATACCTGTCTGTTATACCTGTATTTCTGTCTGTTATACCTGTCTGTTATACCTGTATTTCTGTCTGTTATACCTGTCTGTTATACCTGTATGTTATACCTGTGTGTTATACCTGTATTTCTGTCTGTTATACCTGTCTGTTATACCTGTCTGTTATACCTGTATGTTATACCTGTCTGTTATACCTGTCTGTTATACCTGTATTTCTGTCTGTTATACCTGTATTTCTGTCTGTTATACCTGTCTGTTATACCTGTATTTCTGTCTGTTATACCTGTATTGCTGTCTGTTATACCTGTCTGTTATACCTGTATTTCTGTCTGTTATACCTGTCTGTTATACCTGTCCGTTATACCTGTATTTCTGTCTGTTATACCTGTCTGTTATACCTGTATTTGTCTGTTATACCTGTCTGTTATACCTGTATTTCTGTCTGTTATACCTGTCTGTTATACCTGTCTGTTATACCTGTATTTCTGTCTGTTATACCTGTCTGTTATACCTGTATTTCTGTCTGTTATACCTGTCTGTTATACCTGTATTTCTGTCTGTTATACCTGTATGTTATACCTGTCTGTTATACCTGTATTTCTGTCTGTTATACCTGTCTGTTATACCTGTATTTCTGTCTGTTATACCTGTCTGTTATACCTGTATGTTATACCTGTGTGTTATACCTGTATTTCTGTCTGTTATACCTGTCTGTTATACCTGTCTGTTATACCTGTATGTTATACCTGTCTGTTATACCTGTCTGTTATACCTGTATTTCTGTCTGTTATACCTGTCTGTTATACGTGTATTTCTGTCTGTTATACCTGTCTGTCTGTTATACCTGTATTTCTGTCTATTATACCTGTCTGTCTGTTATACCTGTATTTCTGTCTGTTATACACGTCTGTCTGTTATACACGTCTGTCTGTTATACCTGTATGTTATACCTGTATGTCGGTCTGTTATACCTGTCTGTCTGTCTGTCTGTCTGTCTGTCTGTCTGTCTGTCTGTCTGTCTGTCTGTCTGTCTGTCTGTCTGTCTGTCTGTTATACCTGTCTGTTATACCTGTATATCTGCTTGTTATACCTGTCTGTTATACCTGTATGTCGGTCTGTTATACCTGTCTGTCTGTCTGTCTGTCTGTCTGTCTGTCTGTCTGTCTGTCTGTCTGTCTGTTATACCTGTCTGTTACACCTGTATGTCGGTCTGTTATACCTGTCTGTCTGTCTGTCTGTTATACCTGTCTGTTACACCTGTATGTCGGTCTGTTATACCTGTCTGTCTGTCTGTCTGTCTGTCTGTCTGTCTGTCTGTCTGTTATACCTGTCTGTCTGTCTGTCTGTCTGTTATACCTGCCTGCCTGTTATGTCTGTCTGTTATACCTGTCTGTCTGTCTGTCTGTCTGTCTGTCTGTCTGTCTGTCTTGTCTGTCTGTCTGTCATACCTGTCTTGTCTGTCTGTCTGTTATACCTGTCTGTCTGTCTGTTATACCTGTCTTGTCTGTCACATCTGTCTGTCTTGTCTGTCTGTTATACTTGTCTGTCTGTTTTACCTGTTTGTCTGTTATATCTGTCTGTCTGTCTTGTCTGTTATATCTGTCTGTAATACCTGTCCTGTCTGTCTGTTATACCTGTATGTCTGTCTATCTGTTATACCTGTATATCTGTCTGTCTATCTTGTCTGTCTGTCTGATATACCTGTCTGTCTGTTATACCTGTCTTGTCTGTCTGTCTGTTATACCTGTATGTCTGTCTGTTATACCTGTATCTCTGTCTGTCTGTTATACCTGTATGTCTGTCTGTTATACCTGTAGGTCTGTCTGTCTGTCTGTCTGTCTGTCTGTCTGTCTGTCTGTCTGTCTGTCTGTCTGTCTGTCTGTCTGTCTGTCTGTCTGTCTTGTCTGTCTGTCTGTTATACCTGTCTGGCTGGCTGTTATACCTGTATGGCTGTCTGTCTGTCATACCTGTCTGTCTGTGTGCCTGCCTGTGTTTCCATGGTGTTTTGGGTTGTTAGACAACATCCCCTTCATCTTGGTAGTGACTCTAGTCTTGCCTCATTGTTCTCAGTGATGTTGTGCCATAGAAAGCCTTGGGCGGGCGGCCTATCTGTTTTTTTTGGGAAGCCTAAGTGTAAATATATAAATAAAATATTTTTGTATTATTATACATTGTCGGGATGTTTAAAAAAAATCTGTGTGAACTTAAACAGCTAAAACCACATAAAGTATGTAGAAAATATAATGGACCTACATATATTTTTTTTATAATCTTTAAGAACTAACAATCACCAAAATAAAAGCTAAACTGTCAGGGGAATTTGAGAATTCCCCAAAAAATGTATTTAGCAGTGTCACGGATGTCTAAAGGATTGGACCAAAATGCAGCGTGTGTTTCGTTCCACATATTTATTAGACTGTGAAACTTTATGCAATACAAAATAAACTGAAGGGCAAAACAACAAACTGTGACGCAGAGGAGAAACAAACACTACTCACAAAATATAATCACCCATAAAAACAGGTGGGACAAACATCAGCTTAAATACGACCTCCAATTAGAGACAACGACGACCAGCTGCCTCTAATTGGAGATCATACCAAACAACACCAACATAGAAGTACAAAACTAGAAACTGAAAATAGAAATACATAACATAGACAAACAACCCCTGTCACGCCCTGAACTACTCTACCATAGAAAATAACAACATACTATGGTTAGGACGTGACAAGCAGTAGTGATTTTGTTATAAAGTTTGAGCAAAAGAACAGAGCATTTTCCATGGTAAAATGTGTAGAATTGCAGGAAATGTACTTTAAAACTGCAAAAATGTATCTCGGCTCCATGGAGAAATTCAGAGATTGCTATAAATTGGCTTAGAAATGCAAAATAGCAACAAAAAATATATATATATACACAACAACAAAAAAGATGGCACCTGAAATTTCCTAAAAAATGCAGCAACACCAACCACGCCCAATGGCCATGCCCCCCTTCCACGCCCACCACCTAAGCCCCTTTTTGATCCAGAAAAAAACCTGGATCCTCTGTGTTGCTGTGGTAGTACTCTCTCTTGCTGTCTAGACAGCTGGAAGACTTATGTCTGAATTCCAAATGGCACTCTGCTCCCTTTATAGTGCTCTACTTCCCTATGGACCCTTGTCAAAAGTAGTGCACTATATAGGGAATAGGGTGCCATTTGGGAGAAGACTATGTGTTTAATTAACCGCTGTCTGTCCATTCCATTGATTTCCATTATTACTCTTCTAATTATACAACTCACTGCTTTTTAAACACGGGGAGAAAAAACTACTTTAAATGCAACGATTATAGCCCGTTGAGGGATATCATCAGATTTAGAGAATAACGTAGCCACTGTTGCAGAAATCCTCCCAACACAGTGGTATCTGTGGTTGGTGTGAGTGTGAGTTTTTTTATTTTTTTATTTCACCTTTATTTAACCAGGTAGGCTAGTTGAGAACAAGTTCTCATTTACAACTGCGACCTGGCCAAGGTAAAGCAAAGCAGTGCGACACAAACAACAACACAGAGTTACACATGGAATAAACAAGCATACAGTCAATAACACAATAGAAAAAAAATTAAGTCTATATACAGTGTGCAAATAGCCTGAGGAGGTAAGAAAATAAATAGGCCATAGTAGCGAAGTAATTACAATTTAGCAAATTAACACTGGAGTGATAGATGTGCAGATGATGATGTACAAGTAGAGATACTGGTGTGTAAAAGAGAAGAAAAATAAATAAAAACAATATGGGGATGAGGTAGGTAGATTGGGTGGGCTATTTACAGATAGACTATGTAGAGCTGTAGCGATCGGTTAGCTCCTCAGATAGCTGATGTTTAAAGTCAGTGAGGGAAATATAAGTCTCCAGCTTCAGCGATTTTTGCAATTCGTTCCAGTCATTATGACGTGTTAGTATGAGTGTGAGTCAGTGTGAGTGTGTGACTGTGTATGTGTGTGATCAGTGCTAACTGATTCAACAATGAGTCCTCCTCTTCCCGTTCTTTCACGTCATACCCCTCCTTCGCTATACCCCCCCCCCCCCCCAGTGGGGCTACCATGGGGAATCAGTGATGTGTGTGCGGGAGTGTGTGTTTTGCCCCCCTATGGGGTATCATCTGCCATACAGTACGTTTCACTTCAGGCCTTACCATGTCCATATCTTCTATCATAAACATAGGTTCCTGGCTCCTATCAGACAAGCCACTTAACATGACATTGAATCAGAGACCTTGTCCTTATTGAGAGGCTCTGCACACACACACACACACACACACACACACACACACACACACACACACACACACACACACACACACACACACACACAAATGTTAGGTGAGAACTTAGATAGATTCTTTAAGATATGCTTCTTTAAGATATGCTTTCAGTTAAAGGGGCAATCAGCAGTTGCTACATTACATACAGTTGAAGTCGGAAGTTTACATACACCTCAGCCAAATACATTTAAACTCAGTTTCCTGACATTTAATCCTAGTAAAAATTCCCTGTCTGAGGTCAGTTAGGATCACCACTTTATTTTAAGAATGTGAAATGTCAGAATAATAGTAGAGAGAATTATTTATTTCAGCTTTTATTTCTTTCATCACATTCCCAGTGGGTCAGAAGTTTACATGCACTCAATTAGTATTTGTCAGCATTGCCTTTAAATTGTTTAAATTGGGTCAAACGTTTTGGGTAGCCTTCCACAAGCTTCCCAGAATAAGTTTGGTGAATTTTGTCCCATTCCTCCCGACAGAGCTGATGTAACTGAGTCAAGTTTGTAGGCCTCCTTGCAAATGGAAGACCCATTTGCAACCAAGCTTTATCTTCCTGACTGATGTCTTGAGATGTTGCTTCAATATATCCACATAATTTTCCATCCTCATGATGCCATCTATTTTGTAACCTGCACAAGTCCCTTCTGCAGCAAAGCACCCCCACAACATGATGCTGCCACCCCCGTGCTTCACGGTTGGGATGGCGTTCTTGGGCTTGTAAGCCTCCCCCTTTTTCCTCCAAACATAACGATGGTCATTATGGCCAAACAGTTCTATTTTTGTTTCATCAGACCAGAGGACATTTCTCCAAAAAGTATGATCTTTGTCCCCATGTGCAGTTGCAAACCGCAGTCTGGCTTTTTTATGCCGGTTTTGGAGCAGTGGCTTCTTCCTTGCTGAGTGGCCTTTCAGGTTATGTCGATATAGGACTTGTTTTACTGTGGATATAGATCGTTTTGTACTTGTTTCCTCCAGCATCTTCACAAGGGCCTTTGCTGTTGTTCTGGGATTGATTTGCACTTTTCGCACCAAAGTACGTTCATCTCCAGGAGACAGAACGCGTTTCCTTCCTGAGTGGTATGACGGCTGCATGGTCCCATGGTATTAATACTTGCGTACTATTGTTTGTACAGATGATGATTTTGATTTTCCCATGATGTCAAGCAAAGAGGCACTGAGTTTGAAGGTAAGCCTTGAAATACATCCACAGGTACACCTCCAATTGACTCAAATGATGTCAATTAGCTTATCAGAAGCTTCTAAAGCCATGACATCATTTTCTGGAATTTTTCAAGCTGTTTAAAGGCACAGTCAACTTAGTGTATGTAAACTTCTGACCCACTGGAATTGTGATACAGTGAATTATAAGTTAAATAATCTGTCTGTAAACAATTGTTGGAAAAATGACTTGTGTCATGCACAAAGTAGATGTCCTAACCGACATGCCAAAACTGTAGTTTGTTAATAAGAATGTTGTGGAGTGGTCGAAAAACTAGTTTTAACGACTCCAACCTAAGTGTATGTAAACTTCCGACTTCAACTGTACATGTTGTAATATGTCCCCATTGATTTTGGAAGAATATCACTTATAAATGCTTTATGAGTTTAATGGTGGTACCCGATCAAACCCCAAATATATGCTTGTTTCTCTCCAATGTTTGTAAACAAAGTCAATGTAAACAAACACCATATAGCCTCAAAACATGATTAAAACGATGCTTTAACCAGTCCATGTATCCATAGCACTGTCTATGAATTTGAGAGTGATTCCATTTCTTCAGCCCCATCCCTCTGTCACAGTGTCCACAGAAGGTGACGCCCCTCCCCAGTCGGGCGGTGCTCAGCGGTCGTCGTCGCTGGCCTACTAGCTGCCACCGATCTATGTTTCTGTGTCTTTTGGTTTTGTCTGTCTAGGTCTGCACCTGTTCCTTGTTAGTCATTTAGTGGGGGGGTATTTAGTTTGTCTTTTTGCTTGTGGAATTCGTGCAGGATTATTTCATGTCATGTGTGAGTGGCAGTTGGTATTCCGCGCTGCCTTTTACTACACAGCGTACTTTGGATTATACATTTGGATTGCCGGGCTGCGCCCTGTGCGTTTTTTGAATTTTGGAGTTGTTCTCCTATCGTGTGTATTGTGCACCCTGCCTTGTGGCTACCTTATTTATACAGTGTTTAATAAAACATCTGTGTTAACGGATCTCCGTCTCCTGCGCTTGACTCTGCCCCTTTCCTGCTACCAAGGATATCGTTGACAGAATCCCGCACCCTCAGATGGAGTCAGCAGGAGCAGAAGCGCCGTCCATGGCTGAACAGGTGTCGCAACACGCCAGCCTCCTCCACCGCCTGGGCTCGGCTATGGATCAGGTGCTGGCCCGGCTGGAGAGCTGGGAGAGAGGTGCTCCCCCAGTCACATCAGCGCCGGTTCCCCATCCTGCGCCCCTACCGGCACCCACTGAAGCAAGCTCAAGTGGGATCAGGATTACGCCTCCCAGGGAGTTCGATGGGACGGCCGCTGGGTGCCAGGGGTTTTTACTCCAGTTAGAACTGTACCTGGCGACCGTCCGCCCCTCTCCCTCTGATGAAGAGGGTGAGCGTCCTCGTCTCGTGTCTCACGGGTAGAGCCCTAGAAATGGGCCAACGCAGTCTGGGATGGTCCAGACTCGGCTAGGGGCGACTACCCGGAGTTCGCCCGCCGCTTCCGGGTGGTATTCGATCATCCCCCAGAGGGCATCGAACAACCCCGGGTGAGCGATTATTTCACCTGAGACAGGAGACGAGGAGCGCTCAAGACTTTGCCCTAGAATTCCGGACTCTCGCCGCAGGATCGGGGTGGAATGAGCGGGCCCTGATTGATCACTACAGATGTAGTGTCCGAGAGGACGTCCGCCGGGAGCTGGCTTGTCGGGACAACACCACCACCCTAGACCAGCTTATAGATCTGTTCATCAGGCTGGACAACCTGCTGGCTGCCCGGGGACGTTCCAGTCGGGGCCTGTTTGTTCCATCTCCCAGCCCTCCTGCTCCACTGCCCATGGAGATAGGAGGGGCTACATCTTGGAGGACCCACTGTGGTCGTAGAGGACACACTGCGGACCGGTGCTGGAGAGGTCCACCCGGGAGTTCGGATGGCAGGCAGAGCACTACATCGACCCCCAAGTGAGTCAGCACCAGCCACACCCAGAGCCCCCTGTCGACCACATGTACACCTCAGTTTGTTTTCCTGAGTTTTCCGCTCACTTCCAGTATAAGGCACTAGTCGATTCAGGTGCAGCTGGGAGTTTTATGGACCGTGGGGTAGCCAAGAAGTTAGGGATTCCCCTGGTTCAGCTGGATCACCCCTTCCCCGTGCACGCCCTAGATAGTCGACCGCTAGGGTCAGGCCAAGTGGGGGAGGTCACAGTGCCACTGGTCATGGTGACATGGGGGGGCCATGAGGAGCGTATCAGCCTATTCCTCATTGACTCCCAGGCGTTTCCGGTGGTACTGGGAATCCCCTGGCTAGCCACTCACAACCCTCAGACTTCATGGAGGCAGAGGCAGGGGCGAAAATCTGATATCAACTTTGGAGGGGACAATTACATTACATTTTCTCAAGAGCAATTCCTGAGGGGGACACCAAAAGTAGTGCTGTAACACATAGCCTACATTGTAATATGGTAAATGTATATTGAGGAACCAAAGAAATAAGGTGTTTGCCGTACTCCTAACTACCGGTACCCAAAACTACACAACTAATCACAACAGCAATACCATTGCCTTTAACAAATCTTAGTTCAGTCACCAGTTTAAGTTGAGTGGGGGTATCCATGGCATTTTCCAATTCTGTTCCTATTTTACAAGTAAAAAAAATTGAGAACCTTTCATAATGTTGCCAAACAAAGACTCAACAAACTTACCTGAGACTCCCTGTCTCTGCCAGTCTGTCCCTGCATATCTGTCCCCAATTCTGCTGTCTGTGTGCCATCTGTTGCCTGCTCTGCCTAATGACATCATTGTGAAACATTTCCATTAGCATTTCACTTCTTTCTTATGAACATATTATCAACTAGTCTGAGATATTAGGCTACTAGGGTTCTTACTTTGCGTTTTGGTGTACTGAAAAATACTCTGATGTCCGTCTTTTTTCTGCCATTTTTCTACCTGGCTGGCTACACACACACAGTATGTAGGTTATTTACAGTAGGAGATGGGCTTATATCATCTTATCTTCTATCATTCTATATGGGCTTCGTTCTAAAAGGTAGCTAGCAAATGTGAAACGGATTGCAGTGACAAGAGTTGACAGCTGTATGAGTTCACCATTTACACAACATATGCTGCAAACTTTTGTAATTCATATTGGCTGGCTTCCAACAATAGCTGAATTTGCAAAGCTAGCGAGCACCAATTCAGTGGTGTTTGCTATAATCTTTGCTACCCTGGTTATATAAAGGTGAAATAAAATAAATAAATAAATAAAAGTTCCCTTGCGACAATTTATCTTTTGCACCGAGACCATTAAATATATTTAAAACAATGGTAGAAGAGAGTGTAGTTCTGTTCAGTTTATCGCTAACCTTATCACAGGGACTTTGAAGCACTAACTTACATGTATGCTGATCTTGGAATAAATTGACGATAGCAAAGATTCCATCTTTGACGACGCCACATAAATGGAATAGGTACTAGCTAGCTTAATAGTTAATATTTGCGCGCTAGCTCTGCAAATTCAGCTAGGGTGTGTGTGAACCCTGGCGCGATTGACTGGATTAACCTCACGTCAGTTACGTGCATTGAGTGCCTTTCAGACAGTAGATACTAACACTCTGTTAAATTGACAACTAAGGAACTGGCAGTGGATCAAACCATTGTGAGGCAAAGGGCGGGGGGGGGGGTCGCAATCTTTTGAAACTTAAAAGTGTCTATAATCAGCACAATTGCTTTCATTGCGTATTATTAATATTATTTAAATTACATAGTTATGTTTACAGTAATATATTGGGGGGGACAAATCATATTTTTCCCAGGATGGGGGGGTCGTGTCCCCCCCATCCCCCCTGGGATTTCCGCCCCTGGGCAGAGGGCTCTTAAGGGGTGGTCGAGGGAGTCCTCGGGTAGGTGTATAGGAGTTTCCATCAGTGTATGCCGATTTGGCTATCGCCTTCAGTAAAACGAAGGCGACTCAATTACTACCTCATCGACGAGGGGATTGTGCGATAAACCTCCAGGCTGGGAGTCACGTGTATCCTCTGTCTCAGGAGGAGACAGCGGCTATGGAGACATACGTCACTGAGTCCTTGAGACAGGGATACATTCGGGAATCCAAGTCACCCGTCTCCTCGAGCTTCTTTATTGTGAAGAAGAAGGAGGGAGGTCTGCGCCCGTGCATTGACTATAGAGGTCTAAATTCTATCACGGTGGGTTTCAGTTACCCGCTACCTCTCATCGCTACGGCGGTGGAGTCATTTCACGGGGCGCGCTTCTTCACAAAACTAGATCTCAGGAGCGCGTATAACCTGGTGCAAATCTGAGATGGAGACGAGTGGAAAACCGCATTTAGTACCACATCTGGCCATTATGAGTACCTCGTCATGCCGTATGGGTTAAAAAATGCTCCCGCCATCTTCCAATCCTTTGTGAACGAGGTTCTCAGAGACATGCTCGGTCAGGGTGTGGTGGTGTACATCGATGACATTTTGATCTACTCCGCCACACGCGCCGCGCATGTGTCTCTGGTGCGTAAAGTGCTTGGGCGACTGCTGGAGCATAACCTATACGTCAAGGCTGAGAAATGTGAGTTCTCCAAACGAACCGTCTCTTTTCTGGGATATCGCATTTCCACCACAGGGGTGGTGATGGAATGTGACCACGTTACGGCTGTGCGTAATTGGCCGACCCCAACTACGGTGAAGGAGGTGCAGCGGTTCTTGGGGTTTGCCAATTACTACCGGAGGTTTATCCGGGGTTTTGGCCAGGTGGCGGCTCCCATTACCTCACTGATGAAAGGGGGTCCGGTGCGGTTGCGGTGGTTGGCAGAGGCGGACAGAGCCTTTCGTCGTCTGAAGGCTCTGTTTACCGACGCTCCGGTGCTGGCGCATCCGGACCCCTCTTTGCCATTCATAGTGGAGGTGGACGCGTCCGAGGCTGGGGTAGGAGCGGTGCTGTCGCAGTGTTCGGGCGCGCCTCCGAAGCTTCGCCCCTGTGCGTTCTTTTCAAAGAAGCTGAGTCCGGCGGAGCGCAACTATGATGTGGGGGACAGGGAGTTGTTAGCTGTGGTCAAGGCTCTGACGGTGTGGAGACATTGGCTTTAGGGGGCACAACACCCTTTTCTCATCTGGACTGACCACCATAACCTGGAGTACATCCGGGCAGCGAGGAGACTTAACCCTCGTCAAGCCAGGTGGGCCATGTTCTTTACGAGGTTTCAATTTACCCTCTCGTACATTCCAGGTTCCCGGAACCGGAAGGCCGACGCACTGTCGCGTCTCTACGACACCGAGGAGCGGACCATTGATCCTACTCCCATACTCCCCGCCTCCTGTCTGGTGGCACCGGTGGTCTGGGAGGTGGATGCGGACATCGAGCGGGCGGGTCAGTCGGAACCCACTCCACCTCAATGTCCCGCGGGTCTGAAATACGTTCCGCTCGGTGTTCGCGATCGCCTGATCCGATGGTCCCATACTCTACCCTCCTCGGGTCATCCTGGTGTGGAACGGACGGTGCGGGGCCTGAAGGGGAAGTACTGATGGCCCACTTTGGTTAACCTGTTTAGGATAGGGGGCAGTATTTGCACGGCAGGATAAAAAACGTACCCGATTTAATCTGGTTATTACTCCTGCCCAGAAACTAGAATATGCATATAATGATTTTATTTGGATAGAGAACGCCGTAAAGTTTCTAAAACTGTTTGAATGGTGTCTGTGAGTATAACAGAACTCATATGGCATGCCAAAACCTGAGAAGATTCCATACAGGAAGGCCCTCTCTGACCATTTCTTGGCCTTCTATAGCCTCTTTATGGAAAATAGAGGATCTCTGCTGTAACGTGACATTTTCTAAGGCTCCCATAGGCTCTCAGAAGGCGCCAGAATGGGGAATGATGACTCTGCAGTCCCTGGGCGAAAAACAGTAGGGGATTTGGAAAGTGGTCGTTCTGAGAACAATGACATGGGTGCGCGCGTGCATGTGAAGACTCCATTTTCTATTTTCAGTGTTTGAACGAAAACAAGGTCTCCCGGTCAGAATATTTTCGCTATTTTACGAGAAAAATCGCATAAAAATGTATTTTAAACGTTTGACATGCTTCGAAGTATGGTAATGGAATATTTAGAATTTTTTTGTCACAATACGTGCCGGCGCGTCACCCTTCGGATAGTGTCTTGAACGCAAGAACAAAACGCAGCTATTTGGATATAACTATGGATTATTTGGAACCAAAACAACATTGGGTGTTGAAGTAGAAGTCCTGGGAGTGCATTCTGACGAAGAACAGCAAAGGTAATCCAATTTTTCTTATAGTAAATCTGAGTTTGGTGAGTGCCAAACTTGGTGGGTCAAAATAGCTAGCCATGATGGCCGGGCTATCTACTCAGAATATTGCAAAATGTGCTTTCACCGAAAAGCTATTTTAAAATCGGACACCGCGATTGCATAAAGGAGTTCTGTATCTATAATTCTTAAAATAATTGTTATGTTTTTTGTCAACGTTTATCGTGAGTAATTTAGTAAATTCACCAGAACTTTTCAGTGGGTATGCTAGTTCTGAACGTCACATGCTAATGTAAAAAGCTGGTTTTTGATATAAATATGAACTTGATTGAACAAAACATGCATGTATTGTATAACATAATGTCCTAGGAGTGTCATCTGCTGAAGATCATCAAAGGTTACTGCTGCATTTAGCTGTGGTTTTGGTTTTTGTGACATTATATGCTAGCTTGAAAAATGGGTGTGTGATTATTTCTGGCTGGGTACTCTCCTGACAATCTAATGTTTTGCTTTCGTTGTAAAGCCTTTTTGAAATCGGACAATGTGGTTAGATAAAGGAGAGTCTTGTCTTTAAAATGGTGTAAAATAGTCATATGTTTGAAAAATTGACGTTTTTGGATTTCTGAGGTGTTTGTAATTCGCGCCACGCTCTATCATTGGATATTGGCGAAGCGTTCCGCTAGCAGAACATCTAGATGTAAGATGTTAGACGCTATGTATCTTCCTGTTCGATGTGCGCCCAGTGTAAGGCTCCTAGGCACCTGCCTCGAGGGAAACTACAGCCCCTCCCCGTTCCACAGCGACCTTGGTCCCACCTCTCGGTGGATTTCCTCACGGATCTCCCGCCGTCTCAGGGGAACACCACGGTCCTGGTCGTTGTGGATCGGTTCTCGAAGTCCTGCTGTCTGCTCCCTTTGCCCGGTCTTCCTACGGCCCTACAGACCGCGGAGGCACATGTCTTCCGGCACTACGGGGTGCCCGAGGACATCGTCTCTGATCGAGGTCCCCAGTTCACATCCAGGGTATGGAGGTCGTTTATGGAGAGGCTGGGGGTCTCGGTCAGTTTGACCTCGGGTTTTCACCCCGAGAGTAATGGGCAGGCGGAACGCATTAACCAGGATGTGGGAAGGTTTCTGCAGTCCTATTGTCAGGACCGGCCAGGGGAGTGGGCGAGGTTCGTGCCATGGGCCGAGATGGCACAGAACTCTCTGCGCCACTCCTCTACTAACCTGTCACCTTTCCAAGTTGTGTTAGGGTACCAGCCGGTCCTGGTGCCATGGCATCAGAGCCAGACGGAGGCTCCTGCGGTGGAGGAATGGGTACAGCCCTCAAAAGAGACCTGGAGTGCTGTCCAGGAGTGCCTGAAGCGAGCTGTAAGACGGCACAAGGAGAGCGCTGACCGTGAGGCCCCCGTGTTTAACCCGGGGGACAGAGTCTGGCTCTCGACCCAGAACCTGCCCCTCCGCCTGCCCTGCCGGAAGCTGGGGCCGTTCAAAGTCCTGAGGAGAATAAACGAGGTGTGTTATATGTTACAACTTCCTTCATATTACCGTATTAACCCCTCGTTTCATGTGTCTCTCCTCAGGCCGGTGGTAGCTGGTCCGCTGCAGGACCGCTGAGGTGCGGGAGGTCCCTCCGCCCCCCCTGGACATCGGGGGGGGGCCCCGGCGTACACAGTCGGGGCCATCCTGGACTCTCGACGTCGGGTAGGGGGCCTGCAGTACCTCGTGGACTGGGAGGGGTACGGCCCGGAGGAGAGGTGCTGGGTCCCGGTGGGGGACATTCTGGATCCAGCCCTGCTGCAGGAATTCCACCGCCTCCGTCCGGATCGACCGGCACCTCGCCCTCCGGGTTGTCCCTGAGGCCGGCGTCGGCGCGCTGCAGGAGCCGCGTGTCGGGGGGGGGTACTGTCACAGTGTCCACAGAAGGTGGCGCCCCTCCCCGGTCGGGCAGTGCTCGGCGGTCGTCGTCGCCGGCCTACTAGCTGCCACCGATCTATGTTTCTGTGTCTTTTGGTTTTGTCTGTCTAGGTCCGCACCTGTTCCTTGTTAGTCATTTAGTGGGGGGTATTTAGTTGGTCTTTTTGTTTGGGGAATTCGTGCGGGATTATTTCATGTCATGTGTGAGTGGCAGTTGGTATTCTGCGCTGCCTTTTACTACGCAGCGTACTTTGGATTATACATTTGGATTGCCGGGCTGCGCCCTGTGCGTTTTTTGAATTTTGGAGTTGTTCTCCTATCGTGTGTTTTGTGCACCCTGCCTTGTGGCTACCTTATTTATACAGTGTTTAATAAAACATCTGTGTTAACGGATCTCCGTCTCCTGCGCTTGACTCTGCCCCTTTCCTGCTACCAAGGATATCGTTGACACCCTCAGCTTTCTACCGTACCAGGGGCGGGGAGGACGTTTTATTATTGTTTCATCCGCTGATTGGCCCTGTATTGTAAATATCTGCTATGGTATTATGGCTCAGACGGGACATATTAATTTACATAAAGTATATGTGGTATCATTTCATATCATTTTCTTCTCTCAGCAGACAAAATAAACCCTATGGGCCCTGGTCAAAAGCAGTGCACTACATAGGGAATATTCTGCCTGGGCCCTGGTCAAAAGCAGTGCACTACATAGGGAATATTCTACCTGGGGCCTGGTCTAAAGTAGTGCACTACATAGGGAATATGGTGCCATCCGGGACACACACCATCATATCACAGACGGCTTAGTCAACATGCAGTCTGATAGGATCAAGCATTGACACGTGAAAGAGAAGTCTTTCTCCACATCTAATTTAGTTAACTAAACAACTAGATTCTCATCAGGACAGGAGGTCCTCTTCACTATATTATGGAGTCAGATAAACAACTAGATACTCATCAGGACAGGAGGTCCTCTTCACTATATTATGGAGTCAGATAAACAACTAGATTCTCATCTTGACAGGAGGTCCTCTTCACTAGACAGTATTATGGAGTCAGATAAACAACTAAACTGAAACTAACCATAGATCATGGGTTCCCAAACATTATCACTCAGGACCACTTGCAGCATTGAGGAACATCCAGTGTCCCCTCTCCGGGTTGAGGGGCCGCCACGTCTACTTCTATGGGTACAAGAACTGTTCATGACACAAACTGTTCACATCCCTCTCGTTAAGCAGAGAGAAAATGTTGCAGGTTAAAAGCGTATTTCCTGAAATTCTCCACATTTTGCCATGTCTTATGTGTGTTCATGTGATATTTCAATGACTCAGACATTACAACAAAATTAATGGGCTAAAAAACGTTAGCTGACATGGGCTAGTTGATCTGGACATTTCTATTAATAGCTTTCCGAGGTCTACACTGATTTACATGAAAAGAACACAACCGTATGGGAACTACTGCCCTAGATCAGTATTAGTGTTGCCAGGTAATACAACCTAAAGTCTGCCATGTGTCATATCTCAATGATATCAGCCAGGTAATACAACCTAAAGTCTGCCATGTGTCATATCTCAATGATATCAGCCAGGTAATACAACCTAAAGTCTGCCATGTGTCATATCTCAATGATATCAGCCAGGTAATACAACCTACAACCTGCTGTGTTATATCACAATGCCATCAGCCAGGTAATACAACCTACAGTCTGCTATGTGTTATATCACAATGCTATCATCCAGGTAATACAACCTACAGCCCACTGTGTGTCATATCTCAATGCCATCAGCCAGGTAATACAACCTACAGTCTGCTATGTGTTATATCACAATGCTATCAGCCAGGTAATACAACCTACAGTCTGCTATGTGTTATATCACAATGCTATTAGCCAGGTAATACAACCTAGAGCCAGCTGTTTTATATCACAATGCTATCATCCAGGTAATACAACCTACAGCCCACTGTGTGTCATATCTCAATGCTATCAGCCAGGTAATACAACCTACAGTCTGCTATGTGTTATATCTCAATGCTATCAGACAGGTAATACAACCTAAAGCCTGCTGTGTTATATCACAATGCCATCAGCCAGGTAATACAACCTACAGTCTGCTATGTGTTATATATCAATGCTATCAGCCAGGCAATACAACCTACAGCCTGCTGTGTGTCATATCTCAATGCTATCAGCCAGGGAATACAACCTACAGCCCGCTGTGTGTCATATCTCATTGATATCAGCCAGGTAATACAACCTACAGTCTGCTGTGTTATATCACAATGCTATCAGCCAGGTAATACAACCTACAGTCTGATGTGTGTCATATCACAATGCTATCAGCCAGGTAATACAACCTACAGCCTGCTGTGTTATATCACCATGCTATCAGCCAGGTAATACAACCTACAGCCTGCTGTGTGTCATATCACAATGCTATCAGCCAGGTAATACAACCTACAGCCTGCTGTGTTATATCACAATGCTATCAGCCAGGTAGAACAACCTACAGCCTGCTGTGTTATATCACAATGCTATCAGCCAGGCAATACAACCTACAGCCTGCTGTGTGTCATATCACAATGGTATCAGCCAGGTAGAACAACCTACAGCCTGCTGTGTGTCATATCTCAATGCTATCAGCCAGGTAGAACAACCTACAGCCTGCTGTGTGTTATATCACAATGCTATCAGCCAGGTAGAACAACCTACAGTCTGATGTGTTATATCACAATGCCATCAGCCAGGTAGAACAACCTGCAGTCTGATGTGTTATATCACAATGTCACAAAAGGTGCCGTGTTGAAGGGAAGACCAAAATGCAGCGGGTATGTGGATACTCATTCTTTTAATGGAAAAAACGAAAAGCATCCACAGGAAAAACAAAACAATAAACAGTACTCACGACTAGCCAGTGTAGCAGGCTCAATAAACGCAGTGCTCACAAACAATTACCCACAAACACACAGACAAACACACCCTACTAATATAGGACTCCCAATCAAAGGCAACTCAACACACCTGCCTTCAATTGGGAGTCCAACCCCAATTAACTCTACATAGAAAACAAACCTAGAACCTATACCCACAACTAACTAACTAAACCTAGAAATACATAAACACAGAGCAGTGCCCAAAACCCCCGGAATACATAAATAAAACAACCTACTACCTACACCACCACCCCAAACCATATAAAACAAATACCCTCTGCCACATCCTGACCAAACTCCAACAACAAATAACCCTTAACTGGTCAGGACGTGACAGTACCCCCCCCTAAAGGTGCAGACCCGGAATGCACCTAAAAGAAAAAACAAACCCCCAAACAAAAATATCCCCCTAAACAATAAGGGAGGGTGGCTGCCGTCAACGACGGCACTGTGCTACACCCTCCCTCCCCAACCCACCTATCCTGGAGGTGGCTCAGGTGCAGGACGTGGACCTCGCTCCACCTTCGGCGTCGCGCACTTCGGTGGCGCCGATAGCTGCGCCGGGCAGACGGGCCACTCGGGCTGACCCTGGCAGACGGGCCACTCGGGCTGGGCCGGAGGACAGGCGGGCCACTCGGGCTGGGCCGGAGGGCAGGCGGGCCACTCGAGCTGGGCTGGAGGGCAGTCGGGCCACTCTGGCAGACCCGGGCAGTCGGGCCACTCTGGCAGCTCCTGACTGGCGAGGCTGGGCTGACGCACTAGACGCCTGATGCGTGGGGCTGGTACTGGACGTGCCAGCCTGGAGACACACACCTCCACGCTAGTGCGCACAGCGGGAAACACCGGACCGTAGAGGCGCACCGGCGGTCTTGAGCGCAGGGTTGGCATCACCCCTTCAGGCTCGATGCCTACTTCGCCCTGGCACATGCGGGGCGCTGATACTGTGCCTACCGGCCTGAAAAGCCCAGGCCTCACCACAGTCCCAACCCCAAAGCACGGGACCTGTCCAGTCTGCCCTACAAGGGTACGGGGAGCTGGCCTGGGGCTCCAATCTCGCCCCGCCAAATAGCCCTTGTGCCCCCCCCTAAAAAATTATTGGGGCTGCCTCTCGGGTTCTACCTGCCTCCCAGGCAGGTTGTCACAGTGGACCCGCAACTGCTCCCATGTCCAGTCAATCCTTTCCTCCAATACTTCCAGCGACCAGGAATCCATCTCCTCCCGAGCACGCTGCTTCCAATAGTCCTCCTTGACTTCCCTCTGTCCTCTTCTCCGCTGCTTGGTCTTTTTGTGGTGGGTAATTCTGTCACAAAAGGTGCCGTGTTGAAGGGAAGACCAAAATGCAGCGGGTATGTGGATACTCATTCTTTTAATGGAAAAAACGAAAAGCATCCACAGGAAAAACAAAACAATAAACAGTACTCACGACTAGACAGTGTAGCAGGCTCAATAAACGCAGTGCTCACAAACAATTACCCACAAACACACAGACAAACACACCCTACTAATATAGGACTCCCAATCAAAGGCAACTCAACACACCTGCCTTCAATTGGGAGTCCAACCCCAATTAACTCTACATAGAAAACAAACCTAGAACCTATACCCACAACTAACTAACTAAACCTAGAAATACATAAACACAGAGCAGTGCCCAAAACCCCCGGAATACATAAATAAAACAACCTACTACCTACACCACCACCCCAAACCATATAAAACAAATACCCTCTGCCACATCCTGAACAAACTCCAACAACAAATAACCCTTAACTGGTCAGGACGTGACACACAATGCTATCAGCCAGGTAGAACAACCTACAGCCTGCTGTGTTATATCACAATGCTATCAGCCAGGTAGAACAACCTACAGTCTGATGTGTGTTATATCACAATGATATCAGCCAGGTAGAACAACCTACAGCCTGCTGTGTTATATCACAATGCTATCAGCCAGGTAGAACAACCTACAGTCTGATGTGTGTTATATCACAATGATATCAGCCAGGTAGAACAACCTACAGCCTGCTGTGTTATATCACAATGCTATCAGCCAGGTAGAACAACCTACAGTCTGATGTGTGTTATATCACAATGCTATCAGCCAGGTAGAACAACCTACAGCCTGCTGTGTTATATCACAATGCTATCAGCCAGGTAGAACAACCTACAGTCTGATGTGTGTTATATCACAATGCTATCAGCCAGGTAGAACAACCTACAGTCTGATGTGTGTTATATCACAATGCTATCAGCCAGGTAATACAACCTAAAGCCTGCTGGTTGTTTCCTCAGTGCTTCACTAGTACATCTCAAAGCCACGAAAAACAAACAAGCAATCCATTATAGCCAATGAAGTTGACTTATTATGGTTGCGTCTCAAATGACACCCTATTCCCTACATAGTAGACTACATTTGACCAAAGCCCAGGGAGGCAGAGTTTTTCTGTCCCTCCTCTGCAGTAGATCAATAACAAGCAGCTGCAATTATGACCATCAGACACCATTTGTAATGATTGTGTGTGTGTGTGTGTGTGTGTTTGTGTGTGTGTGTGTGTGTCTAATTGTGTGTGTGTGTGTGTACGTGTCTACATTGTGTGTAAGTATACTTGCTTGCATGAGGTCCACCGCCATCCAATTCTGTGGTCTTACAGTGTGATCTAGGGGATTTGTCTGTTTAGGTCATGATTCATTGACAGAGGGGATTTGTCTGTTAAGGTCATGATTTATTGACAGAGGGGATTTGTCTGTTTAGGTCATGATTCATTGACAGAGGGGATTTGTCTGTTTAGGTCATGATTCATTGACAGAGGGGATTTGTCTGTTTAGGTCATGTATCATGGAAAAGCTGCCAGTGAGATCGACTGCTGCGTAATGAACGAATGGGGACGTTGCTTGGGTCCCAAATGACATCCTATTCCCTATATAGTGCACTACCTTTGAGCAGGGCGCATAGGACACTTTTTTAAAGAAGTGCACTATATAGAGAATAGATGCCATTTGGGATGCAGCCTATGCGTTCTGAGGGAAACAATTAAAAAGGCAGTAGGTGTACAATTATTTGTCAGCGATATGCAGGGAAATGAGTCTCAGACAGACCTCATTTTGAAAGTGTTATTATTACGTTTTAAATTAGTATTGATTTTGGGGATGATTAAACTGCACTAATCAAACATATTCCTCTTTTTGAATTGTTCATTACTTTTCTAATCAAGGGCACACAGAACATTTACTTAGGCCAACACACACACACACACACACACACACACACAATTAGACACTCCCACACACACACACACAGACACACACACACACAATTAGACACTCACACACACACAAACTCCCCCCCCCCACACACACACCACACACACACACCACACACACCACACACACACACACACACACACACACACAGACACACACACACACAATTAGACACTCACACACACACAAACTCACACACACACACACACACACACACACACACACACACACACACACACACACACACACACACACACAGACAATATCCCAGAGGATTTCATACTTTGATATTAAACTTTAACACAATCTCAGGAGTCACAGAGCGAGCCGGTCTGATTGGATAACACCCTACGTTGAGCCATAAACCTGGTCAGCATCCCAAATGGCACCCTATTCCCTATGGGCCCTGGTCGAATGTAGTGCACTATATAGGGACTAGGGTGTAATTTAGGATACACACTCTTAATTCATATGTATAAATCTCTCAATATAGAGCAAAGAGGATTTAAGTCGATGAAAATCCCAAATAGCAATAACCATGAAGGAGGGAGAAAAATAAAAGTCTGGATGTGTCCCAAAATGGCACCCTATTCCCTATGGGCCCTGGTCAAAAGTGCAATGAAGGGAATAGGGTGCCATTTGGACTAGAAAGGGAATATGGTGCCATTTGGACTAGAAAAGGAATAGGGTGCCATTTGGCCTATACATGGAATATGGTGCCATTTGGACTAGAAAGGAAACACGGTGCAATTTGGACTAGAAAGGGAATAGGGTGCCATTTGGACTATAAATAGAATAGGGTGCCATTTGGACTAGAACGGGAATAGGGTGTCATTTGGACTATAAATGGAATAGAGTGCCATTTGGACTATAAATGGAATAGGGTGCCATTTGGACTGTAAATGGAATAGGGTGCCATTTGGACTATAAATGGAATAGGGTGCCATTTGGACTATAAATGGAATAGGGTGCCATTTGGACTGTAAATGGAATAGGGT
This sequence comes from Salmo salar, assembly GCF_965601325.2. NCBI lineage: Eukaryota > Metazoa > Chordata > Actinopteri > Salmoniformes > Salmonidae > Salmo > Salmo salar. The sequence continues at coordinate 13,317,474 of NC_138296.1, forward strand.
GCCATTTGGACTATAAATAGAATAGGGTGCCATTTGGGACGCAGATATATTTCTGCCACATACCACTGAACATTGACTGGCTATGAAGGCTTGAATGAAGCCTACAGGAAAATAACTAATGGAGATAGGATTTGTGTTGGTCCTCCTAAACAGTAAACTAATCAAATAATCTCCAGTCATCATGGAAACATCTCAAGAGCTGGTTTCCCAGACACAGATTAAGCCTGGTCCTGAACTAACAAACATTAGGGAGATTCTCCATTGAGCATGCTTTTCAGTCCAGGCGCAGTATGTATGTGCATTAACAAGTGTATGATTCTGACAATGCCGCTCATACTTGGTACAATACGATACATCTATTTGTTGTTCATTGATTGTTTTGTCTGCAGGACTTGTTGACCTTTCGACCTAACGACTCACACAGGAAGTTGTTGAGTTGATTGGAAAGTCAAATAACCTTCAACTACAATACAAAAAGAGATTCTGCATGTTTTCTATTCTTAACCTCGCTAGGACTCCAGTCAGATAATGTGTGCATCACAAATGGCACCCTACAGGCCCTGGTCGAGGCACCCTTCGGGCCCTGGTCAAGGTACCCTACGGTCCCTGGTCGAGGCACCCTTCGGGCCCTGGTCGAGGTACCCTACGGGCCCTGGTCAAGGTACCCTACGGTCCCTGGTCGAGGCACCCTTCGGGCCCTGGTCGAGGTACCCTACGGGCCCTGGTCAAGGTACCCTACGGTCCCTGGTCGAGGCACCCTTCGGGCCCTGGTCGAGGTACCCTACGGGCCCTGGTCGAGGTACCCTACGGGCCCTGGTCGAGGAACCCTACGGGCCCTGGTCGAGGAACCCTACAGCCCTGGTCGAGGAACCCTACAGGCCCTGGTCGAGGTACCCTACGGCCCTGGTCGAGGCACCCTACGGGCCCTGGTCGAGGCACCCTACGGCCATGGTCGGGGCACCCTACGGGCCCTGGTCGGGGCACCCTACGGCCATGGTCGGGGCACCCTACGGTCCCTGGTCGAGGTACTCTATGGGCCCTGGTCGGGGCACCCTACGGGCCCTGGTTGAGGCACCCTACGGGCCCTGGTCGGTGCACCCTATGGGACCTGGTCGGAAGTAGTGCTCTACATAGGGAATAGGGGGCCATTTGGGACGCAGGCCAGATACTGTGTGTCTGTCTATTCTGGTACCCAGTCAGGTCAAGGTTGGAGTGATACAGAGATCCTGTTACCCAGTCAGGTCAAGGTTGGAGTGATACAGGTTTCCGGTTTGGAGCGAGCAGTCGCACTACGCTTCGCTCCACAGGTAATATTACACTTCACTACATTACAACGGGTTGATTTGTTTGATCTGAGCAATTCTTCTTAGCTAGCTACATAGCCGTCTTTGTATCAAAGATAATTGTGTAGTTTAGAGTAGTTTAGAGTAATTAGAGTAATTATCGAGGCTAGCTATCTTCGTCCTCCTAACGTAGTCAACACTGCTAGCTGCTAGCTAGCTAGTCATCACTGCTAGCTAGCCAACTTCTACCGACTAGCAGCACTGTAGAAACTATTACATTACAACGTAACGACTTGATTAGTGTAGTGTTAGTGTTAGTTAGCCAGCTACATAGTTGTCTTTGCTGTCTCTGTATCTAAGATAATTGTGTAGTTTAGAGTAATTATCGAGGTGAGCTAGCAAGCCGCGACGCGACGCCAGACTTAGTCAACACACCTAGTCATCATTAACCCACTGCTAGCTAGCCAACCGTTACCGACTAGCAGCGCTGTAGATACTAATACTTTACAACGGAACGATTTGACTAGTGCAGCGTTAGCTAGCTAGCTACATAGTTGTCTTTGTCATAACTTGATAATTGTGTAGTTTAGTAATTATCGAGGTTAGCTAGCCAGCTATTTCCGTCCCCCGCGACGCCATTTTTCCTAACCCAGCCAACTATTACCGACGAGCAGCATTGTAGAAACTAAATACATTACAAAGGAACGTCTTGATTAGTGTTATGTTAGCTAGCTAGCTACAAAGCTACAAAGTTGCTTTGTATCATGACAAGGTGTAGTACTGAAACTATCGAGGTTACCTAGCCAGCTACACGTTCAAAGTCAACAACGCAGCCACTACTAGCTAGCCTACTCCACCAGCCAGCAGTACTGTATCATTTTCGTCATTTTAGTCAATAAGATTTTTGCAACGTAAGCTTAACTTTCTGAGCATTCGAGACGTGTAGTCCACTTGTCATTCCAATCTCCTTTGCATTAGCGTAGCCTCTTCTGTAGCTTGTCAACTATGTGTCTGTCTATCCCTGTTCTCTCCCCTCTGCACAGGCTATACAAACGCTCCACACCGCGTGGCCGCTGCCACTCTAACCTGGTGGTCCCAGCGTGCACGACCCACGTGGAGTTCCAGGTCTCCGGCAGCCTCTGGAACTGCCGGTCTGCGGCCAACAAGGCTGAGTTCATCTAAGCCTATGCTACCCTCCAGTCCCTAGACTTCCTGGCGCTGACGGAAACATGGATTACCACAGATAACACTGCTACTCCTACTGCTCTCTCCTCGTCTGCCCACGTGTTCACGCATACCCCTAGAGCATCGAGCCAGCGGGGTGGTGGCACTGGAATCCTCATCTCTCCCAAGTGGACATTCTCTCTTTCTCCCCTGACCTATCTGTCTATCTCCTCATTTGAATTCCATGCTGTCACAGTTACCAGCCCTTTCAAGCTTAACATCCTTATCATTTATCGCCCTCCAGGTTCCCTTGGAGAGTTCATCAATGAGCTTGACGCCTTGATAAGTTCCTTTCCTGAGGATGGCTCACCTCTCACAGTTCTGGGTGACTTTAACCTCCCCACGTCTACCTTTGACTCATTCCTCTCTGCCTCCTTCTTTCCACTCCTCTCCTTTTTTGACCTCACCCTCTCACCTTCCCCCCCTACTCACAAGGCAGGCAATACGCTTGACCTCATCTTTACTAGATGCTGTTCTTCCACTAATCTCATTGCAACTCCCCTCCAAGTCTCCGACCACTACCTTGTATCCTTTTCCCTCTCGCTCTCATCCAACACTTCTCACTCTGCCCCTACCCGGATGGTATTGCGCCGTCCCAACCTTCGCTCTCTCTCTCCCGCTACTCTCTCCTCTTCCATCCTATCATCTCTTCCCTCTGCTCAAACCTTCTCCAACCTATCTCCTGATTCTGCCTCCTCAACCCTCCTCTCCTCCCTCTCTGCATCCTTTGATTTCCTCTGTCCCCTATCCTCCAGGCCGGCTCGGTCCTCCCCTCCTGCTCCGTGGCTCGACGACTCACTGCGAGCTCACAGAACCGTGCTCCGGGCAGCCGAGCGGAAATGGAGGAAAACTCGCCTCCCTGCGGACCTGGCATCCTTTCACTCCCTCCTCTCTACATTTTCCTCTTCTGTCTCTGCTGCTAAAGCCACTTTCTACCACTCTAAACTCCAAGCATCTGCCTCTAACCCTAGGAAGCTCGTTGCCACCTTCTCCTCCCTCCTGAATCCTCCTCCCCCTCCCCCCCCCCCCTCCTCCCTCTCTGCGGATGACTTCGTCAACCATTTTGAAAAGAAGGTTGACGACATCCGATCCTCGTTTGCTAAGTCAAACGACACCGCTGGTCCTGCTCACCCTGTGCTTTGACCTCTTTCTCCCCTCTCTCTCCAGATGAAATCTCGCGTCTTGTGACGGCCGGCCGCCCAACAACCTGCCCACTTGACCCTATCCCCTCCTCTCTTCTCCAGACCATTTCCGGAGACCTTCTCCCCTACCTCACCTCGCTCATCAACTCATCCTTGACCGCTGGCTACGTCCCTTCCGTCTTCAAGAGAGCGAGAGTTGCACCCCTTCTGAAAAAACCTACACTCGATCCCTCCGATGTCAACAACTACAGACCAGTATCCCTTCTTTCTTTTCTCTCCAAAACTCTTGAACGTGCCGTCCTTGGCCAGCTCTCTTGCTATCTCTCTCAGAATGACCTTCTTGATCCTAATCAGTCAGGTTTCAAGACTGGGCATTCAACTGAGACTACTCTTCTCTGTGTCACGGAGGCTCTCCGCACTGCTAAAGCTAACTCTCTCTCCTCTGCTCTCATCCTTCTAGACCTATCTGCTGCCTTTGATACTGTGAACCATCAGATCCTCCTCTCCACCCTCTCCGAGCTGGGCATCTCCGGCGCGGCCCACGCTTGGATTGCGTCCTACCTGACAGGTCGCTCCTACCAGGTGGCGTGGCGAGAATCTGTCTCCGCACCACGTGCTCTCACCACTGGTGTCCCCCAGGGCTCTGTTCTAGGCCCTCTCCTATTCTCGCTATACACCAAGTCACTTGGCTCTGTCATATCCTCACATGGTCTCTCATATCATTGCTATGCAGATGACACACAATTAATCTTCTCCTTTCCCCCTTCTGACAACCAGGTGGCGAATCGCATCTCTGCATGTCTGGCAGACATATCAGTGTGGATGACGGATCACCACCTCAAGCTGAACCTCGGCAAGACGGAGCTGCTCTTCCTCCCGGGGAAGGACTGCCCGTTCCATGATCTCGCCATCACGGTTGACAACTCCCTTGTGTCCTCCTCCCAGAGTGCTAAGAGCCTCGGCGTGACCCTGGACAACACCCTGTCGTTCTCCACTAACATCAAGGCGGTGACCCGATCCTGTAGGTTCATGCTCTACAACATTCGCAGAGTACGACCCTGCCTCACACAGGAAGCGGCGCAGGTCCTAATCCAGGCACTTGTCATCTCCTGTCTGGATTACTGCAACTCGCTGTTGGCTGGGCTCCCGGCCTGTGCCATTAAACCCCTACAACTCATCCAGAACGCCGCAGCCCGTCTGGTGTTCAACCTTCCCAAGTTCTCTCACGTCACCCCGCTCCTCCGCTCTCTCCACCGGCTTCCAGTTGAAGCTCGCATCCGCTACAAGACCATGGTGCTTGCCTACGGAGCTGTGAGGGGAACGGCACCTCCGTACCTTCAGGCTCTGATCAGGCCCTACACCCAAACAAGGGCACTGCGTTCATCCACCTCTGGCCTGCTCGCCTCCCTACCTCTGAGGAAGCACAGTTCCCGCTCAGCCCAGTCAAAACTGTTCGCTGCTCTGGCACCCCAATGGTGGAACAAGCTCCCTCACGACGCCAGGACAGCGGAGTCAATCACCACCTTCCGGAGACACCTGAAACCCCACCTCTTTAAGGAATACCTGGGATAGGATAAAGTAATCCTTCTAACCCCCCCCCCCCTTAAAAGATTTAGATGCACTATTGTAAAGTGGTTGTTCCACTGGATATTATAAGGTGAATGCACCAATTTGTAAGTCGCTCTGGATAAGAGCGTCTGCTAAATGACTTAAATGTAATGTAAAATACAGAGATCCTGTTACCCAGTCAGGTCAAGGTTGGGGTGTCACAGAGATCCTGTTACCCAGTCAGGTCAAGGTTGGAGTGTTACAGAGATCCTGTTACCCAGTCAGGTCAAGGTTTGGGTGTCACAGAGATCCTGTTACCCAGTGCAAAGAGGGCATATGTTTTTAGTATGTGTTGTTGATCCCAGATGGAATTGAACCCACAATATTGTTTATCTCTGTCACCCACCTGGACTTTAGAACCGCGTTCATCTATAGTTGAAGGTCGAGCCTCCCCCATCTCTCTCTCTCTCTCTCTCTCTCTCCTCTCTCTCTCTCTCTCTCTCTCTCTCTCTCTCTCTCTCTCTATCCAGCTCTTCCTTTATCTTCTCCAAGTTGGTAACCTCTGCTACCCAGCGAATAACAAATGTTCCCACAACTTAGAGTAGGGATAAGGGAAAGTATTCAGAAGTTCGGATGACTGACGTGCCGAAAGTAAACTGCCTGTTACTCAGGCCCAGAAGCTAGGATGTGCATATAATTGGTAGTATAGGATAGAAAACACTCAGAAGTTTCTAAAACTGTTAAAAGAATGTCTATGAGTATAACAGAACTGATATGGCAGGCAAAAACCCGAGGAGAATCCATCCAGAAAATCTATTTTTTGAGGTGACCCAAAATGCTTGTCTATGGGAAATTCAAAGAAAATCCTCCCAGATTGCAGTTCCTATGGCTTCCACTAGATGTCAACAGTCTTTAGAAAGGGTTTCAGGCTTGTTTTTTGAAAAATGAGCTAGAATTTGTCATTTTTCAAGGTGGCTCTCATTTGGACTGTAGTCTTGTGGCACGCATGGATGAGGGCGCACACTTCATTATTTATCTCTGGTATTGAACACACTATTCTCCATCTTAAATTTGATCATTTATTTACATATTAGGGTACCTGAGGATTGATTAGAAATGTTGTTTGACTTGTTTGGATGAAGTTTATTGGTAACTTTTGGGATTCCTTTGTATGCAGGTGGATTACTGAATCAAGCCCGCCAACTAAACTGACTTTTTTAGGATATAAAGAAGGACTTTATCGAACAAAACGACCATTTGTTGTGTATCTGGGACTCTTGGGATTGCAAACAGAGGAAGATCTTCAAAGGTAAGTGATTTATTTTATCGCTATTTCTGACTTTTGTGATGCCTCTGCTGGTTTGGAAAATGTTTTTAATGCTTTTGTACGCGGGGCGCTGTCCTCAGATAATTGCATGGTATGCTTTCGCGGTAAAGCCTTTTTTAAATCTGACAAAGCGGCTGGATTAACAAGAAGTTAAGCTTTTAAATGATGTATGACACTTGTATTTTCATGAATGTTTAATATTATGCGCCCCACCTAGCGCCCCACCTTTCCCAAAGAGGAAGTCTCATTAGGTAATTTACTAACGTTTTCACAGGAATGTTCCTGTGAGGTGCAAGGAATGTTTCCAAGAGACCATTGCCTTGTTCTCTGAGAACATGGTAACCACATTCTGGGTATGTTCTGTTTGATATTAAGGTAATGTTCTCCAAAACTGGCTAAAAAGGTTCTCAGAAGGTTTTTGCTAACATAGATAGAATGTTCCCCTAACTAACAGAAAACTGGACACTCAAACATTAAGGGAACATTACGTGTGACATTACAAAAATGTTCTCTCTCCCTAGAATTGTTAGCTGGGTAGCTTCCTCAACTCCTCTTCTGTAAAACACATCCATACTGTACAACATATGAACTGTTGCCTGTGCCTTGATCTTATTGACTGAGCCACATAGGACCATAGACACCACAGGACCATAGACACCGCAGGACCATAGACACCACAGGACCATAGACACCGCAGGACCATAGACAGAGGACCATAGACAGAGGACCATAGACACCGCAGGACCATAGACACCACAGGACCACAGACACCACATGATCATAGACACCACAGGACCATAGACACCGCAGGACCATAGACACAGGACCATAGACACCACAGGACCATAGACACCACAGGACCACAGACACCACAGGATCATAGACACCACAGAACCATACACAGGACCATAGACACCACAGAACCATAGACACCACAGGACCATAGACACCACAGGACCATAGACACCACAGGACCATAGACACCACAGGACCATAGACACCACAGGACCATAGACACCACAGGATCATAGACACCGCAGGACCATAGACACAGGACCATAGACACCACAGGACCATAGACACTGCAGGACCATAGACACCACAGGACCATAGACACCACAGGACCATAGACACCACAGGACCATAGACACCGCAGGACCATAGACACCGCAGGACCATAGACACATGATCATAGACACCACAGGACCAAAGACACTACAGGATCATAGACACCACAGGATCATAGACACCACAGGACCATAGACACCACAGGAACATAGGCACAGGACCATAGACACCACAGGATCATAGACACCACAGGATCATAGACACCACAGGACCATAGACACCACAGGAACATAGACACAGGACCATAGACACCACAGGACCATAGATACCACAGGACCATAGACACCACAGGACCATAGACACAGGACCATAGACAGAGGTCTACTTCAAAGACTTCTTTCATGATGTTGTTTCTGCTCCAACACTAAATTAGCTCCAGTGTTCTGCTTTGCTCTGCTGCCCCCAGAGACCCTTTGGTTATGTCCCAGATGCCATTATTCATGATAAGCTACAGTTCATTGGGATTATATCTAAATTCACAGGCGGTATAATATAAACACACACACACACACACACAGAGAGAGAGAGAGAGGAGCACTTAGGATGAGGTGTTCAGGAATATAAGTCTTCCCAGATACAATAACACTAGAGTAGGATGGGAATTCTCTGCTACATTACTCTGATGTATGGAGAGAGGTAGGGATGCTTGACTGCCCCCACTCTCTCTCTCACTTTCCCTCTCTCTCCAGTCTTCTCTTTCCCTCTCTCTCCAGTCTTCTCTCTCCCTCTCTCTCTCTCTGAACTAGGTTACATGGGCTATCTTGTGCTGCCACCTTCTGGTTCATTCTCTCCTTGTTAGTCTCTAAGAGAGAAAGAGAGCGACATTAATCAACTCATATCTGTTTGCTGCACTTCTCTTTAATTTCCACCAGAGGTCAGGCTTCAACTACACCTGTCTGTCTGTCTGGCTCTGTTGTAGGTCTAATAGTGGGCCTGATCTCATTGACCTCAGAAACCCAGAAAGCGTTTGTGTATGTTTTAATAATATGATTACTGATGTGAAGTGAAATAGATTCCCCACTACCCAATCAAATGAGGATTAGAGTAGATAGATAGATACTACAGTTCACCTGTTTCCCCGGACTTCCTATGGATCCCAGAGCAGGTGCAGGCCTATAAGGCATTCCGTTACTGATGTCAGGACACATCTTAAAATATAATTGATCAAGATGAATCAAGTGGCTGGTAGCCAAGATATCAGCCTACATACATTGAGTTGACCGTAAAACAGCTCACATGAAAATGACAATATCTACTCTGTGCAATATCTACTCCGTGCCCTACGGAGTAAGACGCACTGACACGGCGATAGGCCTATACACAAACACAGGCCTAGTCATTCATGCATGTTCATCTCAGTAACATCATGCCAGCACACATCAGATAACATGTGTGTAACAGTCTACTTACCTTAGTACTATTAGCACTACACACGATCCATGCATCCATACACTTTACTCCATGGTCCTTTTTATAGCAGGCCTGCAAGAGGATCCCAATGGAAATACTTTGTTAAAGTTTTTTTGTGTTATCCTCAATGATTTGAAATGCATTGCTTCCACATGCGGTTTGAATTGTGTTTTTAAATAGTCAAATAAATCGTGAATGGGCTACTGGTGCATTCATTTTGTTGGATTTATTGCTTCCGACTTCACCGTTTCCCACTTTCCCCATGAGCACATGAATGCCACATAACTACAACGAGGTTGGCAGTTAGCAGACCATGGGAAACATCTGGTGCGTGTCGCATTAAACTTTTTAGGGCCCAAATAAAATGGATGTAGCCTCGTTTTTTTTTCAATGTATGTCCTTTTTTGTTGTGTCCTGACATGGCACTGTTAAATAATTCCCACATGGGCTACGAAACAAAATTCAATTATTTTGTAAAATAAACCAATGTAACTGAAAGCCAATTTATACTTGATCCAAAATGTGGTCGGTGTGACGCAATTGCAGAGCCTCAGAGGCATGCAGAAGCCAACCTGAACTCTGTACCGCATCGCCATGACCTTCCCAAATGTTGTAACAATGCGGTGGGCTCCATATAGCGTTGCATTGGTGTGATTGTTTGACTGTAGGTGGGGGCGGCCGGGAGGTCCTGTATACACGCAAACTCACTTCCTTGACAACTTCCTTCACAACAGCTCCGCTGCTCCGCGAAGCGCAAGAAGTATGAGGGTCCTGACTTCTGTAGAGGCCACATTACGGGCTCCCGAGTGGCGCAGTGGTCTAAGGCACTGCATTTCAGTTCTAGAGGCGTCACTACAGTCCCTGGTTCGAATCCTCAAATCCAGGCTGTATCATATCCGGCCGTGATTGGGAGTCCCATAGGGTGGCGAACAATTGGCCCAGCGCGCGTCTTCTGGGTTTGGCCGGGGTAGGCGTCATTGTAAATAAGAATTGCTGTTCTTAAATGACTTGCCTAGTTAAAAAAAAAATTATCAGCGTAAATACTACACGGCCACCACGTAGCACGTTTAGGCCTAGCGCTGCCTCCGTTCAAATGCTTGTAAGCCTCCTAGTGCTGGGCCAGCCTTACAGGCATTATCAGAACCTACACTACACTCACACAAACCACAGCCTTTCATGAATGGTTCACTACTGTAGTGCTCTATCATGCTTCAGCCGTCGGATTACATGAGATACATTCTGCTCTAATAACCAGCAGTTTTATACCAGATATGAGATAGCCTATGGGTTGTATTCTAATACCACCAATCATCATTATAGATTTAATTTCATGACCTGAATGTATTAACCGCATCCTCTTCCCTGTAGCCATATCCTTTTCCACTAGGTTATACTTTCTTGACCGCAGCTGTAAATGGTTTAAAACGGGTCACGCACTGTGTATTGAAGGGCGTTATCGTCAGTCTCGTGCCTTGGATGAGTGCGCGTCGCGCGCGGTCAAGTCAGAAAAAGCGGCTTCCACTGGAACGAGCTTACCCGTGAGCGCGCCTCCGAGAAGTTAAAACAGCTGTCTAGCTGCAGAACACGACACGGGACCACGGAGATACCGAGATAGTGCTGTTGTTATGCCTTGTTCTCAGGGCAAAGAGTCCAAGGAAGTAATTTTGTATTGTTTATTCTCCTGCGCTACATTGTAAAGTGTTTTCCAACAAGAAGTCGCGGATTCATGATTTGTTTTTGTACAGAACCAAGGATTAGGCTACTGACGGGGTCTCAACTTCTCGAATGAGATTTTAGGGGTCCAGAAGCACTTTTTGTAATAAGGAATGGCCACGGCACGGCTGGACTATATCGCTCCATGGTGGACCTACTGGCTGCACAATTTTCCCCACTTCAACTTTACCTTCCAGCCCGTTGATAACACCTTCAGACCCGGGGAGGCGAGCTACCAGCAGGTTGGTACCTACTACCACTGCGCGTAAATCGCGGCCACGTTTCTCTTCTAGACTAGAGAGGGCTCACTGAAAGACCTTCACTGACAGGCCACATATCTAGGCAAATTATCTGAAAACGAGTTTGTTGGTCAAAGATTTAACAATTCATTCTTACGTAATTTCCCACATTGCTATAGGATGTATTTCCATCCGCACCAACTCTGCACAGTTTAACTTTTAATGAAGTGAACACACTTTATTCTCTCTATTCTCTGCTATCATCACTGGGCATGTTCAATAGGACGTAGCAAAATAAAGTTATGAGCAGAGTGGACACATCACATCCGTTTTAGTATTGACATCTCCAGCTGCAAAGGCCTGAGTGTGCCTATCTAGCCTGGTTGCATTCTCTGTTAAACTATTACATTCCACTCCTTGCCACTCCTGTCTTTGGCAAATGAGTGGCAAGGAGTGGAATGTTAGCTAAAAAGACTGGTAGCCAAACTAGTGCCAATCTGGCTGGTTGGTTGTTTGTTACCAGCCTTCAGTGTCTGAGTCTGGGCATATTCCTGGTTGTCTTCTTTATTGCAGTAGTGCTCCACAGATGAATATGTGTTAAGCTTCTCAGAATAGGATTGCTGATCTAGGATCAGCCCCCCCATCCATGTAATCCTATTCATTGTGATCTAAGGGTCAAAACGGATCCTATATAGATCAGTTCTCCTGCTCCAGGACACTTGCTAGACACAGCCCCATATCTCACTACACCTGGAGAAGTGTTTACCCTGTCAATAACCACATTACCCACCATACCAGTGTTCTGAGATGTGAGATGTGCAGCGTGACTGCATAAAGACTTCCTGGAACGTAGCCACAGTGTCAGAGATCAGGGGCACACAGAGGTTACAACTACATAACACTGGTTACCACTACGTAACACTGGTTACCACTACATAACACTGGCTATAACTACATAACACAGAGGTTATCACTACGTAACACTGGTTACCACTACATAACACTGGTTATTAAGACATAACACTGGTTATAACTACATAACACAGAGGTTATCACTACGTAACACTGGTTACCACTACATAACACTGGTTACCACTACATAACAGTGGTTACCACTACATAACACTTGTTACCACTACATAACACTGGTTACCACTACATAACACAGAGGTTACAACTACATAACACTGGTTACCACTACGTAACACTGGTTACCACTACATAACACTGGCTATAACTACATAACACAGAGGTTATCACTACGTAACACTGGTTACCTCTACATAACACTGGTTATTAAGACATAACACTGGTTATAACTACATAACACAGAGGTTATCACTACGTAACACTGGTTACCACTACATAACACTGGTTACCACTACATAACACTGGTTACCACTACATAACACTTGTTACCACTACATAACACTGGTTACCACTACATAACACTGGTTACCACTACATAACACTGGCTATAACTACATAACACAGAGGTTATCACTACGTAACACTGGTTACCACTACATAACACTGGTTATTAAGACATAACACTGGTTATAACTACATAACACAGAGGTTATCACTACGTAACACTGGTTACCACTACATAACACTGGTTATTAAGACATAACACTGGTTATAACTATATAACACAGAGGTTATCACTACGTAACACTGGTTACCACTACTTAACACTGGTTACCACTACATAACACTGGTTACCACTACATAACACTGGCTACAACTACATAACACAGAGGTTATCACTACATAACACTGGTTACCACTACATAACACTGGTTACCACTACATAACACTGGCTATAACTACATAACACAGAGGTTATCACTACATAACACTGGTTACCACTACATAACACTGGTTACCACTACATAACACTGGTTACCACTACATAACACTGGTTATAACTACATAACACTGGTTATCACTACATAACACTGGTTACCACTACATAACACTGGTTACCACTACATAACACTGGTTACCACTACATAACACTGGGTATAACTACATAACACAGAGGTTATCACTGCGTAACTGGAACCACTACATAACACTGGTTACCACTACATAACACTGGTTACCACTACATAACACTGGTTACCACCACATAACACTGGTTATAACTACATAACACTGGTTACCACTACGTAACACTGGTTACCAATACATAACACTGGTTACCACTACATAACACTGGTTACCACTACATAACACTGGTTATAAATACATAACACTGGTTACCACTACATAACACTGGTTATAGCTACATAACACTGGTTACCACTACATAACACTGGTTATAACTACATAACACAGAGGTTATCACTACGTAACTGGAACCACTACATAACACTGGTTACCACTACATAACACTGGTTACCACCACATAACACTGGTTACCACTACATAACACTGGTTATAACTACATAACACAGAGGTTATCACTACGTAACTGGAACCACTACATAACACTGGTTACCACTACATAACACTGGTTACCACCACATAACACTCGTTACCACTACATAACACTGGTTATTAAGACATAACACTGGTTATAACTACATAACACAAGGGTTAACACTACATAACACTGTTTATAACTGCATAACACTTGTTACCACTACATAACACTGGTTATACCTACATAACACTGGTTATAACTACATAAAACTGGTTATAACTTCATAACACAGAGGTTAACGCTACATAACACTGGTTATAACTACATAACACTGGTTACCACTATATAACACTGGTTATAAGTACATAACACTGGTTATAAGTACATAACACTGGTTATAACTACATAACACTGGTTACCACTACATAACACTGGTTATAGCTACATAACACTGGTTACCGCTACACGACACTCGTTACCAGTACATAACACTGGTTACCAGTACATAACACTGGTTACCACAACATAACGCTGGTTACTACTACATAACACTGGTTACCACTACATAACACTGGTTACCACAACATAACACTGGTTATAACTACATAACACTGGTTACCACCACATAACACTGGTTATAGCTACATAACACTGGTTATCACTACATAACACTGGTTATATCTACATAACACTGGTGACCACTACATAACACTGGTTACCACTACGTAACACTGGTTACCACTACATAACACTGCTTACCACCACATAACACTGGTTACCACTACATAACACTGGTTCTTAAGACATACCACTTGTTACCACTACATAACACTGGTTATACCTACATAACACTAGTTATAACTACATAAAACTGGTTATAACTACATAACACAGAGGTTAACATTACATAACACTGGTTATAACTACATAACACTGGTTACCACTACATAACACTGGTTATAGCTACATCACACTGGTTACCGCTAGACGACACTCGTTACCAGTACATAACACTGGTTACCGCTACGTAACACTGGCTATAACTACATAACCCAGAGGTTATCACTATGAAAACACTGGTTACCACTACATAACACTGGTTACCACTACATAACACTGGTTATAGCTACATAACACTGGTTACCGCTAGACGACACTCGTTACCAGTACATAACACTGGTTACCGCTAGATAACACTGGCTATAACTACATAACCCAGAGGTTATCACTATGAAAACACTGGTTACCACTACATAACACTGGTTACCACTACATAACACTGGTTATAAGTACATAACACTGGTTGTAAGTACATAACACTGGTTATAACTTTATAACACTGGTTACCACAACATAACACTGGTTATAGCTACATAACACTGGTTACCGCTACACGACACTCGTTACCAGTACATATCACTGGTTACCAGTACATAACACTGGTTACCACAACATAACGCTGGTTACCACTACATAACACTGGTTACCACTACATAACACTGGTTACCACTACATAACACTGGTTATAACTACATGACACTGGTTACCACTACATAACACTGGTTATAACTTCATAACACTGGTTACCATTTCATAACACTAGTTACCACTACATCACACTGGTTATAACTACGTAACACTGGTTACCACTACATAACACTGGTTACCACTACATAACACTGGTTACCACTACACAACTCTGGTTACCACTACATAACACTGGTTATAACTGCATAACACTGGTTATAACTACATAAAACTGGTTACTACTACATAAAACTGATTACAAAAATTACACGGTCTTATCCAGAGTAGCTACATAACACTGGTTACCACTACATAACACTGGTTACCACTACGTAACACTGGTTATAGCTACATAACACTGGTTACCACTACATAACACTGGTTACAACTACATAACGCTGGTTACCACTACATAACACTGGTTATAACTACATAACACTGGTTACCACTACATAACACTGGTTACCACTACATAACACTGGTTATAACTACATAACACTGTTTATAACTACATAAAACTGGTTACTACTACATAAAACTGATCAAAAAAATTACACGCTCTTATCCAGAGTAACTTATAGTAGTGATTGCATACATTTGCATATTTGTTTGTACTTGTCCCCCGTGGGAATCGATCTCACGACCCTGGCGTTGCAAGTACCATGCTCTACCAACTGAACCACATGGTACCACTATTTAACACTGGTTACCAGTACATAACACTGGTTACCACAACATAACACTGGTTACCACAACATAACACTGGTTACCAATGGTTACCACTACATAACACTGGGTACCACTACATAACACTGGTTATTAAGACATAACACTGGTTATAACTACATAACACAAGGGTTACCACTACATAACACTGTTTATAACTGCATAACACTTGTTACCACTACATAACACTGGTTATACCTACATAACACTGGTTATAACTACATAAAACTGGTTATAACTACATAACACAGAGATTAACACTACATAACACTGGTTATAACTACATAACACTGGTTACCACTATATAACACTGGTTATAAGTACATA
The DNA here is from genome assembly GCF_965601325.2 of Salmo salar. Taxonomy (NCBI): domain Eukaryota; kingdom Metazoa; phylum Chordata; class Actinopteri; order Salmoniformes; family Salmonidae; genus Salmo; species Salmo salar. The sequence continues at coordinate 13,333,499 of NC_138296.1, forward strand.
ACACTGGTTGTAAGTACATAACACTGGTTATAACTTTATAACACTGGTTACCACTACATAACACTGGTTATAGCTACATAACACTGGTTACCGCTACACGACACTCGTTACCAGTACATAACACTGGTTACCAGTACATAACACTGGTTACCACAACATAACGCTGGTTACCACTACATAACACTGGTTGCCACTACATAACACTGGTTACCACTACATAACACTGGTTATAACTACATGACACTGGTTACCACTACATAACACTGGTTATACCTACATAACACTGGTTATAACTACATAAAACTGGTTATAACTACATAACACAGAGATTAACACTACATAACACTGGTTATAACTACATAACACTGGTTACCACTATATAACACTGGTTATAAGTACATAACACTGGTTGTAAGTACATAACACTGGTTATAACTTTATAACACTGGTTACCACTACATAACACTGGTTATAGCTACATAACACTGGTTACCGCTACACGACACTCGTTACCAGTACATAACACTGGTTACCAGTACATAACACTGGTTACCACAACATAACGCTGGTTACCACTACATAACACTGGTTGCCACTACATAACACTGGTTACCACTACATAACACTGGTTATAACTACATGACACTGGTTACCACTACATAACACTGGTTATAACTTCATAACACTGGTTACCATTTCATAACAATAGTTACCACTACATCACACTGGTTATAACTACGTAACACTGGTTACCACTACATAACACTGGTTACCACTACATAACACTGGTTACCACTACACAACTCTGGTTACCACTACATAACACTGGTTATAACTGCATAACACTGGTTATAACTACATAAAACTGGTTACTACTACATAAAACTGATTACAAAAATTACATGGTCTTATCCAGAGTAGCTACATAACACTGGTTACCACTACATAACACTGGTTACCACTACGTAACACTGGTTATAGCTACATAACACTGGTTACCACTACATAACACTGGTTATAACTACATAACTCTGGTTACCACTACATAACACTGGTTACCACTACATAACACTGGTTACCACTACATAACACTGGTTATAACTACATAACACTGTTTATAACTACATAAAACTGGTTACTACTACATAAAACTGATCAAAAAAATTACACGCTCTTATCCAGAGTAACTTATAGTAGTGATTGCATACATTTGCATATTTGTTTGTACTTGTCCCCCGTGGGAATCGATCTCACGACCCTGGCGTTGCAAGTGCCATGCTCTACCAACTGAACCACATGGTACCACTATTTAACACTGGTTACCAGTACATAACACTGGTTACCACAACATAACACTGGTTACCACAACATAACACTGGTTACCAATGGTTACCACTACATAACACTGGTTACCACTACACTCCAGACTAGAGACAAACCTCCAACACATGCACAACTGCTTTCTCTCCAAACCTTCTGGCTTTGGCAATGATCTGTCAGACAGGCCTCAATGTGGGATTTCTGATGGTGTTAAGTCTAGTTTCCTGGATATTACAAAAGGTGTACCGCAGGGGTCGCTACTGGGAACTGGTATCTTGACTATTTATATACATAATATTGGTCTGTTAACTTGTAATATTCATCTGTATGCAGACACCACTGTTATATATGCCATTGACACCAACCCCCAACTGCTGGCCTGGCTACGTTAGATCTGACCGTGTTACCTTACAGAAGCCCTGGTTGGTACTTAATGCAGGCAAGACTAAAGACATGTTGTTCTCTAATTCTCTCTCCAAAAATGTCAGCTGGACTACGTATTTATTCATTGGATGGTTCTCCCATCGATCTGGTTCCCATCTATATACTGTATATCTGAGCATTTGGATTGACAAAGACTTAATGTTTAAGAAACATACGGATGAGCTAGATAAAAAACTATGATTTAAAGTAGGCTTCTTTTTTAGAAATAGATATTGCCTCTCCCTAAACAGCAGGAAGCAGATTGTACAGTCAACTTTCCTGCCAGTTCTTGACTATGGTGACACTATTTACCAGATTGCAGCAGCCACTACTTTCTGACGAATGTGGCTGTTTTTCTAGAATGTATGTATTGTGCAGTAATTTAGTTGGTTTTGCATTGCATTGATTAGATTTTGTCTTGTGAATTGTATGTATTGTAGAGTTTGTTAAATGCTTTTGGCATCTCTAAGTGCCTATTTGAAAATAACTTCAGCTCAAGTTGTCTCCATGTGCCTCAAAGCTAAACACAAAAGTCCCATTTGATGTCCACGGTGGGAAAGAAATGATCTGAAACCACATTACCGTAAACCACATCTTCTAAGCTGTTATCATTCACAGCCTGGTGATTGTGTGAGCATGCAGCATCACTTCTCTGTGTGGGGGGTGTTTGTGAATGCTGCTGTTGTGTGTTGTAGTACCTCTATACTACTTTAAATTGTGATATTGACCTGTGTTGCTGAATAGACAGGTCAATGGAGGTAGTGTGATGCTAACAGATTCACTTCTCTCTCTCCGGCCAAACTGGGAAACTGTCTGTGTGTGTCTGTCTCTGCGTTTAGTTTGCTTGTGTAAGTAGTAACACCGTAGTCTGTCCTCTGCGATTAAGACTACATGATGTGTAACACCGTAGTCTGTCCTCTGCGATTAAGACTACATGATGTGTAACACCGTAGTCTGTCCTCTGAGATTAAGACTACATGTGTAACACTGTCAGATTATCTTCTAAAGCAGTTCTGAACAATGTGGACCTTCCTCCTGCTGGCACATCCTTCTGGAACAACGGGACCATTTCAGATCGAGAGGTGGGATTGAGGACAGAGCCCAGAATATGATCACTTTAATGACTTGGTACAGTTGAACTCTGTTTGGGTCCAGAAGTTTACAACAGGAGTTTGAATAGCAGTTTCATCTTACTTTCCAGGTCATTGTTGTGAAAGAGATTGTGTTCTCAATTACTTACATTTAACTAGGCAAGTCAGTTAAGAACAAATTCTTATTTACAATGACGGCCTACACCGGCCAAACCGGGATGATGCTGGGCCAATTGTGCGCCGCCCTATGGGACTCCCAATCACAGCCGGGTGTGATAGAGCCTGGATTCGAACCAGGGTGTCTGTAGTGACACCTCTAGCACTGAGATGCAGTGCCTTAGACCACTTCGCCACACAGAAGCCCCAAATATAGGTAGTTACATTGATTTAGACACTAGTTGGATGAGAAATAATACATGAGCCTTTAGTTTCCGCTGCTCGGCCCCACTTGACCAGTCAAGTTGAGTCAGGAAAATAGAAGGTATCATCCTGTTAACCTCTCTGGGCTAGGTGGGACGTTTGCGTCCCACCCTAGTCAACAGCCAGTGGAATCCCGTGGCGTGATATTCAAATACCTTAGAAATGCTATTACTTCAATTTCTCAAACATATGACTATTTTACACCATTTTAAAGACAAGACTCTCGTTAATCTAACCACACTGTCCGATTTCAAAAAGGCTTTACAACGAAAGCAAAACATTAGATTATGTCAGCAGAGTACCCAGACAGAAATAATCAGACACCCATTTTTCAAGCTAGCATATAATGTCACAAAAACCAAAACCACAGCTAAATGCAGCAGTAACCTTTGATGATCTTCATCAGATGACACTCCTAGGACATTATGTTATACAATACATGCATGTTTTGTTCAATCAAGTTCATATTTATATAAAAAACCAGCTTTTTACATTAGCATGTGACTAGCATGTGACTAGCATTCCCACCGAACACTTCCGGTGAATTTACTAAATTACTCACGATAAACGTTCACAAAAAACATAACAATTATTTTAAGAATTATAGATACAGAACTCCTTTATGCAATCTCGGTGCCCGATTTTAAAATAGCTTTTCGGTGAAAGCACATTTTGCAATATTCTGAGTAGATAGCCCGGCCATCACAGGCTAGCTATTTTGACACCCACCAAGTTTGGTACTCACCAAACTCAGATTTACTATAAGAAAAATTGGATTACCTTTGCTGTTCTTCGTCAGAATGCACTCCCAGGACTTCTACTTCAATAACAAATGTTGGTTTGGTTCCAAATAATCCATAGTTATATCCAAATAGCGGCGTTTTGTTTGTGCGTTCAAGACACTATCCGAAGGGTGACGCGCCGGCGCATATCGTGACAAAAAATTTCAAAATATTCCATTACCGTACTTCGAAGCATGTCAAACGCTGTTTAAAATACATTTTTATGCGATTTTTCTCGTAAAATAGTGATAATATTCCGACCGGGAGTCGTGGTTTTCGTTCAAAGACTGAAAAAGTAACATGGACTCTTCATGTGCACGCGCACACCCGTCTCATTGTTCTCAGATCGACCACTTACCAAATGCGCTACTGTTTTTCAGCCAGTAACTGCAGAGTCATCATTCAACGTTCTGGCGCCTTCTGAGAGCCTATGGGAGCCTTAGAAAGTGTCACGTTACAGCAGAGATCCTCTGTTTGGGAAAGAGATGACAAAGAAGGCCAAGAAATGGTCAGAGAGGGCGCTTCCTGTTTGGGATCTTCTAAGGTTTTGGCCTGCCATATGAGTTCTGTTATACTCACAGACACCATTCAAACAGTTTTAGAAACTTTAGGGTGTTTTCTATCCAAATCAAACAATTATATGCATATTCTAGTTACTGGGCAGGAGTAGTAACCAGATTAAATCGAGTACGTTTTTTATCCGGCCGTGCAAATACTGCCCCCTATCCCCAACAGGTTTTAAGGTTCTGTGGAGACAAACAGTACCTTGTTAGAGTCATGAAACCATGCCAGGTAGGAGTGTGGAGAAACAACATGGGCACAAGGCTCTGGTCAAAAGCAGTGCACTATATAGGGAATAGGGTGCCATTTGAGAGTCAACCATATTTGGCCAAAACCCCATGGTTCCACTTGGCTTTGATTTCCGTTCTTGAATTTTGAACTCCTCAACACTCCAAACCACGGGCTGAACTTTTGTCAACTTGTGTAAATGGCTGTGTGTGTAGTTGTACTTGTGTAAATGATGGTGTGTGTAGTTGTACTTGTGTAAATGGCTGTGTGTGTAGTTGTACTTGTGTAGTACACTATGTTTTATCACTTTCATCACCTTTCATCAAAATGAACGGTAGATACAAACTGCAGGCGTACCTCATCTCAAAAACAAAGACATATGGCTACAGTAGACCCCCATGTTCTGCTTGCTGCTTTCTATACCTCTCTCTTTCTCTCTCGCTCTTTCTATACCTCTCTCTTTCTCTCTTTCTCGCTCGCTCTTTCTCTCTCTTTCTATACCTCTCTCTTTCTCTCTTTCTCGCTCGCTCTTTCTTTCTCTATCTCTTGCTCTCTCTCTCTCGCTCTCTCTCTCACCCTCTCACTTATCACTCTCTCTCTATCTCTCTCTCTCTCCTTTCCTACCCTGGCTATCCCTCCATCATTCATGCTCTGAGGGTAACCTCAGTCAGGGAATCACAAGACTGTTTTGGAGGGAGGCCGCTTTGTCACCTGACGTTGAGCTGAAACTCCAGCAGCCTCTGAGCAGTACTGTTTTTCCCCCTAACACCCTAACTCCTGTGTGGATCAGCTGGTAGAGCGTTGTGCTTGCACCACCAGGGTTGTGGGTCAGATACCCGGGACCACCCATACGTAAAATGGATGCATGTTGGCGCGTATGACTGTAAGTTGCTTTGGATAAAGTGTCTGTTGAATGACAAATGTTTATAGTAGTAGTCCAAGAGACCCCAGGTATCTCTTAAACCACCAACACCAGGTCATGTTCATTAGACACCAAACTGATAACACAGAGAAGGAATACCTAGACCTGTCCAATGAGAAACCGTCATGTTCATTTTTTTTTTTTAAATACTTGCTACTTTGTGCCCTACTGAACACGATCCTGGAGTGTATCCAGTGAGCCTGCTCCACCCAGCTCTCTCTCTCTCTCTCTCTCTCTCTCTCTCTCTCTCTCTCTCTCTCTCTCTCTCTCTCTCTCTCTCTCATTTTCTTTCTCTCTGTCTCTCCGTGTCTCCGTCTCTCCGTGTCTCTATCTCTGGCTTCACACAGAGACCTGTTAGTGATGATGACTGATGAAACAAACGTGACTTTTGACCCAGTATATCTTTTCATATTAGTCTCACTTGATTCCAGTGGCTCCCTTTCCGTCAGAGTGGGGTCACTCTACACAGTAATTAATCACAGGGCTTGTATCAACTCAGGACCTGACGTGATAATATATACTGGTTGTCTGAAGAAATGGTGCTTTGCAAATAAGTTCTCTCAGTGTGGCAGTTGTATTTTTCCTGTTATTAGTCAATAACAAATGTATTATAACATTCTCATCTCTGTTTCTCTCTGTTTCTCCCTCCCTCTCCCTCCCTCCCTCCCCCTCCCTCTCCCTCTCCTCTCTCTCCCTCCCTCCCCCTCCCCCTCCCTCTCCTCTCTCTCCCTCCCTCTCTCCCTCCCTCGCTCTCTCCTCCCTCCCTCCCTCCCTCCCTCCCTCCCTCCCTCCCTCCCTCCCTCCCTCCCTCCCTCCCTCCCTCCCTCCCTCCCTCCCTCCCTCCCTCCATCCCCCTCCCTCCCCACCCTCCCTCCCTCCCCCTCCCCCTCACTCCCTCCCCATCCTCCCCCAGTCTCTGGTCTTCCTAGCCTGTATATCAGCTGCTGGACTAGTCCTGAGCCTCCTGCTGCTGTCTGTCTACCTGACCAGTGTGTGCTGCTGCAGGAAGGAGGAGGAGGAGGAGACCAAGAGGCCTGACTCCTGCTGTGTCTCCTGGACCGCTGTCATCACTGGACTCATCCTATGGTGAGTAGTATCACGGGAACTGTTTGTATCTAACAGTACTGTACTACAGTATTAGTGTTACATGGACCTTTCTTCAGTCTGTCCCGGGTTTGGTTCATCCTATGGTGAGAGGTGTTGTCTTATATTACAGAATTACAAGCCAAGGTCTTTTAAGGGCGTATGCAAGGAATAGATGTTCGCTTCACCTCGCCAAGTTCCACTAGAAGCAAACCAAATCTAGTATGTGGGGCTCCTTTAGTGTCTAGATCAGAGGTCTACAACTCTGGTTCTGTGATAGTGATGTAACACAGCTGGTAATCAAGGTCCTGGCCAGTAGCTAATTAGTCAAATAAAGTGTTTAGGGTTGGAATGAAACTCCAGGAGGGGAATTGGACAACCCTAGAACGCCCTCCTGTGTTCTTGGAAAAGGCTTTGATGTGACCTTTGACATTCAGGAGTTGACCTCTGACCTCATTAACTTACACACAGAGGCTGACATTCTGCTATGGTGGTGAGAAAGAGAGACCAGATGGTCCCTTTTGGCCTGATCCACTTTGACGCAGGATGTTGTAGACTGAGATCACTGTGACTGACCATGTTCCCTGATGACAGTCCTGCTCTCATTGTGTCTAAAGCAGACTACACTATGCACTGTCTACCCTACACTATCACTACACTACATTACACTACATAATCTATTCACGTGTCCTGGGTGTGTACAGAACAGTGTCCATTGAGGCGTTATCCTTTGTCCTCTGAGATTGTGGTTTGCAACATTCACAATGTGCAGTTGTGCACTGCCACAAGCGGAAAGGCCCTTTTTGGATCTGTATGTTGGGCTGCGCACCTCATCACTATAGGACCTGTATGGCTGCCCACCTCATCACTAAAGGACCTGTATGGCTGCCCACCTCATCACTATAGGACCTGTAGGGCTTCCCACCTCATCACTATAGGACCTGTTGGGCTGCCCACTTCATCACTATAGGACCTGCCCACCTCATCACTATAGGACCTATAGGGCTGCCCACCTCATCACTATAGGACCTGTAGGGCTGCCCACCTCATCACTATAGGACCTGTAGGGCAGCCCACCTCATCACTATAGGACCTGTTGGGCTGCCCACCTCATCACTATAGGACCTGTTGGGCTGCCCACCTCATCACTATAGGACCTGTAGGGCTGCCCACCTCATCATCACTATAGGACATGTAGGGCTGCCCACCTCATCATCACTATAGGACCTGTAGGGCTACCCACCTCATCACTATAGGACCTGCCCACCTCATCACTATAGGACCTGTAGGGCTGCCCACCTCATCACTATAGGACCTGTTGGGCTGCCCACCTCATCACTATAGGACCTGTTGGGCTGCCCACCTCATCACTATAGGACCAGTAGGGCTGCCCACCTCATCATCACTATAAGACCTGTAGGGCTGCCCACCTCATCACTATAGGACCTGCCCACCTCATCACTATAGGACCTGTTGGGATGCCCACTTCATCACTATAGGACCTGTAGGGCTGCCCACCTCATCATCACTATAGGACCTGTAGGGCTGCCCACCTTATCATCACTATAGGACCTGTAAGGCTGCCCACCTCATCACTATAGGACCTGCCCACCTCATCACTATAGGACTTGTATGGCTGCCCACCTCATCACTATAGGACCTGTAGGGCTGCCCACCTCATCACTATAGGACCTGTAGGGCTGCCACCTCATCATCACTATAGGACATGTAGGGCTGCCCACCTCATCATCACTATAGGACCTGTAAGGCTGCCCACCTCATCACTATAGGACCAGCCCACCTCATCACTTTAGGACCTGTAGGGCTGCCCACCTCATCACTATAGGACCTGTTGGGCTGCCCACCTCATCACTATAGGACCTGTTGGGCTGCCCACCTCATCACTATAGGACCTGTAGGGCTGCCCACCTCATCATCACTATAGGACATGTAGGGCTGCCCACCTCATCATCACTATAGGACCTATAGGGCTGCCCACCTCATCACTATAGGACCTGCCCACCTCATCACTTTAGGACCTGTTGGGCTGCCCACCTCATCACTATAGGATCTGTTGGGATGCCCACCTCATCACTATAGGACCTGTAGGGCTGCCCACCTCATCATCACTATAGGACCTGTAGGGCTGCCCACCTCATCACTATAGGATCTGTAGGGCTGCCCACCTCATCACTATAGGACCTGCCCACCTCATCACTATAGGATCTGTTGGGCTGCCCACCTCATCACTATAGGATCTGTTGGGATGCCCACCTCATCACTATAGGACCTGTAAGGCTGCCCACCTCATCACTATAGGACCTGCCCACCTCATCACTATAGGACCTGTAGGGCTGCCCACCTCATCACTATAGGACCTGTAGGGCTGCCACCTCATCATCACTATAGGACATGTAGGGCTGCCCACCTCATCATCACTATAGGACCTGTAAGGCTGCCCACCTCATCACTATAGGATCTGTTGGGCTGCCCACCTCATCGCAATAGGACCTGTTGGGCTGCCCACCTCATCACTATAGGACCTGCCCACCTCATCACTATAGGAGTTGTTGGGCTGCCCACCTCATCACTATAGGACCTGTAGGGCTGCCCACCTCATCATCACTATAGGACCTGTTGGTCTGCCCACCTCATCGCTATAGGACCTGCCCACCTCATCACTATAGGACCTGTAGGGCTGCCCACTTCATCACTATAGGACCTGTTGGGGTGCCCACCTCATCACTATAGGACCTGTTGGGCTGCCCACCTCATCACTATAGGACCTGTTGGGCTGCCCACCTCATCACTATAGGATCTGTTGGTTCCAATTATAGGCTAATATCTTGTAGCAATATGCTTTATTGTTTTTGTAAAGTATTCAGTATTTGGAGTAACAGTTGTTTATTCAGGTAATGACATTCCCCAGGTTAAAGCATTACTAGACACTGTGTTAATAGGAACATCTTCCTAATATTAAGTCGCAGCCCTGTGAATGGATCGCAATCCATGTCTCAATTGTTTCAAGGCTTAAAAAAATCCAGAGGCATCTGCTAAACATGTGTATGTGACAAATATAATGTGTTTTGATGTGATGTTTTGCAGTATACAGACACCCACTAGTGAAGGAATGTTATTAGAATGAAGGGCCTCTGACTCTTCAACAACAACACCTCCATTGGTTGGTTAGTTACCCTGGGTTACCATCCATCTCAGACCGTGAAGTCCATGGTGAATCTGATCAAAAACGTAATCACATTTGGAGCGGAAACTTGATTTTTTTGTTCCAACCAAGCCTCTTAGTTTAATTAGGTGATAAAGTCAGTTATTAGTCATTGGAATTTTCCACAGTAAGAGACAGTCATCTTCGATTCTATATAAAGTGAATGATCACATCCATAGTAATATAGTAATATAATCTAGTATGCCCTACATCCTCAGGTTTTCATAATGCCCAATGAAAGAGAACAACAAATGATTCCTCCTCCCAATGAAAGAGAACAACAAATGATTCCTCCTCCCAATGAAAGAGAACAACAAATGATTCCTCCTCCCAATGAAAGAGAACAACATCTGATTCCTCCTCCCAATGAAAGAGAACAACAAATGATTCCTCCTCCCAATGAAAGAAAACAACATCTGATTCCTCCTCCCAATGAAAGAGAACAACAAATGATTCCTCCTCCCAATGAAAGAGAACAACATCTGATTCCTCCTCCCAATGAAAGAGAACAACAAATGATTCCTCCTCCCAATGAAAGAGAACAACAAATGATTCCTCCTCCCAATGAAAGAGAACAACAAATGATTCCTCCTCCCAATGAAAGAGAACAACAAATGATTCCTCCTCCCAATGAAAGAGAACAACAAATGATTCCTCCTCCCAATGAAAGAAAACAACATCTGATTCCTCCTCCCAATGAAAGAGAACAACAAATGATTCCTCCTCCCAATGAAAGAGAACAACATCTGATTCCTCCTCCCAATGAAAGAGAACAACAAATGATTCCTCCTCCCAATGAAAGAGAACAACAAATGATTCCTCCTCCCAATGAAAGAGAACAACAAATGATTCCTCCTCCCAATGAAAGAGAACAACAAATGATTCCTCCTCCCAATGAAAGAGAACAACAAATGATTCCTCCTCCCAATGAAAGAGAACAACAAATGATTCCTCCTCCCAATGAAAGAGAACAACAAATGATTCCTACTCCCAATGAATGAGAACAACAAATGATTCCTCCTCCCAATGAAAGAGAACATTAAATTATTCCCCTTCCCAAAGTGCTTGATTGAGTTGGCACTGTGTTGAGCTTAATCTTGTGACAGAGCTCTAAGTGCTGAAGGTAATTGAGTTATTTAGCTGATAACATTCCAGAGGGGGGGGGGGGGCAGCCCAGCTCTGATTGGTCTCTCTTACACCAAACCTATCGTAGTGCTAAGCGTTATGGCATGATGCTGTTCACCCTGACCAAGGAGCGCTGTGTGAACTCTTGCATGTCTGGGCTCTGAACGGCTCTGTTTCCTATGGAAACGTGACTTCATTTACATTTTAAAGCTCACACAATTCAGCAACCTAACCCCCTGTAGGAAATACTATCTTAGTATTATGATATGAAATGTGTTAACCCTTCACTGTCTGGAGCCAGAATGCAAACGTGACTTTGTGTTGTAACTTACCAGGATCACAGAGCATTCAGCTTGCTACCCATATAGGAAATACTATCTTATCTTATTTTGAAATGCATAATAAGATGTTTATTTAACCAACAAGTGCTGCGTGAAACCTTTTCTGTCTGGGTTCTGGGTGGCTTTCACCTTTCCTCAGTACAGCTAGTCTAGTAAAACCTCTACTATTGTTGTGATATAACTAAACAGGCTCACAGCTTTCAGTTAACTGCTCCCGTAGGAAATAAAATACAACTATAATATTTGTGCCTGGACTTTTGGGGCGAATATCAGTTTCCGTTTTCTACAGCCAAGCCAACCTGGAACCTTGGTCATGTAACTTTGGGAATGTGTTTTATGGTGTTTATTTAAGGAAGCATTTCACTGTGAATTGTACACCTGTTTGATTTGGATTCTGTAATTGTCCATGTGGTTGCTGTAATAGGGGAAAACCCTAGTGACACTAAACACCTTAATGACCCCAGTCCTCCACCTCTCAGCTACTTACCTTCTCCACAAGGGCCTGTGTGACTGGACGCTCTGTTCTGCTCTTAAATGCGGTCCTGTTCTTGTTAATGTGATTTGGGAATGTGGTTTGGTTTCCTGTACAAGGTTATTTTCAGATGTGGTCTTCCATAAATCAACAAGCTCAATAACAGTTGTTTGTCTGATGTAGCTCCTCTCATCTGGTGGCTGAGTTGTTGGACAGGAGACTTCTATTGAAAGATGTTTGAACGTTGACTTGGAGGGAAACAGTGTCCTTGATTTGCTATAGCTAGTAGGGTTTAGTGCTGGGCTGGAACAAAAGTGTGCCATGCCCGTTGCAGCCCCCAGGACTAGTGCCCCCGGATAGCCTGTTGTTTTTATGTTGTCTAATGGTTTTATTATAACCCGAAGACTTTAATCCAATAGCCTGTCTTTTTATTTCTCTGTCCTTTGTTTTATGAGTCACCGGGTTTTTATGATTAGATGATGTCACCGGACAGTTTCATGTAATATCATATGTTATTCCATTATATTACCTGTTATAATTATATTACCTTCTCTAATTGGATATATCATTCTGATCATTCAACCAGGCCTAACATGTTAGATGGTATGGGTGGAGGTAGTGTTGGATCACTCAACCAGGCCTAACATGTTAGATGGTATGGGTGGAGGTAGTGTTGGATCACTCAACCAGGCCTAACATGTTAGATGTTATGGGTGGAGGTAGTGTTGGATCACTCAACCAGGCCTAACATGTTAGATGGTATGGGTGGAGGTAGTGTTGGATCACTCAACCAGGCCTAACATGTTAGATGGTATGGGTGGAGGTAGTGTTGGATCACTCAACCAGGCCTAACATGTTAGATGGTATGGGTGGAGGTAGTGTTGGATCACTCAACCAGGCCTAACATGTTAGATGGTATGGGTGGAGGTAGTGTTGGATCACTCAACCAGGCCTAACATGTTAGATGGTATGGGTGGAGGTAGTGTTGGATCACTCAACCAGGCCTAACATGTTAGATGGTATGGGTGGAGGTAGTGTTGGATCACTCAACCAGGCCTAACATGTTAGATGGTATGGGTGGAGGTAGTGTTGGATCACTCAACCAGGCCTAACATGTTAGATGGTATGGGTGGAGGTAGTGTTGGATCACTCAACCAGGCCTAACATGTTAGATGGTATGGGTGGAGGTAGTGTTGGATCACTCAACCAGGCCTAACATGTTAGATGGTATAGGTGGAGGTAGTGTTGGATCACTTAACCAGGCCTAACATGTTAGATGGTATGGGTGGAGGTAGTGTTGGATCATTCAACCAGGCCTAACATGTTAGATGGTATGGGTGGAGGTAGTGTTGGATCACTCAACCAGGCCTAACATGTTAGATGGTATGGGTGGAGGTAGTGTTGGATCACTCAACCAGGCCTAACATGTTAGATGGTATGGGTGGAGGTAGTGTTGGATCATTCAACCAGGCCTAACATGTTAGATGGTATGGGTGGAGGTAGTGTTGGATCACTCAACCAGGCCTAACATGTTAGATGGTATGGGTGGAGGTAGTGTTGGATCACTCAACCAGGCCTAACATGTTAGATGGTATGGGTGGAGGTAGTGTTGGATCACTCAACCAGGCCTAACATGTTAGATGGTATGGGTGGAGGTAGTGTTGGATCACTCAACCAGGCCTAACATGTTAGATGGTATGGGTGGAGGTAGTGTTGGATCATTCAACCAGGCCTAACATGTTAGATGGTATGGGTGGAGGTAGTGACTGTTGGATCTGTAAGGGAATTCAGCCCTATGTTTATACAAGACACCACAGGAAACTTCTTTGATCAGAGGTTAGTTTGTTTAATAAGGATTGCAACCCGGAGTATACACTTACAGCAATTTGCAAACAACACACTCAGTTCTCAAGATGGTGTTTTCCCTTTTTATCCCCTATTATGGTTCACCCTGCCCAGGGTGACACCCCTTAACTTTACTACAATATAAACTAATAAGTAATAGTTGCTAATACAAAGATGTTTCTGCTAGGCGGAGTTCAGTTTATTGTTATTTGCAGTTACTTTCCCAATCCTTCTTCCTCCTATTGCTATCATGTGCTAGCAGAAGTAAGACTGGAACATAGTATCAACAGGAACTGAAAGTATAGTTTCAACAAGCAGGCATATGACTTTTGTACAGTTGACCTCTTCATGCACTTGCAAAGTCTACCACTGATTCTTAATCTCAAGCAAAACATTAATCATTGTACTTTTGTAATCACAGGTAGAATTGTAATGTACAGATATTATAAAACTCCTTTCAGATCATTCAACCAAGCCTAACATGTTAGATGATATGGGTGGAGGTAGTGACTGTTGGATCATTGAGTCAGAGTATGTAAGCGGAGTGGAGCTGGAGCGAGGAGAAAAGTGGAGCTGGAGCGAGGAGTGGAGCGGAGCTGGAGCGAGGAGTGGAGCGGAGTGGAGCTGGAGTGAGGAGCGGAGTGGAGCGAGGAGCGGAGTGGAGCGAGGAGCGGAGTGGAGTGGAGCTGGAGCGAGGAGTGGAGCGGAGTGGAGCTGGAGTGAGGAGTGGAGTGGAGCTGGAGTGAGGAGCGGAGTGGAGCTGGGGGGAGGAGTGGAGCGGAGTGGATCTGGAGTGAGGAGTGGAGCTGGAGGGAGGAGCGGAGTGGAGCTGGAGTGAGGAGCGGAGTGGAGCGCGGAGTGGAGTGGAGCTGGAGTGAGGAGTGGAGCGGAGTGGAGCGAGGAGCGGAGTGGAGCTGGACTGAGGAGCGGAGTGGAGCTGGAGTGAGGAGCGGAGTGGAGCTGGAGGGAGGAGCAGAGTGGAGCTGGAGCGGAGTAGAGCTGGAGTGAGGAGCGGACCGGAGTGGAGCTGGAGTGAGGAGTGGAGTGTGCCCAATTTGACTGGAGCGCAGAGCTCTTCTCACCCGCTCCAGTAGCGCTCAGTTCACCAGCTCAGGGCATGCCCGGCCCAGCATGCATTTGTGTGCTGCTATAGCCCCTTGGTTTAGCTAGGTTTATGGAGTTTGCTAAATATTTTCATAAAGAAACTGATAAAACACACAGGTGCTAAATCAAGGTGACTTACAAAGATGAGGACCAAGAGCAAGAGAGGAAGTGAGGTGATGTAGTGGTGTCACGGATCCCTCAGAACTTTCATTACGCACACCTGTCCCCTATTCCCACTGATTGTATATATGTGCCCTTTGGTTTCCATTGGGCTGTAGATTATTGTTACTATGTCTGTTGGTGTGTGTGAGTGCCTGTGCTGTGTGTTTTGGCTTTCGTGCCCTTGTGGATTGCGCAGATGATTACGGGTCTCGTCCTGTGTGTTAATCATTGTGCGCGTGTGTTATTTATTCAAGGTACTCCTCGCTCTTTTGCTTTGGGTTTCTACCCAGTGTTTTGTTACATGTTTGTTTGGTCTTCGTCCCCGTGCCTTTACACGGCACGCCGTAATTTAGGCTTAATAAAAAAAAACTATTACGCATTCCTGCGCCTGTCTCCCGATCCTTCATGCCAACGTGACAAGTATCCACAACTAAAAATTCATTGTGGAATCTAAAAAGACACGTATCCTGAAAGCATGATGGGATACTTACTACCTGCACATGTTAAAAGAAAGGAATGAGGTGTGTAGATAACTGTGTCATTGTAGCAAAGTATTTAGTTAGTGACCAGACTCTAGAACATTGGCAGTTAGTTAGTGACCAGACTCTAGAACATTGGCAGTTAGTCTCAGGGTAATGGATGGTAGAGATACAGGACCATCCTAGTCTCAGGGTTCTGGAGTAATGGATGGTGGAGATACAGACTCTGGTACCAATCATGGTTATGATGCTTCAGAGACAGGGTGCACAGTGGTACATACTCCCTCCCTCCCTCACACACACACACACACACACACACACACACACACACACACACACACACACACACACACACACACACACACAGGATGTGTTTCCGTCATAACACCTCTCCCACTCCCCACCTCCCTCCCTCTGGCTCTCTGGTGGGGCGTGATAACAGTATGCTTGCTCTGTCCATCTGGCCGCCTGCATCTGTTTGAAGATGTCTTATATTCATTCTGTGGTGTATAATATAATGCTTTTATTGCAGCAGGTGGTGATACTCCACAAGTGGTTCATTGAACGTTAAACCAGAAATGAAGGCATTTACATCAGAAGTGAAGTGTTCTACCTAGTAACAATGATTTAATTGTGTTGAATCACAAATTTCTCTGCTCTGCTACTCTCCCTCTCTCTGTATTCCTGGGCCAGACTCAAGAACATTGGCAGTTAGTTAGTGACCAGACTCAAGAACATTGGCAGTTAGTTAGTGACCAGACTCAAGAACATTGGCAGTTAGTTAGTGACCAGACTCTAGAACATTGGCAGTTAGTTAGTGACCAGACTCTAGAACATTGGCAGTTAGTTAGTGACCAGACTCTAGAACATTGGCAGTTAGTTAGTGACCAGACTCTAGAACATTGGCAGTTAGTTAGTGACCAGACTCTAGAACATTGGCAGTTAGTTAGTGACCAGACTCTAGAACATTGGCAGTTAGTTAGTGACCAGACTCTAGAACATTGGCAGTTAGTTAGTGACCAGACTCTAGAACATTGGCAGTTAGTTAGTGACCAGACTCTAGAACATTGGCAGTTAGTTAGTGACCAGACTCTAGAACATTGGCAGTTAGTTAGTGACCAGACTCTAGAACATTGGCAGTTAGTTAGTGACCAGACTCTAGAACATGGGCAGTTAGTTAGTGACCAGACTCTAGAACATGGGCAGTTAGTTAGTGACCAGACTCTATAACATGGGCAGTTAGTTAGTGACCAGACTCTAGAACATGGGCAGTTAGTTAGTGACCAGACTCTAGAACATGGGCAGTTAGTTAGTGACCAGACTCTAGAACATGGGCAGTTAGTTAGTGACCAGACTCTAGAACATGGGCAGTTAGTTAGTGACCAGACTCTAGAACATGGGCAGTTAGTTAGTGACCAGACTCTAGAACATGGGCAGTTAGTTAGTGACCAGACTCTAGAACATGGGCAGTTAGTTAGTGACCAGACTCTAGAACATGGGCAGTTAGTTAGTGACCAGACTCTAGAACATGGGCAGTTAGTTAGTGACCAGACTCTAGAACATGGGCAGTTAGTTAGTGACCAGACTCTAGAACATGGGCAGTTAGTTAGTGACCAGACTCTAGAACATGGGCAGTTAGTTATTGACCAAACTAGAACATTGGCAGCTAGTAAATGACTGAAGGATATGAAGGTCAGTGTGTATACAGGGTGGGATGGGGGTTGGTGCACCATGACAGAGATCCTGGTCTGCTCTGTCCAATACAGTGATTGATGACTCACATCCTCAGGGGCACAGAACCTCCCTAAAACCTGTCCCAGTGTGTCTAACCTGTGACCTCTAACAAAATGACCTCACTGGTACCAGATGTGATGGACGAGTATCATTATTAATGGGGAACCTGAGTACAGGTCTACTGGGAGGTAGCAGCGTGGTACTGTCTAGGCAAACGTGTCCTGTTACAGCACAGCCTAAAGGAACGTTGAGAATGCATGGTGCCAGACAGGTTTCTGTCTGTGTCTAGTCCCATGGGGCTGTGGTGTTTGGGATTTGGGTTGATTTAACACTTTGACACGTACGAACACACAAGTGTGATCATTCAACAGTGGTCTCTGCAGTGTTTGCTCAAACCGGTGTGATTAGAACACTTATTTCGTTTTTAACAACTTGATTGGAGTCCACCTATGGCCAATTCAGTTGACTGGACATGATGATTAGGAAAGGCACACACCTGTCTATATGAGGTCCCACAGTTGACAATGTATGTCAGAGCAGGTTCCCAATTAGAGGCAGCTGGTAATCGTTGCCTCTAATTGGGGATCATATTTAGGTAGCCCTTTTTCCCATCTGCGTTTGTGGGATATCGTTTTGTGCATGTAGCACCACTTACTTCACGTTTCGTTGTTTGTTTTGTTGTTTTTTGGTAAAGTTTCACTTTTAATAAATATGTGGAACTGAACACACGCTGCGCCTTGGTCCGTCCTTTACGACGAACGTGACAGAATATCCCACTACACAAGGACCAAGCAGCGTGCCATGGAGGATAAAGTGAGTTGGACATGAGAAGAGATAATGGGAGGATGCGAGACCCTTCCTTGGCGGGAATCGCAGAGGAATCTGGAGGGACAGCGACGACGCCGGGGTCCGAGGCCATAGAAACCCCAATATTTTTTTTAGGGGGGTGGGCACAAGGGGCGGTCGGCTGAGCAGCGAAGAGTGCCAGAGCCCGAATGGGAGTCGGTGGAGGAGTTCAATGAGGGATACCGGAGAGAGGTGTTAGCGAGGAGTATTCTGCAGCGCAGACGTGCTGAAGTGCGTGTCACCAGTTCAGTGCCACCTGTGCCGGCTCCACGCACCAGGCCTCCAGAACGCCTCCCCAGTCCGGTACGTCCTGTGCCTGCTCCCCGCACTCGCCCTGAAGTGCGTATCAACAGTCCGGTGCCACCTGTACCGGCTCCACGCACTAGGCCTCCAGTGTGCATCCCCAGCCCGGAGCCTTCCTCTGCGCCGGTGCCCAGTCCAGGCACGGCCTCCAGTCCCGCTCCAAGGCCGGAGCCTTCCTCTGCGCCGGTGCCCAGTCAGGCACGGCGTCCAGTCCCGCTCCAAGGCCGGAGCCTTCCTCTGGGCGTCCAGTCCTGCTCCAAGGCCAGAGCCTTCCTCTGCGCCGGTGCCCAGTCCAGGCACGGTGTCTAGTCCCGCTCCAAGGCCGGAGCCTTCCTCTGCGCCAGTGCCCAGTCCAGGCACGGTGTCCAGGCCCAGCTCCATGGCCGGAGACCTCCTCTGCGCCGGTGCCCAGTCCAGGCATGGCATCCAGTACCGCTCCAAGGCCGGAGCCTTCTTCTGCGCCGATGCCCAGTCCAGGCATGCCGTTCAGCCCGGCGCCATGGCCGGATCCGGGTGGGTGCTACAACCCGCATCGGAGCCGCCACCGCCACCACCCCCACCCTCCCCATTTGGTTTCAGGTTTTGCGGTGAGGGGGGGGGGGGGGTACTGTCACACCTTGACCATAGAGAACCAAGGGAACCAGAGGGTGTTGTAGGTCAGGACGTGACTAGGGGGTGTTCTAGTCGTTTGTATTTCTATGTTGGTGGTTTGTATGGTTCCCAATTAGAGGCAGCTGGTAATCGTTGCCTCTAATTGGGGATCATATTTAGGTAGCCCTTTTTCCCACCTGCGTTTGTGGGATATTGTTTTGTGTATGTGCATGTAGCACCACTTACTTCACGTTTCATTGTTTATTTTGTTGTTTTTTAAAAGTTTCACTTTTAAAATAAATATGTGGAACTCAACACATGCTGCGCCTTGGTCTGTCCTTTACGACGAACGTGACAATTATGGGGTATTATGATGTCATTATGAGGTATTGTGTGTAGGTTGATGAGGGAAAAATGTATTTAATCTATTCTAGAATAAGGCTGTAATATAACAAAATGTGGAAAAGGGGAAGGGGTCTGAATACTTTCAGAATGCACTGTATATATGGTGTATCGGTACCGCTTCCCGTGCGGTAGCAGAGACAACCGCCTATGACTTGGGTGGCAGAGTCTTTAACTATTTCTGGGGCAGTTCCTCTGACACCGCCTGGTATAGAGGTCCTGGATGGCAGGGAGCTGGGCCCCAGTGATGTACTGGAGTCATTATCCATGTCAGAGCAGCCTGTCCATTCTGGGGTACAGGTTCTCTGACACCGCCTGGTATAGAGGTCCTGGATGGCAGGGAGCTGGGCCCCAGTGATGTACTGGAGTCATTATCCATGTCAGAGCAGCTTGTCCATTCTGGGGCACAGGTCCTCTGACACCGCCTGGTATAGAGGTCCTGGATGGCAGGGAGCTGGGCCCCAGTGATGTACTGGAGTCATTATCCATGTCAGAGCAGCCTGTCCATTCTGGGGTACAGGTCCTCTGACACCGCCTGGTATAGAGGTCCTGGATGGCAGGGAGCTGGGCCCCAGTGATGTACTGGAGTCATTATCCATGTCAGAGCAGCCTGTCCATTCTGGGGTACAGGTCCTCTGACACCGCCTGGTATAGAGGTCCTGGATGGCAGGGAGCTGGGCCCCAGTGATGTACTGGAGTCATTATCCATGTCAGAGCAGCCTGTCCATTCTGGGGTACAGGTCCTCTGGGCATAATGGCCCAAGTTGTCCTATTACAGAACAGTCAGTTTCAGCAAGGTGGCTCGGTAACCATGCCAGTTGCAGCTCAGTTTGGCTTGGCTCAGTAGTGTGAAACAGGGTATCAGAGTGTCCAGTACTTGAGAGAGATAGGTGTTTCCTCTACAGAGAAAGAGGATATATTTAACCAATGCGTCACAACGACACAATGACACATGATGCTAAGTGTGAAGTCTAGAGATGGGGTGAGGAGACAGATGAGCGGATGGAAGGAAAGAAGGAGATATTGGAGGAAAGAGAGAAGGAAAGGCGAGAGCTATAATCACCCTTCAGAGACCTCTCTTCTTCCTATAGATAGCTGCATTGTAATAGGCTGCATATGGCTGACAGGCAGCATTGTGGGATACATCTCAGTTCAATAGCACTCTCTTTGTGCCTTTGATTCCGCCGTTTAATTGGTTTGATTGAGTTACAGATGAAGATGAAACTAAGTGCCCCTCCCCTTAAATCTTTCCACAACTATTTTGTAAAAGCAATTTTGTTTGATACTTGATTTGGACCAAGATTTAGTTCCAATGTGAACATGAAGAAATTAAAAGTTTCTCTGTTCTTAATGTTTATTTCTTCTGTTGCAGCTCTGCTGTTGGAGTGGGTTTCTATGGTAACAGTCAGACCAATGACGGGGTGTACCAGCTGACCTACTCCCTCCACAATGCCAACCACACTCTGGGTGGCATCAACAGCTTGGTAAGATACCAGGACACAGCTCAGTAGAGCCCTGAACACTGGTACAGTTCACTATGGGCACAACTGTACCTGGAGGTCAGTGTGCGTAGCTTCCATTTTCGTGCAAGTCTCCCATTGAAATGTTGTTATTCAATATTCAATACAGCTAGTAGCTATTTGTCTTGAATAAACCCAGTCCTTCTAGCTACAATGTAGAGGTATGTTGTCATGGACTCTGTAAATATCACTGTAGTGGTATATTGTTATGGACTCTGTAAATATCACTGTAGTGGTATGTTGTTATCCAGTTCGGTAAATAACAACTACAAGCTTATTTTACACGCAACAAAGGGTTCCTTTGTTAATGGAGGGTGCATCATCTGTCCCAGTAAAATCACACACCCCGGGGGGCCTCTATCCCCTTATGATCCCCCAGTCCTGGTAGGGGGTGACTGGTTTGGGGACTGGTGGTGGAGCCTGGTCCCTTCTGGTGGTGACCTGCTTCTAGCCCATGGGGTGATGGAATAGAAGAGGGGGTGGATGGAATGGAAGTGGGGGGGTGTAGTGGGAGTGATGTGAGGTAACAGGGTGATGGAATAAAGGAGTGGGGGAGGGGTGAGGTGCAGTAACTGGGTGATGAATAGAGAAGTGGTAGAGGGGTGAGGTGCAGTAACAGGGTGATGAATAGAGGAGTGGTAGAGGGGTGAGGTGCAGTGACAGGGTGATGAATAGAGGAGTGGTAGAGGTCGGCCGATTATGATTTTCAGCGCCGATACCGATTATTGGAGGGCCCAGAAAAAGCCGATACCGATTAATCGGCCGATCTTTTTATTTATTTATTTGTAATAATGACAATTACAACAATACTGAATGAACACTTATTTTAACTTAATATAATACATAAATACTATCAATTTAGCCTTAAATAAATAATGAAACATGTTCAATTTGGTTTAAATAATGCAAAAACGAAGTGTTGGAGAAGACTTCATTATAACAATAACACACAGAAATACGAGCCTTTGGTCATTAATATGGTCGAATCCGGAAACTATCATTCCGAAAACGAAATGTTTATTATTTCAGTGAAATACGGAACAGTTCCATATTTTATGTAACAGGTGGCATCCCTAAGTCTAAATATTCCTGTTACATTGCACATGCTTCAATGTTATGTCATAATTATGTACAATTCTGGCAAATTAATTACGGCCTTTGTTAGGAATAAATGGACTTCACACAGTTCACAATGAGCCAGGCGGCCCAAACTACTGTATATACCCTGACTGCTTGCACGGAACGCAAGAGAAGTGACACAACTTCCCTAGTTATAAGAAATTCATGTTAGCAGGCAATATTAACTAAATATGCAGGTTTAAAAATATATACTTGTGTATTGATTTTAAAGGCATTGATGTTTATGGTTAGGTACATTGGTGCAACGACAGTGCTTTTTTCGCAGATGCGCTTGTTAAATCATCACCCGTTTGTCGAGGTAGGCTGTGATTCGATGAGAAATTAACAGGCACCGCATCGATTATATGCAACGCAGGACACGTTAGATAAACTAGTAATATCATCAACCATGTGTAGTTAACTAGTGATTATGTGAAGATTGATTGTTTTTTAGAAGTTTAATGCTAGCTAGAAACTTACCTTGGCTTCTTGCTGCTCTTGCATAACAGGTAGTCAGCCTGCCACGCTGGCTCCTCGTGGAGTGCAATGTAAGGCAGGTGGTTAGAGTGTTGAACTAGTAACCGGAAGGTTGCAAAAACGAATCCCCAAGGTGACAAGGTAAAAATCTGTTGTTCTGCCCCTAAACAAGGCAGTTAACCCCCGTTCCTAGGCCGTCATTGAAAATAAGAATGTGTTCTTAATCTGACTTGCCTAGGTGTAAAGGTGTAAAAAAAAAAAAAAAAAAGGCAAATCGGTGTCCAAAAATACCGATTATCGATTGTTATAAAAACTTGAAATCGGCCCTAATTAATCGGCCATTCTGATTAATCGGTCAACCTCTAGTAGAGGGGTGAGGTGCAGTAACAGGGTGATGAATAGAGGAGTGGTAGAGGGGTGCGGTGCAGTAACAGGGTGATGAATAGAGGAGTGGTAGAGGGGTGCGGTGCAGTACCAGGGTGATCAATAGAGGAGTGGTAGAGGGGTGAGGTGTAGTAACAGGGTGATGAATAGAGGAGTGGTAGAGGGGTGAGGTGCAGTAACAGGGTGATGAATAGAGGAGTGGTAGAGGGGTGAGGTGCAGTAACAGGGTGATCAATAGAGGAGTGGTAGAGGGGTGAGGTGCAGTAACAGGGTGATGAATAGAGGAGTGGTAGAGGGGTGCGGTGCAGTACCAGGGTGATCAATAGAGGAGTGGTAGAGGGGTGAGGTGCAGTAACAGGGTGATGAATAGAGGAGTGGTAGAGGGGTGAGGTGCAGTAACAGGGTGATGAATAGAGGAGTGGTAGAGGGGTGAGGTGCAGTAACAGGGTGATCAATAGAGGAGTGGTAGAGGGGTGAGGTGCAGTAACAGGGTGATGAATAGAGGAGTGGTAGAGGGGTGCGGTGCAGTAACAGGGTGATCAATAGAGGAGTGGTAGAGGGGTGAGGTGCAGTAACAGGGTGATCAATAGAGGAGTGGTAGAGGGGTGAGGTGCAGTAACAGGGTGATGAATAGAGGAGTGGTAGAGGGGTGAGGTGCAGTAACAGGGTGATGAATAGAGGAGTGGTAGAGGGGTGAGGTGCAGTAACAGGGTGATGAATAGAGGAGTGGTAGAGGGGTGAGGTGCAGTAACAGGGTGATGAATAGAGGAGTGGTAGAGGGGTGAGGTGCAGTAACCGGGTGATGAATAGATGAGTGGTAGAGGGGTGAAGTGCAGTAACAGATGGTGAGGATAGGAGGGATGGGTATGGAGTTAGGGGAGCAGAGGAGTGAGTGGAGGGGAGGGTCTGAGAAGGAGAAGGCAGAAAAGGAATCCATCACGCTTAATTAAACTGGGGAAGGGTGGGGTGGGGGTAGTGATGGAGGGTGAGTGGGAAGTAGAGGGTCTGTTAGACAGAAGGTAGTAACAGTCTGGGGCAGTAGAGGGTCTGTTAGACAGAAGGTAGTAACAGTCTGGGGTAGTAGAGGATATGTTAGACAGAAGGTAGTAACAGTCTGGGGCAGTAGAGGGTATGTTAGACAGAAGGTAGTAACAGTCTGGGGCAGTAGAGGGTCTGTTAGACAGAAGGTAGTAACAGTCTGGGGCAGTAGAGGGTCTGTTAGAAGGTAGTAACAGTCTGGGGTAGTAGAGGGTCTGTTAGACAGAAGGTAGTAACAGTCTGGGGCAGTAGAGGGTCTGTTAGACAGAAGGTAGTAACAGTCTGGGGTAGTAGAGGGTCTGTTAGAAGGTAGTAACAGTCTGGGGTAGTAGAGGGTCTGTTAGAAGGTAGTAACAGTCTGGGGTAGTAGAGGGTCTGTTAGACAGAAGGTAGTAACAGTCTGGGGTAGTAGAGGGTCTGTTAGACAGAAGGTAGTAACAGTCTGGGGTAGTAGAGGGTCTGTTAGACAGAAGGTAGTAACAGTCTGGGGTAGTAGATGGTCTGTTAGAAGGTAGTAACAGTCTGGGGTAGTAGAGGGTCTGTTAGACAGAAGGTAGTAACAGTCTGGGGCAGTAGAGGGTCTGTTAGACAGAAGGTAGTAACAGTCTGGGGTAGTAGAGGGTCTGTTAGAAGGTAGTAACAGTCTGGGGTAGTAGAGGGTCTGTTAGACAGAAGGTAGTAACAGTCTGGGGTAGTAGAGGGTCTGTTAGAAGGTAGTAACAGTCTGGGGTAGAGGGTCTGTTAGACAGAAGGTATTAACAGTCTGGGGTAGTAGAGGGTCTGTTAGACAGAAGGTAGTAACAGTCTGGGGTAGTAGAGGGTCTGTTAGTTAGAAGGTAGTAACAGTCTGGGGTAGTAGAGGTTCTGTTAGACAGAAGGTATTAACAGTCTGGGGTAGTAGAGGGTCTGTTAGACAGAAGGTAGTAACAGTCTGGGGTAGTAGAGGGTCTGTTAGTTAGAAGGTAGTAACAGTCTGGGGCAGTAGAGGGTCTGTTAGACAGAAGGTAGTAACAGTCTGGGGTAGTAGAGGGTCTGTTAGACAGAAGGTAGTAACAGTCTGGGGTAGTAGAGGGTCTGTTAGACAGAAGGTAGTAACAGTCTGGGGTAGTAGAGGGTCTGTTAGAAGGTAGTAACAGTCTGGGGCAGTAGAGGGTCTGTTAGTCAGAAGGTAGTAACAGTCTGGGGTAGTAGAGGGTCTGTTAGACAGAAGGTAGTAACAGTCTGGGGTAGTAGAGGGTGTGTTAGACAGAAGGTAGTAACAGTCTGGGGCAGTAGAGGGTCTGTTAGAAGGTAGTAACAGTCTGGGGTAGTAGAGGGTCTGTTAGACAGAAGGTAGTAACAGTCTGGGGTAGTAGAGGGTCTGTTAGTTAGAAGGTAGTAACAGTCTGGGGCAGTAGAGGGTCTGTTAGTCAGAAGGTAGTAACAGTCTGGGGTAGTAGAGGGTCTGTTAGACAGAAGGTAGTAACAGTCTGGGGCAGTAGAGGGTCTGTTAGACAGAAGGTAGTAACAGTCTGGGGCAGTAGAGGGTCTGTTAGACAGAAGGTAGTAACAGTCTGGGGCAGTAGAGGGTCTGTTAGACAGAATGTAGTAACAGTCTGGGGTAGTAGAGGGTCTGTTAGACAGAAGGTAGTAACAGTCTGGGGTAGTAGAGGGTCTGTTAGACAGAAGGTAGTAACAGTCTGGGGCAGTAGAGGGTATGTTAGACAGAAGGTAGTAACAGTCTGGGGCAGTAGAGGGTATGTTAGACAGAAGGTAGTAACAGTCTGGGGCAGTAGAGAGTCTGTTAGAAGGTAGTAACAGTCTGGGATAGTAGAGGGTCTGTTAGACAGAAGGTAGTAACAGTCTGGGGCAGTAGAGGGTATGTTAGACAGAAGGTAGTAACAGTCTGGGGCAGTAGAGGGTATGTTAGACAGAAGGTAGTAACAGTCTGGGGCAGTAGAGGGTCTGTTAGACAGAAGGTAGTAACAGTCTGGGGTAGTAGAGGGTCTGTTAGACAGAAGGTAGTAACAGTCTGGGGCAGTAGAGGGTATGTTAAACAGAAGGTAGTAACAGTCTGGGGTAGTAGAGGGTCTGTTAGACAGAAGGTAGTAACAGTCTGGGGTAGTAGAGGGTCTGTTAGACAGAAGGTAGTAACAGTCTGGGGCAGTAGAGGGTATGTTAGACAGAAGGTAGTAACAGTCTGGGGCAGTAGAGGGTATGTTAGACAGAAGGTAGTAACATTCTGGGGTAGTAGAGGGTCTGTTAGACAGAAGGTAGTAACAGTCTGGGGCAGTAGAGGGTCTGTTAGACAGAAGGTAGTAACAGTCTGGGGCAGTAGAGGGTATGTTAGACAGAAGGTAGTAACAGTCTGGGGCAGTAGAGGGTCTGTTAGTTAGAAGGTAGTAACAGTCTGGGGCAGTAGAGGGTCTGTTAGTCAGAAGGTAGTAACAGTCTGGGGTAGTAGAGGGTCTGTTAGACATAAGGTAGTAACAGTCTGGGGCAGTAGAGGGTATGTTAGACAGAAGGTAGTAACAGTCTGGGGCAGTAGAGGGTATGTTAGACAGAAGGTAGTAACATTCTGGGGTAGTAGAGGGTCTGTTAGACAGAAGGTAGTAACAGTCTGGGGTAGTAGAGGGTCTGTTAGACAGAAGGTAGTAACAGTCTGGGGTAGTAGAGGGTCTGTTAGTTAGAAGGTAGTAACAGTCTGGGGCAGTAGAGGGTCTGTTAGTCAGAAGGTAGTAACAGTCTGGGGTAGTAGAGGGTCTGTTAGACAGAAGGTAGTAACAGTCTGGGGTAGTAGAGGGTCTGTTAGTTAGAAGGTAGTAACAGTCTGGGGCAGTAGAGGGTCTGTTAGTCAGAAGGTAGTAACAGTCTGGGTAGTAGAGGGTCTGTTAGACAGAAGGTAGTAACAGTCTGGGGCAGTAGAGGGTATGTTAGACAGAAGGTAGTAACAGTCTGGGGCAGTAGAGGGTCTGTTAGTTAGAAGGTAGTAACAGTCTGGGGCAGTAGAGGGTCTGTTAGTTAGAAGGTAGTAACAGTCTGGGGTAGTAGAGGGTCTGTTAGTTAGAAGGTAGTAACAGTCTGGGGCAGTAGAGGGTCTGTTAGACAGAAGGTAGTAACAGTCTGGGGCAGTAGAGGGTCTGTTAGACAGAAGGTAGTAACTGTCTGGGGTAGTAGAGGATCTGTTAGACAGAAGGTAGTAACAGTCTGGAGCAGTAGAGGGTCTGTTAGTCAGAAGGTAGTAACAGTCTGGGGTAGTAGAGGGTCTGTTAGTCAGAAGGTAGTAACAGTCTGGGGCAGTAGAGGGTCTGTTAGACAGAAGGTAGTAACAGTCTGGGGCAGTAGAGGGTCTGTTAGTCAGAAGGTAGTAACAGTCTGGGGTAGTAGAGGGTCTGTTAGACAGAAGGTAGTAACAGTCTGGGGTAGTAGAGGGTCTGTTAGACAGAAGATAGTAACAGTCTGGGGTAGTAGAGGGTCTGTTAGACAGAAGGTAGTAACAGTCTGGGGCAGTAGAGGGTCTGTTAGACAGAAGGTAGTAACAGTCTGTGGTAGTAGAGGGTCTGTTAGAAGGTAGTAACAGTCTGGGGTAGTAGAGGATATGTTAGACAGAAGGTAGTAACAGTCTGGGGCAGTAGAGGGTCTGTTAGTCAGAAGGTAGTAACAGTCTGGGGTAGTAGAGGGTCTGTTAGTTAGAAGGTAGTAACAGTCAAAGGCAGTAGAGGGTCTGTTAGACAGAAGGTAGTAACAGTCTGGGGCAGTAGAGGGTCTGTTAGTCCGAAGGTAGTAACAGTCTGGGTTAGTAGAGGGTCTGTTAGACAGAAGGTAGTAACAGTCTGGGGTAGTAGAGGGTCTGTTAGACAGAAGATAGTAACAGTCTGGGGTAGTAGAGGGTCTGTTAGACAGAAGGTAGTAACATTCTGGGGCAGTAGAGGGTCTGTTAGAAGGTAGTAACAGTCTGGGGTAGTAGAGGGTCTGTTAGACAGAAGGTAGTAACAGTCTGGGGCAGTAGAGGGTCTGTTAGTCAGAAGGTAGTAACAGTCTGGGGTAGTAGAGGGTCTGTTAGACAGAAGGTAGTAACAGTCTGGGGCAGTAGAGGGTCTGTTAGACAGAAGGTAGTAACAGTCTGGGGCAGTAGAGGGTCTGTTAGACAGAAGGTAGTAACAGTCTGGGGTAGTAGAGGGTCTGTTAGACAGAAGATAGTAACAGTCTGGGGCAGTAGAGGGTCTGTTAGTCAGAAGGTAGTAACAGTCTGGGGCAGTAGAGGGTCTGTTAGACAGAAGGTAGTAACAGTCTGGGGCAGTAGAGGGTCTGTTAGAAGGTAGTAACAGTCTGGGTTAGTAGAGGGTCTGTTAGACAGAAGGTAGTGACAGTCTGGGGTAGTAGAGGGTCTGTTAGACAGAAGGTAGTAACAGTCTGGGGCAGTAGAGGGTCTGTTAGAAGGTAGTAACAGTCTGGGTTAGTAGAGGGTCTGTTAGACAGAAGGTAGTAACAGTCTGGGGTAGTAGAGGGTCTGTTAGACAGAAGGTAGTAACAGTCTGGGGTAGTAGAGGTTCTGTTAGACAGAAGGTAGTAACAGTCTGGGGTAGTAGAGGGTCTGTTAGTCAGAAGGTAGTAACAGTCTGGGGTAGTAGAGGATCTGTTAGACAGAAGGTAGTAACAGTCTGGGGCAGTAGAGGGTCTGTTAGACAGAAGGTAGTAACAGTCTGGGGTAGTAGAGGGTCTGTTAGTCAGAAGGTAGTAACAGTCTGGGGAAGTAGAGGGTCTGTTAGACAGAAGGTATTAACAGTCTGGGGCAGTAGAGGGTCTGTTAGACAGAAGGTAGTAACAGTCTGGGGTAGTAGAGGGTCTGTTAGACAGAAGGTAGTAACAGTCTGGGGTAGTAGAGGGTCTGTTAGACAGAGGGTAGTAACAGTCTGGGGTAGTAGAGGGTATGTTAGAAGGTAGTAACAGTCTGGGGTAGTAGAGGGTCTGTTAGAAGGTAGGAACAGTCTGGGGTAGTAGAGGGTCTGTTAGACAGAAGGTAGTAACAGTCTGGGGTAGTAGAGGGGCTGTTAGACAGAAGGCAGTAACAATCTGGGGTAGTAGAGGATATGTTAGACAGAAGGTAGTAACAGTCTGGGGCAGTAGAGGGTCTGTTAGAAGGTAGTAACAGTCTGGGGTAGTAGAGGGTCTGTTAGACAGAAGGTAGTAACAGTCTGGGGTAGTAGAGGGTCTGTTAGACAGAAGGTAGTAACAGTCTGGGGTAGTAGAGGGTCTGTTAGACAGAAGGTAGTAACAGTCTGGGGTAGTAGAGGGTCTGTTAGACAGAAGGTAGTAACAGTCTGGGGCAGTAGAGGGTCTGTTAGACAGAAGGTAGTAACAGTCTGGGGCAGTAGAGGGTCTGTTAGACAGAAGGTAGTAACAGTCTGGGGTAGTAGAGGGTCTGTTAGACAGAATGTAGTAACAGTCTGGGGTAGTAGAGGGTCTGTTAGACAGAAGGTAGTAACAGTCTGGGGTAGTAGAGGGTCTGTTAGAAGGTAGTAACAGTCTGGGGCAGTAGAGGGTCTGTTAGACAGAAGGTAGTAACAGTCTGGGGTAGTAGAGGGTCTGTTAGTCAGAAGGTAGTAACAGTCTGGGGTAGTAGAGGGTCTGTTAGACAGAAGGTAGTAACAGTCTGGGGCAGTAGAGGGTCTGTTAGACAGAAGGTAGTAACAGTCTGGGGCAGTAGAGGGTCTGTTAGACAGAAGGTAGTAACAGTCTGGGGTAGTAGAGGGTCTGTTAGACAGAAGATAGTAACAGTCTGGGGCAGTAGAGGGTCTGTTAGTCAGAAGGTAGTAACAGTCTGGGGCAGTAGAGGGTCTGTTAGACAGAAGGTAGTAACAGTCTGGGGCAGTAGAGGTTCTGTTAGAAGGTAGTAACAGTCTGGGTTAGTAGAGGGTCTGTTAGACAGAAGGTAGTAACAGTCTGGGGTAGTAGAGGGTCTGTTAGACAGAAGGTAGTAACAGTCTGGGGCAGTAGAGGGTCTGTTAGACAGAAGGTAGTAACAGTCTGGGGTAGTAGAGGATCTGTTAGACAGAAGGTAGTAACAGTCTGGGGTAGTACAGGGTCTGTTAGACAGAATGTAGTAACAGTCTGGGGTAGTAGAGGGTCTGTTAGACAGAAGGTAGTAACAGTCTGGGGCAGTAGAGGGTCTGTTAGACAGAAGGTAGTAACAGTCTGGGGCAGTAGAGGGTCTGTTAGAAGGTAGTAACAGTCTGGGGTAGTAGAGGGGCTGTTAGACAGAAGGCAGTAACAATCTGGGGTAGTAGAGGATATGTTAGACAGAAGGTAGTAACAGTCTGGGGCAGTAGAGGGTCTGTTAGTCAGAAGGTAGTAACAGTCTGGGGTAGTAGAGGGTCTGTTAGTTAGAAGGCAGTAACAGTCAAAGGCAGTAGAGGGTCTGTTAGACAGAAGGTAGTAACAGTCTGGGGCAGTAGAGGGTCTGTTAGTCAGAAGGTAGTAACAGTCTGGGGTAGTAGAGGGTCTGTTAGACAGAAGGTAGTAACAGTCTGGGGTAGTAGAGGGTCTGTTAGACAGAAGATAGTAACAGTCTGGGGTAGTAGAGGTTCTGTTAGACGAAGGTAGTAACAGTCTGGGGCAGTAGAGGGTCTGTTAGACAGAAGGTAGTAACAGTCTGGGGTAATAGAGTGTCTGTTAGACAGAATGTAGTAACAGTCTGGGGTAGTAGAGGGTCTGTTAGACAGAATGTAGTAACAGTCTGGGGTAGTAGAGGGTCTGTTAGTCAGAAGGTAGTAACAGTCTGGGGTAGTAGAGGATCTGTTAGACAGAAGGTAGTAACAGTCTGGGGTAGTAGAGGGTCTGTTAGACAGAAGGTAGTAACAGTCTGGGGTATTTGAGGGTCTGTTAGACAGAAATGTAGTAACAGTCTGGGGCAGTAGAGGGTCTGTTAGACAGAAGGTAGTAACAGTCTGGGGTAGTAGAGGGTCTGTTAGAAGGTAGTAACAGTCTGGGGTAGTAGAGGGTCTGTTAGACAGAAGGTAGTAACAGTCTGGGGTAGTAGAGGATCTGTTAGACAGAAGGTGGTAACAGTCTGGGGTAGTAGAGGGTCTGTTAGTTAGAAGGTAGTAACAGTCTGGGGTAGTAGAGGGTCTGTTAGACAGAAGGTAGTAACAGTCTGGGGTAGTAGAGGTTCTGTTAGACAGAAGGTAGTAACAGTCTGGGGTAGTAGAGGGTCTGTTAGTCAGAAGGTAGTAACAGTCTGGGGTAGTAGAGGATCTGTTAGACAGAAGGTAGTAACAGTCTGGGGCAGTAGAGGGTCTGTTAGACAGAAGGTAGTAACAGTCTGGGGTAGTAGAGGGTCTGTTAGTCAGAAGGTAGTAACAGTCTGGGGAAGTAGAGGGTCTGTTAGACAGAAGGTATTAACAGTCTGGGGCAGTAGAGGGTCTGTTAGACAGAAGGTAGTAACAGTCTGGGGTAGTAGAGGGTCTGTTAGACAGAAGGTAGTAACAGTCTGGGGTAGTAGAGGGTCTGTTAGACAGAGGGTAGTAACAGTCTGGGGTAGTAGAGGGTATGTTAGAAGGTAGTAACAGTCTGGGGTAGTAGAGGGTCTGTTAGAAGGTAGGAACAGTCTGGGGTAGTAGAGGGTCTGTTAGACAGAAGGTAGTAACAGTCTGGGGTAGTAGAGGGGCTGTTAGACAGAAGGCAGTAACAATCTGGGGTAGTAGAGGATATGTTAGACAGAAGGTAGTAACAGTCTGGGGCAGTAGAGGGTCTGTTAGAAGGTAGTAACAGTCTGGGGTAGTAGAGGGTCTGTTAGACAGAAGGTAGTAACAGTCTGGGGTAGTAGAGGGTCTGTTAGACAGAAGGTAGTAACAGTCTGGGGTAGTAGAGGGTCTGTTAGACAGAAGGTAGTAACAGTCTGGGGTAGTAGAGGGTCTGTTAGACAGAAGGTAGTAACAGTCTGGGGTAGTAGAGGGTCTGTTAGACAGAAGGTAGTAACAGTCTTGGGCAGTAGAGGGTCTGTTAGACAGAAGGTAGTAACAGTCTGGGGCAGTAGAGGGTCTGTTAGACAGAAGGTAGTAACAGTCTGGGGTAGTAGAGGGTCTGTTAGACAGAATGTAGTAACAGTCTGGGGTAGTAGAGGGTCTGTTGGACAGAAGGTAGTAACAGTCTGGGGTAGTAGAGGGTCTGTTAGAAGGTAGTAACAGTCTGGGGCAGTAGAGGGTCTGTTAGACAGAAGGTAGTAACAGTCTGGGGTAGTAGAGGGTCTGTTAGTCAGAAGGTAGTAACAGTCTGGGGTAGTAGAGGGTCTGTTAGACAGAAGGTAGTAACAGTCTGGGGTAGTAGAGGGTCTGTTAGACAGAAGGTAGTAACAGTCTGGGGCAGTAGAGGGTCTGTTAGACAGAAGGTAGTAACAGTCTGGGGTAGTAGAGGGTCTGTTAGACAGAAGGTAGTAACAGTCTGGGGTAGTAGAGGGTCTGTTAGACAGAAGGTAGTAACAGTCTGGGGTAGTAGAGGTTCTGTTAGACAGAAGGTAGTAACAGTCTGGGGTAGTAGAGGGTCTGTTAGACAGAAGGTAGTAACAGTCTGGGGTAGTAGAGGGTCTGTTAGACAGAAGGAAGTAACAGTCTGGGGTAGTAGAGGGTCTGTTAGACAGAAGGTAGTAACAGTCTGGGGCAGTAGAGGGTATGTTAGACAGAAGGTAGTAACATTCTGGGGTAGTAGAGGGTCTGTTAGACAGAAGGTAGTAACAGTCTGGGGTAGTAGAGGGTCTGTTAGACAGAAGGTAGTAACAGTCTGGGGTAGTAGAGGGTCTGTTAGTTAGAAGGTAGTAACAGTCTGGGGCAGTAGAGGTTCTGTTAGTCAGAAGGTAGTAACAGTCTGGGGTAGTAGAGGGTCTGTTAGACAGAAGGTAGTAACAGTCTGGGGTAGTAGAGGGTCTGTTAGTTAGAAGGTAGTAACAGTCTGGGGCAGTAGAGGGTCTGTTAGTCAGAAGGTAGTAACAGTCTGGGTAGTAGAGGGTCTGTTAGACAGAAGGTAGTAACAGTCTGGGGCAGTAGAGGGTATGTTAGACAGAAGGTAGTAACAGTCTGGGGCAGTAGAGGGTCTGTTAGTTAGAAGGTAGTAACAGTCTGGGGCAGTAGAGGGTCTGTTAGTTAGAAGGTAGTAACAGTCTGGGGTAGTAGAGGGTCTGTTAGTTAGAAGGTAGTAACAGTCTGGGGCAGTAGAGGGTCTGTTAGACAGAAGGTAGTAACAGTCTGGGGCAGTAGAGGGTCTGTTAGACAGAAGGTAGTAACTGTCTGGGGTAGTAGAGGATCTGTTAGACAGAAGGTAGTAACAGTCTGGAGCAGTAGAGGGTCTGTTAGTCAGAAGGTAGTAACAGTCTGGGGTAGTAGAGGGTCTGTTAGTCAGAAGGTAGTAACAGTCTGGGGCAGTAGAGGGTCTGTTAGACAGAAGGTAGTAACAGTCTGGGGCAGTAGAGGGTCTGTTAGTCAGAAGGTAGTAACAGTCTGGGGTAGTAGAGGGTCTGTTAGACAGAAGGTAGTAACAGTCTGGGGTAGTAGAGGGTCTGTTAGACAGAAGATAGTAACAGTCTGGGGTAGTAGAGGGTCTGTTAGACAGAAGGTAGTAACAGTCTGGGGCAGTAGAGGGTCTGTTAGACAGAAGGTAGTAACAGTCTGTGGTAGTAGAGGGTCTGTTAGAAGGTAGTAACAGTCTGGGGTAGTAGAGGATATGTTAGACAGAAGGTAGTAACAGTCTGGGGCAGTAGAGGGTCTGTTAGTCAGAAGGTAGTAACAGTCTGGGGTAGTAGAGGGTCTGTTAGTTAGAAGGTAGTAACAGTCAAAGGCAGTAGAGGGTCTGTTAGACAGAAGGTAGTAACAGTCTGGGGCAGTAGAGGGTCTGTTAGTCCGAAGGTAGTAACAGTCTGGGTTAGTAGAGGGTCTGTTAGACAGAAGGTAGTAACAGTCTGGGGTAGTAGAGGGTCTGTTAGACAGAAGATAGTAACAGTCTGGGGTAGTAGAGGGTCTGTTAGACAGAAGGTAGTAACATTCTGGGGCAGTAGAGGGTCTGTTAGAAGGTAGTAACAGTCTGGGGTAGTAGAGGGTCTGTTAGACAGAAGGTAGTAACAGTCTGGGGCAGTAGAGGGTCTGTTAGTCAGAAGGTAGTAACAGTCTGGGGTAGTAGAGGGTCTGTTAGACAGAAGGTAGTAACAGTCTGGGGCAGTAGAGGGTCTGTTAGACAGAAGGTAGTAACAGTCTGGGGCAGTAGAGGGTCTGTTAGACAGAAGGTAGTAACAGTCTGGGGTAGTAGAGGGTCTGTTAGACAGAAGATAGTAACAGTCTGGGGCAGTAGAGGGTCTGTTAGTCAGAAGGTAGTAACAGTCTGGGGCAGTAGAGGGTCTGTTAGACAGAAGGTAGTAACAGTCTGGGGCAGTAGAGGGTCTGTTAGAAGGTAGTAACAGTCTGGGTTAGTAGAGGGTCTGTTAGACAGAAGGTAGTGACAGTCTGGGGTAGTAGAGGGTCTGTTAGACAGAAGGTAGTAACAGTCTGGGGCAGTAGAGGGTCTGTTAGAAGGTAGTAACAGTCTGGGTTAGTAGAGGGTCTGTTAGACAGAAGGTAGTAACAGTCTGGGGTAGTAGAGGGTCTGTTAGACAGAAGGTAGTAACAGTCTGGGGTAGTAGAGGTTCTGTTAGACAGAAGGTAGTAACAGTCTGGGGTAGTAGAGGGTCTGTTAGTCAGAAGGTAGTAACAGTCTGGGGTAGTAGAGGATCTGTTAGACAGAAGGTAGTAACAGTCTGGGGCAGTAGAGGGTCTGTTAGACAGAAGGTAGTAACAGTCTGGGGTAGTAGAGGGTCTGTTAGTCAGAAGGTAGTAACAGTCTGGGGAAGTAGAGGGTCTGTTAGACAGAAGGTATTAACAGTCTGGGGCAGTAGAGGGTCTGTTAGACAGAAGGTAGTAACAGTCTGGGGTAGTAGAGGGTCTGTTAGACAGAAGGTAGTAACAGTCTGGGGTAGTAGAGGGTCTGTTAGACAGAGGGTAGTAACAGTCTGGGGTAGTAGAGGGTATGTTAGAAGGTAGTAACAGTCTGGGGTAGTAGAGGGTCTGTTAGAAGGTAGGAACAGTCTGGGGTAGTAGAGGGTCTGTTAGACAGAAGGTAGTAACAGTCTGGGGTAGTAGAGGGGCTGTTAGACAGAAGGCAGTAACAATCTGGGGTAGTAGAGGATATGTTAGACAGAAGGTAGTAACAGTCTGGGGCAGTAGAGGGTCTGTTAGAAGGTAGTAACAGTCTGGGGTAGTAGAGGGTCTGTTAGACAGAAGGTAGTAACAGTCTGGGGCAGTAGAGGGTCTGTTAGACAGAAGGTAGTAACAGTCTGGGGCAGTAGAGGGTCTGTTAGACAGAAGGTAGTAACAGTCTGGGGTAGTAGAGGGTCTGTTAGACAGAATGTAGTAACAGTCTGGGGTAGTAGAGGGTCTGTTAGAAGGTAGTAACAGTCTGGGGCAGTAGAGGGTCTGTTAGACAGAAGGTAGTAACAGTCTGGGGTAGTAGAGGGTCTGTTAGACAGAAGATAGTAACAGTCTGGGGCAGTAGAGGGTCTGTTAGTCAGAAGGTAGTAACAGTCTGGGGCAGTAGAGGGTCTGTTAGACAGAAGGTAGTAACAGTCTGGGGCAGTAGAGGTTCTGTTAGAAGGTAGTAACAGTCTGGGTTAGTAGAGGGTCTGTTAGACAGAAGGTAGTAACAGTCTGGGGTAGTAGAGGGTCTGTTAGACAGAAGGTAGTAACAGTCTGGTGCAGTAGAGGGTCTGTTAGACAGAAGGTAGTAACAGTCTGGGGTAGTAGAGGATCTGTTAGACAGAAGGTAGTAACAGTCTGGGGTAGTACAGGGTCTGTTAGACAGAATGTAGTAACAGTCTGGGGTAGTAGAGGGTCTGTTAGACAGAAGGTAGTAACAGTCTGGGGCAGTAGAGGGTCTGTTAGACAGAAGGTAGTAACAGTCTGGGGCAGTAGAGGGTCTGTTAGAAGGTAGTAACAGTCTGGGGTAGTAGAGGGGCTGTTAGACAGAAGGCAGTAACAATCTGGGGTAGTAGAGGATATGTTAGACAGAAGGTAGTAACAGTCTGGGGCAGTAGAGGGTCTGTTAGTCAGAAGGTAGTAACAGTCTGGGGTAGTAGAGGGTCTGTTAGTTAGAAGGCAGTAACAGTCAAAGGCAGTAGAGGGTCTGTTAGACAGAAGGTAGTAACAGTCTGGGGCAGTAGAGGGTCTGTTAGTCAGAAGGTAGTAACAGTCTGGGGTAGTAGAGGGTCTGTTAGACAGAAGGTAGTAACAGTCTGGGGTAGTAGAGGGTCTGTTAGACAGAAGATAGTAACAGTCTGGGGTAGTAGAGGTTCTGTTAGACGAAGGTAGTAACAGTCTGGGGCAGTAGAGGGTCTGTTAGACAGAAGGTAGTAACAGTCTGGGGTAATAGAGTGTCTGTTAGACAGAATGTAGTAACAGTCTGGGGTAGTAGAGGGTCTGTTAGACAGAATGTAGTAACAGTCTGGGGTAGTAGAGGGTCTGTTAGTCAGAAGGTAGTAACAGTCTGGGGTAGTAGAGGATCTGTTAGACAGAAGGTAGTAACAGTCTGGGGTAGTAGAGGGTCTGTTAGACAGAAGGTAGTAACAGTCTGGGGTATTTGAGGGTCTGTTAGACAGAAATGTAGTAACAGTCTGGGGCAGTAGAGGGTCTGTTAGACAGAAGGTAGTAACAGTCTGGGGTAGTAGAGGGTCTGTTAGAAGGTAGTAACAGTCTGGGGTAGTAGAGGGTCTGTTAGACAGAAGGTAGTAACAGTCTGGGGTAGTAGAGGATCTGTTAGACAGAAGGTGGTAACAGTCTGGGGTAGTAGAGGGTCTGTTAGTTAGAAGGTAGTAACAGTCTGGGGTAGTAGAGGGTCTGTTAGACAGAAGGTAGTAACAGTCTGGGGTAGTAGAGGTTCTGTTAGACAGAAGGTAGTAACAGTCTGGGGTAGTAGAGGGTCTGTTAGTCAGAAGGTAGTAACAGTCTGGGGTAGTAGAGGATCTGTTAGACAGAAGGTAGTAACAGTCTGGGGCAGTAGAGGGTCTGTTAGACAGAAGGTAGTAACAGTCTGGGGTAGTAGAGGGTCTGTTAGTCAGAAGGTAGTAACAGTCTGGGGAAGTAGAGGGTCTGTTAGACAGAAGGTATTAACAGTCTGGGGCAGTAGAGGGTCTGTTAGACAGAAGGTAGTAACAGTCTGGGGTAGTAGAGGGTCTGTTAGACAGAAGGTAGTAACAGTCTGGGGTAGTAGAGGGTCTGTTAGACAGAGGGTAGTAACAGTCTGGGGTAGTAGAGGGTATGTTAGAAGGTAGTAACAGTCTGGGGTAGTAGAGGGTCTGTTAGAAGGTAGGAACAGTCTGGGGTAGTAGAGGGTCTGTTAGACAGAAGGTAGTAACAGTCTGGGGTAGTAGAGGGGCTGTTAGACAGAAGGCAGTAACAATCTGGGGTAGTAGAGGATATGTTAGACAGAAGGTAGTAACAGTCTGGGGCAGTAGAGGGTCTGTTAGAAGGTAGTAACAGTCTGGGGTAGTAGAGGGTCTGTTAGACAGAAGGTAGTAACAGTCTGGGGTAGTAGAGGGTCTGTTAGACAGAAGGTAGTAACAGTCTGGGGTAGTAGAGGGTCTGTTAGACAGAAGGTAGTAACAGTCTGGGGTAGTAGAGGGTCTGTTAGACAGAAGGTAGTAACAGTCTGGGGTAGTAGAGGGTCTGTTAGACAGAAGGTAGTAACAGTCTGGGGCAGTAGAGGGTCTGTTAGACAGAAGGTAGTAACAGTCTGGGGCAGTAGAGGGTCTGTTAGACAGAAGGTAGTAACAGTCTGGGGTAGTAGAGGGTCTGTTAGACAGAATGTAGTAACAGTCTGGGGTAGTAGAGGGTCTGTTGGACAGAAGGTTGTAACAGTCTGGGGTAGTAGAGGGTCTGTTAGAAGGTAGTAACAGTCTGGGGCAGTAGAGGGTCTGTTAGACAGAAGGTAGTAACAGTCTGGGGTAGTAGAGGGTCTGTTAGTCAGAAGGTAGTAACAGTCTGGGGTAGTAGAGGGTCTGTTAGACAGAAGGTAGTAACAGTCTGGGGTAGTAGAGGGTCTGTTAGACAGAAGGTAGTAACAGTCTGGGGCAGTAGAGGGTCTGTTAGACAGAAGGTAGTAACAGTCTGGGGTAGTAGAGGGTCTGTTAGACAGAAGGTAGTAACAGTCTGGGGTAGTAGAGGGTCTGTTAGACAGAAGGTAGTAACAGTCTGGGGTAGTAGAGGTTCTGTTAGACAGAAGGTAGTAACAGTCTGGGGTAGTAGAGGGTCTGTTAGACAGAAGGTAGTAACAGTCTGGGGTAGTAGAGGGTCTGTTAGACAGAAGGAAGTAACAGTCTGGGGTAGTAGAGGGTCTGTTAGAAGGTAGTAACAGTCTGGGGCAGTAGAGGGTCTGTTAGACAGAAGGTAGTAACAGTCTGGGGTAGTAGAGGGTCTGTTAGTCAGAAGGTAGTAACAGTCTGGGGCAGTAGAGGGTCTGTTAGACAGAAGGTAGTAACAGTCTGGGGTAGTAGAGGGTCTGTTAGACAGAAGGTAGTAACAGTCTGGGGTAGTAGAGGGTCTGTTAGTCAGAAGGTAGTAACAGTCTGGGGTAGTAGAGGGTCTGTTAGTCAGAAGGTAGTAACAGTCTGGGGTAGTAGAGGATCTGTTAGACAGAAGGTAGTAACAGTCTGGGGTAGTAGAGGGTCTGTTAGACAGAAGGTAGTAACAGTCTGGGGTAGTAGAGGGTCTGTTAGTCAGAAGGTAGTATCAGTCTGGGGCAGTAGAGGTTCTGTTAGACAGAAGGTATTAACAGTCTGGGGTAGTAGAGGGTCTGTTAGACAGAAGGTAGTAACAGTCTGGGGTAGTAGAGGGTCTGTTAGACAGAAGGTAGTAACAGTCTGGGGTAGTAGAGGGTCTGTTAGACAGAAGGTAGTAACAGTCTGGGGTAGTAGAGGGTCTGTTAGAAGGTAGTAACAGTCTGGGGCAGTAGAGGGTCTGTTAGACAGAAGGTAGTAACAGTCTGGGGTAGTAGAGGGGCTGTTAGACAGAAGGCAGTAACAATCTGGGGTAGTAGAGGATATGTTAGACAGAAGGTAGTAACAGTCTGGGGCAGTAGAGGGTCTGTTAGTCAGAAGGTAGTAACAGTCTGGGGTAGTAGAGGGTCTGTTAGTTACAAGGCAGTAACAGTCAAAGGCAGTAGAGGGTCTGTTAGACAGAAGGCAGTAACAGTCTGGGGCAGTAGAGGGTCTGTTAGTCAGAAGGTAGTAACAGTCTGGGGTAGTAGAGGGTCTGTTAGACAGAAGGTAGTAACAGTCTGGGGTAGTAGAGGGTCTGTTAGACAGAAGGTAGTAACAGTCTGGGGTAGTAGAGGATCTGTTAGACAGAAGGTAGTAACAGTCTGGGGTAGTAGAGGGTCTGTTAGTCAGAAGGTAGTAACAGTCTGGGGTAGTAGAGGGTCTGTTAGAAGGTAGTAACAGTCTGGGGCAGTAGAGGGTCTGTTAGACAGAATGTAGTAACAGTCTGGGGTAGTAGAGGGTCTGTTAGACAGAAGGTAGTAACAGTCTGGGGTAGTAGAGGGTCTGTTAGACAGAAGGTAGTAACAGTCTGGGGCAGTAGAGGGTCTGTTAGTCAGAAGGTAGTAACAGTCTGGGGTAGTAGAGGGTCTGTTAGACAGAAGGTAGTAACAGTCTGGGGTAGTAGAGGGTCTGTTAGTCAGAAGGTAGTAACAGTCTGGGGTAGTAGAGGGTCTGTTAGACAGAAGGTAGTAACAGTCTGGGGTAGTAGAGGGTCTGTTAGACAGAAGGTAGTAACAGTCTGGGGTAGTAGAGGGTCTGTTAGAAGGTAGTAACAGTCTGGGGCAGTAGAGGGTGTGTTAGACAGAAGGTAGTAACAGTCTGGGGTAGTAGAGGATCTGTTAGACAGAAGGTGGTAACAGTCTGGGGTAGTAGAGGGTCTGTTAGTTAGAAGGTAGTAACAGTCTGGGGTAGTAGAGGGTCTGTTAGACAGAAGGTAGTAACAGTCTGGGGTAGTAGAGGTTCTGTTAGACAGAAGGTAGTAACAGTCTGGGGTAGTAGAGGGTCTGTTAGTCAGAAGGTAGTAACAGTCTGGGGTAGTAGAGGATCTGTTAGACAGAAGGTAGTAACAGTCTGGGGCAGTAGAGGGTCTGTTAGACAGAAGGTAGTAACAGTCTGGGGTAGTAGAGGGTCTGTTAGTCAGAAGGTAGTAACAGTCTGGGGAAGTAGAGGGTCTGTTAGACAGAAGGTATTAACAGTCTGGGGCAGTAGAGGGTCTGTTAGACAGAAGGTAGTAACAGTCTGGGGTAGTAGAGGGTCTGTTAGACAGAAGGTAGTAACAGTCTGGGGTAGTAGAGGGTCTGTTAGACAGAGGGTAGTAACAGTCTGGGGTAGTAGAGGGTATGTTAGGAGGTAGGAACATTCTGGGGCAGTAGAGGGTCTGTTAGAAGGTAGGAACATTCTGGTGTAGTACAGGGTCTGTTAGACAGAAGGTAGTAACAGTCTGGGGTAGTAGAGGGTCTGTTAGACAGAAGGTAGTAACAGTCTGGGGTAGTAGAGGGTCTGTTAGACAGAAGGTAGTAACAGTCTGGGGTAGTAGAGGGTCTGTTAGACAGAAGGTAGTAACAGTCTGGGGTAGTAGAGGGTCTGTTAGACAGAAGGTAGTAACAGTCTGGGGCAGTAGAGGGTCTGTTAGACAGAAGGTAGTAACAGTCTGGGGCAGTAGAGGGTCTGTTAGACAGAAGGTAGTAACAGTCTGGGGTAGTAGAGGGTCTGTTAGACAGAATGTAGTAACAGTCTGGGGTAGTAGAGGG
Source organism: Salmo salar (assembly GCF_965601325.2). Taxonomy (NCBI): domain Eukaryota; kingdom Metazoa; phylum Chordata; class Actinopteri; order Salmoniformes; family Salmonidae; genus Salmo; species Salmo salar. The sequence goes on from NC_138296.1 coordinate 13,374,327, forward strand.
TCTGTTAGACAGAAGGTAGTAACAGTCTGGGGTAGTAGAGGGTCTGTTAGAAGGTAGTAACAGTCTGGGGCAGTAGAGGGTCTGTTAGACAGAAGGTAGTAACAGTCTGGGGTAGTAGAGGGTCTGTTAGTCAGAAGGTAGTAACAGTCTGGGGTAGTAGAGGGTCTGTTAGACAGAAGGTAGTAACAGTCTGGGGTAGTAGAGGGTCTGTTAGACAGAAGGTAGTAACAGTCTGGGGCAGTAGAGGGTCTGTTAGACAGAAGGTAGTAACAGTCTGGGGTAGTAGAGGGTCTGTTAGACAGAAGGTAGTAACAGTCTGGGGTAGTAGAGGGTCTGTTAGACAGAAGGTAGTAACAGTCTGGGGTAGTAGAGGGTCTGTTAGACAGAAGGTAGTAACAGTCTGGGGTAGTAGAGGGTCTGTTAGACAGAAGGTAGTAACAGTCTGGGGTAGTAGAGGGTCTGTTAGAAAGTAGTAACAGTCTGGGGCAGTAGAGGATCTGTTAGACAGAAGGTAGTAACAGTCTGGGGTAGTAGAGGGTCTGTTAGTCAGAAGGTAGTAACAGTCTGGGGCAGTAGAGGGTCTGTTAGACAGAAGGTAGTAACAGTCTGGGGTAGTAGAGGGTCTGTTAGACAGAAGGTAGTAACAGTCTGGGGTAGTAGAGGGTCTGTTAGTCAGAAGGTAGTAACAGTCTGGGGTAGTAGAGGATCTGTTAGACAGAAGGTAGTAACAGTCTGGGGTAGTAGAGGGTCTGTTAGACAGAAGGTAGTAACAGTCTGGGGTAGTAGAGGGTCTGTTAGTCAGAAGGTAGTATCAGTCTGGGGCAGTAGAGGTTCTGTTAGACAGAAGGTATTAACAGTCTGGGGTAGTAGAGGGGCTGTTAGACAGAAGGTAGTAACAGTCTGGGGCAGTAGAGGGTCTGTTAGAAGGTAGTAACAGTCTGGGGCAGTAGAGGGTCTGTTAGAAGGTAGTAACAGTCTGGGGTAGTAGAGGGTCTGTTAGAAGGTAGTAACAGTCTGGGGTAGTAGAGGGTCTGTTAGACAATTAGGTAGTAACAGTCTGGGGTAGTAGAGGGTCTGTTAGAAGGTAGTAACAGTCTGGGGCAGTAGAGGGTCTGTTAGACAGAAGGTAGTAACAGTCTGGGGTAGTAGAGGGGCTGTTAGACAGAAGGCAGTAACAATCTGGGGTAGTAGAGGATATGTTAGACAGAAGGTAGTAACAGTCTGGGGCAGTAGAGGGTCTGTTAGTCAGAAGGTAGTAACAGTCTGGGGTAGTAGAGGGTCTGTTAGTTAGAAGGCAGTAACAGTCAAAGGCAGTAGAGGGTCTGTTAGACAGAAGGCAGTAACAGTCTGGGGCAGTATAGGGTCTGTTAGTCAGAAGGTAGTAACAGTCTGGGGTAGTAGAGGGTCTGTTAGACAGAAGGTAGTAACAGTCTGGGGTAGTAGAGGGTCTGTTAGACAGAAGGTAGTAACAGTCTGGGGTAGTAGAGGATCTGTTAGACAGAAGGTAGTAACAGTCTGGGGCAGTAGAGGGTCTGTTAGTCAGAAGGTAGTAACAGTCTGGGGCAGTAGAGGGTCTGTTAGACAGAAGGTAGTAACAGTCTGGGGTAGTAGAAGGTCTGTTAGAAGGTAGTAACAGTCTGGGGCAGTAGAGGGTCTGTTAGACAGAAGGTAGTAACAGTCTGGGGCAGTAGAGGGTCTGTTAGACAGAAGGTAGTAACAGTCTGGGGTAGTAGAGGGTCTGTTAGACAGAATGTAGTAACAGTCTGGGGTAGTAGAGGGTCTGTTAGACAGAAGGTAGTAACAGTCTGGGGTAGTAGAGGGTCTGTTAGACAGAAGGTAGTAACAGTCTGGGGTAGTAGAGGGTCTGTTAGACAGAAGGTAGTAACAGTCTGGGGTAGTAGAGGGTCTGTTAGTCAGAAGGTAGTAACAGTCTGGGGTAGTAGAGGGTCTGTTAGTCAGAAGGTAGTAACAGTCTGGGGTAGTAGAGGGTCTGTTAGACAGAAGGTAGTAACAGTCTGGGGTAGTAGAGGGTGTGTTAGACAGAAGGTAGTAACAGTCTGGGGCAGTAGAGGGTCTGTTAGACAGAAGGTAATAACAGTCTGGGGCAGTAGAGGGTCTGTTAGACAGAAGGTAGTAACAGTCTGGGGTAGTAGAGGGTCTGTTAGACAGAAGGTAGTAACAGTCTGGGGCAGTAGAGGGTCTGTTAGACAGAAGGTAGTAACAGTCTGGGGTAGTAGAGGGTCTGTTAGAAGGTAGTAACAGTCTGGGGCAGTAGAGGGTCTGTTAGACAGAAGGTAGTAACAGTCTGGGGTAGTAGAGGGTCTGTTAGACAGAAGGTAGTAACAGTCTGGGGCAGTAGAGGGTCTGTTAGACAGAAGGTAGTAACAGTCTGGGGCAGTAGAGGGTCTGTTAGACAGAAGGTAGTAACAGTCTGGGGCAGTAGAGGGTCTGTTAGAAGGTAGTAACAGTCTGGGGTAGTAGAGGGTCTGTTAGACAGAAGGTACTAACAGTCTGGGGTAGTAGAGGGTCTGTTAGACAGAAGGTAGTAACAGTCTGGGGTAGTAGAGGGTCTGTTAGACAGAAGGTAGTAACAGTCTGGGGCAGTAGAGGGTCTGTTAGACAGAAGGTAGTAACAGTCTGGGGCAGTAGAGGGTCTGTTAGTTAGAAGGTAGTAACAGTCTGGGGTAGTAGAGGGTCTGTTAGACAGAAGGTAGTAACAGTCTGGGGTAGTAGAGGGTCTGTTAGACAGAAGGTAGTAACAGTCTGGGGTAGTAGAGGGTCTGTTAGACAGAAGGTAGTAACAGTCTGCGGTAGTAGAGGGTCTGTGAGACAGAAGGTAGTAACAGTCTGGGGTAGTAGAGGGTCTGTTAGAAAGTAGTAACAGTCTGGGGCAGTAGAGGGTCTGTTAGACAGAAGGTAGTAACAGTCTGGGGTAGTAGAGGGTCTGTTAGTCAGAAGGTAGTAACAGTCTGGGGCAGTAGAGGGTCTGTTAGACAGAAGGTAGTAACAGTCTGGGGTAGTAGAGGGTCTGTTAGACAGAAGGTAGTAACAGTCTGGGGTAGTAGAGGGTCTGTTAGTCAGAAGGTAGTAACAGTCTGGGGTAGTAGAGGATCTGTTAGACAGAAGGTAGTAACAGTCTGGGGTAGTAGAGGGTCTGTTAGACAGAAGGTAGTAACAGTCTGGGGTAGTAGAGGTTCTGTTAGACAGAAGGTATTAACAGTCTGGGGTAGTAGAGGGGCTGTTAGACAGAAGGCAGTAACAATCTGGGGTAGTAGAGGATATGTTAGACAGAAGGTAGTAACAGTCTGGGGCAGTAGAGGGTCTGTTAGAAGGTAGTAACAGTCTGGGGCAGTAGAGGGTCTGTTAGAAGGTAGTAACAGTCTGGGGTAGTAGAGGGTCTGTTAGAAGGTAGTAACAGTCTGGGGTAGTAGAGGGTCTGTTAGAAGGTAGTAACAGTCTGGGGTAGTAGAGGGTCTGTTAGACAGAAGGTAGTAACAGTCTGGGGTAGTAGAGGGTCTGTTAGAAGGTAGTAACAGTCTGGGGCAGTAGAGGGTCTGTTAGACAGAAGGTAGTAACAGTCTGGGGTAGTAGAGGGGCTGTTAGACAGAAGGCAGTAACAATCTGGGGTAGTAGAGGATATGTTAGACAGAAGGTAGTAACAGTCTGGGGCAGTAGAGGGTCTGTTAGTCAGAAGGTAGTAACAGTCTGGGGTAGTAGAGGGTCTGTTAGTTAGAAGGCAGTAACAGTCAAAGGCAGTAGAGGGTCTGTTAGACAGAAGGCAGTAACAGTCTGGGGCAGTAGAGGGTCTGTTAGTCAGAAGGTAGTAACAGTCTGGGGTAGTAGAGGGTCTGTTAGACAGAAGGTAGTAACAGTCTGGGGTAGTAGAGGGTCTGTTAGACAGAAGGTAGTAACAGTCTGGGGTAGTAGAGGATCTGTTAGACAGAAGGTAGTAACAGTCTGGGGCAGTAGAGGGTCTGTTAGTCAGAAGGTAGTAACAGTCTGGGGCAGTAGAGGGTCTGTTAGACAGAAGGTAGTAACAGTCTGGGGTAGTAGAAGGTCTGTTAGAAGGTAGTAACAGTCTGGGGCAGTAGAGGGTCTGTTAGACAGAAGGTAGTAACAGTCTGGGGCAGTAGAGGGTCTGTTAGACAGAAGGTAGTAACAGTCTGGGGTAGTAGAGGGTCTGTTAGACAGAATTTAGTAACAGTCTGGGGTAGTAGAGGGTCTGTTAGACAGAAGGTAGTAACAGTCTGGGGTAGTAGAGGGTCTGTTAGAAGGTAGTAACTTTCTGGGGTAGTAGAGGGTCTGTTAGACAGAAGGTAGTAACAGTCTGGGGTAGTAGAGGGTCTGTTAGTCAGAAGGTAGTAACAGTCTGGGGTAGTAGAGGGTCTGTTAGACAGAAGGTAGTAACAGTCTGGGGTAGTAGAGGGTCTGTTAGACAGAAGGTAGTAACAGTCTGGGGCAGTAGAGAGTCTGTTAGACAGAAGGTAGTAACAGTCTGGGGTAGTAGAGGGTCTGTTAGACAGAAGGTAGTAACAGTCTGGGGCAGTAGAGGGTCTGTTAGACAGAAGGTAGTAACAGTCTGGGGCAGTAGAGGGTCTGTTAGACAGAAGGTAGTAACAGTCTGGGGTAGTAGAGGGTCTGTTAGACAGAAGGTAGTAACAGTCTGGGGTAGTAGAGGGTCTGTTAGACAGAAGGTAGTAACAGTCTGGGGCAGTAGAGGGTCTGTTAGAAGGTAGTAACAGTCTGGGGTAGTAGAGGGTCTGTTAGACAGAAGGTACTAACAGTCTGGGGTAGTAGAGGGTCTGTTAGACAGAAGGTAGTAACAGTCTGGGGTAGTAGAGGGTCTGTTAGACAGAAGGTAGTAACAGTCTGGGGCAGTAGAGGGTCTGTTAGACAGAAGGTAGTAACAGTCTGGGGCAGTAGAGGGTCTGTTAGTTAGAAGGTAGTAACAGTCTGGGGTAGTAGAGGGTCTGTTAGACAGAAGGTAGTAACAGTCTGGGGTAGTAGAGGGTCTGTTAGTTAGAAGGTAGTAACAGTCTGGGGTAGTAGAGGGTCTGTTAGACAGAAGGTAGTAACAGTCTGGGGTAGTAGAGGGTCTGTTAGAAGGTAGTAACAGTCTGGGGCAGTAGAGGGTCTGTTAGACAGAAGGTAGTAACAGTCTGGGGTAGTAGAGGGTCTGTTAGAAGGTAGTAACAGTCTGGGGCAGTAGAGGGTCTGTTAGACAGAAGGTAGTAACAGTCTGGGGTAGTAGAGGGTCTGTTAGACAGAAGGTGGTAACAGTCTGGGGCAGTAGAGGGTCTGTTAGACAGAAGGTAGTAACAGTCTGGGGCAGTAGAGGGTCTGTTAGACAGAAGGTAGTAACAGTCTGGGGCAGTAGAAGGTCTGTTAGACAGAAGGTAGTAACAGTCTGGGTCAGTAGAGGGTCTGTTAGACAGAAGGTAGTAACAGTCTGGGGTAGTAGAGGGTCTGTTAGACAGAAGGTAGTAACAGTCTGGGGTAGTAGAGGGTCTGTTAGACAGAAGGTAGTAACAGTCTGGGGTAGTAGAGGGTCTGTTAGACAGAAGGTAGTAACAGTCTGGGGTAGTAGAGGGTCTGTTAGACAGAAGGTAGTAACAGTCTGGGGTAGTAGAGGGTCTGTTAGACAGAAGGTAGTAACAGTCTGGGGTAGTAGAGGGTCTGTTAGACAGAAGGTAGTAACAGTCTGGGGTAGTAGAGGGTCTGTTAGACAGAAGGTTGTAACAGTCTGGGGTAGTAGAGGGTCTGTTAGTCAGAAGGTAGTAACAGTCTGGGGTAGTAGAGGGTCTGTTAGTCAGAAGGTAGTATCAGTCTGGGGTAGTAGAGGGTGTGTTAGACAGAAGGTAGTAACAGTATGGGGTAGTAGAGGGTCTGTTAGACAGAAGGTAGTAACAGTCTGGGGTAGTAGAGGGTCTGTTAGACAGAAGGCAGTAACAATCTGGGGTAGTAGAGGATATGTTAGACAGAAGGTAGTAACAGTCTGGGGCAGTAGAGGGTCTGTTAGTCAGAAGGTAGTAACAGTCTGGGGTAGTAGAGGGTCTGTTAGTTAGAAGGCAGTAACAGTCAAAGGCAGTAGAGGGTCTGTTAGACAGAAGGCAGTAACAGTCTGGGGCAGTAGAGGGTCTGTTAGTCAGAAGGTAGTAACAGTCTGGGGTAGTAGAGGGTCTGTTAGACAGAAGGTAGTAACAGTCTGGGGTAGTAGAGGGTCTGTTAGACAGAAGGTAGTAACAGTCTGGGGTAGTAGAGGATCTGTTAGACAGAAGGTAGTAACAGTCTGGGGCAGTAGAGGGTCTGTTAGTCAGAAGGTAGTAACAGTCTGGGGCAGTAGAGGGTCTGTTAGACAGAAGGTAGTAACAGTCTGGGGTAGTAGAAGGTCTGTTAGAAGGTAGTAACAGTCTGGGGCAGTAGAGGGTCTGTTAGACAGAAGGTAGTAACAGTCTGGGGCAGTAGAGGGTCTGTTAGACAGAAGGTAGTAACAGTCTGGGGTAGTAGAGGGTCTGTTAGACAGAATTTAGTAACAGTCTGGGGTAGTAGAGGGTCTGTTAGACAGAAGGTAGTAACAGTCTGGGGTAGTAGAGGGTCTGTTAGACAGAAGGTAGTAACAGTCTGGGGTAGTAGAGGGTCTGTTAGAAGGTAGTAACTTTCTGGGGTAGTAGAGGGTCTGTTAGACAGAAGGTAGTAACAGTCTGGGGTAGTAGAGGGTCTGTTAGTCAGAAGGTAGTAACAGTCTGGGGTAGTAGAGGGTCTGTTAGACAGAAGGTAGTAACAGTCTGGGGTAGTAGAGGGTCTGTTAGACAGAAGGTAGTAACAGTCTGGGGCAGTAGAGAGTCTGTTAGACAGAAGGTAGTAACAGTCTGGGGTAGTAGAGGGTCTGTTAGACAGAAGGTAGTAACAGTCTGGGGCAGTAGAGGGTCTGTTAGACAGAAGGTAGTAACAGTCTGGGGCAGTAGAGGGTCTGTTAGACAGAAGGTAGTAACAGTCTGGGGTAGTAGAGGGTCTGTTAGACAGAAGGTAGTAACAGTCTGGGGTAGTAGAGGGTCTGTTAGACAGAAGGTAGTAACAGTCTGGGGCAGTAGAGGGTCTGTTAGAAGGTAGTAACAGTCTGGGGTAGTAGAGGGTCTGTTAGACAGAAGGTAGTAACAGTCTGGGGTAGTAGAGGGTCTGTTAGACAGAAGGTAGTAACAGTCTGGGGTAGTAGAGGGTCTGTTAGACAGAAGGTAGTAACAGTCTGGGGCAGTAGAGGGTCTGTTAGACAGAAGGTAGTAACAGTCTGGGGCAGTAGAGGGTCTGTTAGACAGAAGGTAGTAACAGTCTGGGGCAGTAGAGGGTCTGTTAGACAGAAGGTAGTAACAGTCTGGGGTAGTAGAGGGTCTGTTAGACAGAAGGTAGTAACAGTCTGGGGTAGTAGAGGGTCTGTTAGACAGAAGGTAGTAACAGTCTGGGGTAGTAGAGGGTCTGTTAGAAGGTAGTAACAGTCTGGGGCAGTAGAGGGTCTGTTAGACAGAAGGTAGTAACAGTCTGGGGCAGTAGAGGGTCTGTTAGAAGGTAGTAACAGTCTGGGGCAGTAGAGGATATGTTAGTCAGAAGGTAGTAACAGTCTGGGGTAGTAGAGGGTCTGTTAGACAGAAGGTAGTAACAGTCTGGGGTAGTAGAGGGTCTGTTAGACAGAAGGTAGTAACAGTCTGGGGCAGTAGAGGGTCTGTTAGACAGAAGGTAGTAACAGTCTGGGGCAGTAGAGGGTCTGTTAGACAGAAGGTAGTAACAGTCTGGGGCAGTAGAGGGTCTGTTAGTCAGAAGGTAGTAACAGTCTGGGGTAGTAGAGGGTCTGTTAGACAGAAGGTAGTAACAGTCTGGGGTAGTAGAGGGTCTGTTAGACAGAAGGTAGTAACAGTCTGGGGTAGTAGAGGGTCTGTTAGACAGAAGGTAGTAACAGTCTGGGGTAGTAGAGGGTCTGTTAGACAGAAGGTAGTAACAGTCTGGGGTAGTAGAGGGTCTGTTAGACAGAAGGTAGTAACAGTCTGGGGTAGTAGAGGGTCTGTTAGACAGAAGGTAGTAACAGTCTGGGGTAGTAGAGGGTCTGTTAGACAGAAGGTTGTAACAGTCTGGGGTAGTAGAGGGTCTGTTAGTCAGAAGGTAGTAACAGTCTGGGGTAGTAGAGGGTCTGTTAGTCAGAAGGTAGTATCAGTCTGGGGTAGTAGAGGGTGTGTTAGACAGAAGGTAGTAACAGTCTGGGGTAGTAGAGGGTCTGTTAGACAGAAGGTAGTAACAGTCTGGGGTAGTAGAGGGTCTGTTAGTTAGAAGGTAGTAACAGTCTGGGGTAGTACAGGGTCTGTTAGACAGAAGGTAGTAACAGTCTGGGGCAGAAGAGGGTCTGTTAGACAGAAGGTAGTAACAGTCTGGGGCAGTAGAGGGTCTGTTAGACAGAAGGTAGTAACAGTCTGGGGTAGTAGAGGTTCTGTTAGTCAGAAGGTAGTAACAGTCTGGGGTAGTAGAGGTTCTGTTAGACAGAAGGTAGTAACAGTCTGGGGTAGTAGAGGGTGTGTTAGACAGAAGGTAGTAACAGTCTGGGGTAGTAGAGGGTCTGTTAGTTAGAAGGTAGTAACAGTCTGGGGTAGTACAGGGTCTGTTAGACAGAAGGTAGTAACAGTCTGGGGCAGAAGAGGGTCTGTTAGACAGAAGGTAGTAACAGTCTGGGGCAGTAGAGGGTCTGTTAGACAGAAGGTAGTAACAGTCTGGGGTAGTAGAGGGTCTGTTAGACAGAAGGTAGTAACAGTCTGGGGCAGAAGAGGGTCTGTTAGACAGAAGGTAGTAACAGTCTGGGGCAGTAGAGGGTCTGTTAGTACAGAAGGTAGTAACAGTCTGGGGTAGTAGAGGGTCTGTTAGTCAGAAGGTAGTAACAGTCTGGGGTAGTAGAGGTTCTGTTAGACAGAAGGTAGTAACAGTCTGGGGTAGTAGAGGGTCTGTTAGTCAGAAGGTAGTAACAGTCTGGGGTAGTAGAGGTTCTGTTAGTCAGAAGGTAGTAACAGTCTGGGGTAGTAGAGGTTCTGTTAGACAGAAGGTAGTAACAGTCTGTGGCAGTAGAGGGTCTGTTAGACAGAAGGTAGTAACAGTCTGGGGTAGTAGCGGGTCTGTTAGTCAGAAGGTAGTAACAGTCTGGGGCAGTAGAGGGTCTGTTAGACAGAAGGTAGTAACAGTCTGGGATAGTAGAGGATCTGTTATACAGAAGGTAGTAACAGTCTGGGGCAGTAGAGGGTATGTTAGACAGAAGGTAGTAACAGTCTGGGGTAGTAGAGGATCTGTTAGACAGAAGGTAGTAACAGTCTGGGGTAGTAGAGGATCTGTTAGACAGAAGGTAGTAACAGTCTGGGGTAGTAGAGGATCTGTTAGACAGAAGGTAGTAACAGTCTGGGTTAGTAGAGGGTCTGTTAGACAGAAGGTAGTAACAGTCTGGGGTAGTAGAGGGTCTGTTAGACAGAAGGTAGTAACAGTCTGGGGTAGAGGGTCTGTTAGACAGAAGGTAGTAACAGTCTGGGGTAGTAGAGAGTCTGTTAGACAGGAAGTAGAACCGGGATTATCTCTCCATCTATCTGTACTAATGGTGGTTCAGCTCCTTTCAGTGTTTCTTGACACTTTAATCTCATAACTCCCTCTAAACATCCAGGTTATACACATACACACACCACGCACACACACCACGCAGACCACGCACACACACATACCACGCACACATCATTCACACCAATTACACACACACTCCAGATGCTCCAGATACTCAACTAGTCTAAAGAAGGCCAGTTTTCTTGCGTCTTTAAATCAGGACAACAGTTTTCAGCTGTGCTAACATAATTGCAAAAGGGTTTTCTAATGATCAATTAGCCTTTTAAAATGATAAACTTGGATTAGCTAACACAACGTGCCTCTAGAACACAGGAGTGATGGTTGCTGGTAATGGGCCTCTGTTCGCCTTAGTAGATATTCCATAAATTAAACAGCTGTTTCCAGCTACAATAGTCATTTACAACATTAACAATGTCTACACTGAATATCTGATCAATTTGATGTTATTTTAATGGACAAAAAATGTGCTTTTCTTTCAAAACAAGGACATTTCTAAGTGACCCCAAACTTTTGAACTGTAGTGTATCTCCAGAAAGTTTTGTGTACCGGGAGTGTCCCATGGTTTTCCAATGTGATTCCTGGGGCCTGCAATCTATGCAGGTATTGATTGTAGTGAACAGTCCTCCAGGGAAACAAACAGAGACTTCCTTATTTAAACCAGAACAGGAAGTTTTAACTAACATGTTTTATAAATACCATTTGTGGCAGTGTAAATACACTGAGGTACAGTAGAGTGTTGGAAACTCCCCACAGTTCCTAAGATGTTTCCTCAAATGTTTCCCTATTCCAACCAGCTTATCTTGTTTGATGACGCTGAGGCGTGTTGTTTGGTAAAATCCCCCCTCTTAAATGAACAGTGGTTCTATCAGCTCTCTGTTTTGTGTCCCAAATGGCACTCTATTCCCTATATAGTGCACTACTTTTGACCAGCCTGGTCACTATATAGGGAATGGAGTGCCACTTGAGACACAACCTGTGTCTGTCACTGTGTGACTGTGCTGGCAGCCTCTTCTCTCTGTGACGAGAGACTGAGCTGAGAGCAGCCCAGGGGCCACACAGCCAGGGGCCGTACAGCCAGGGGCCGCACAGCCAGGGGCCACACAGTCACACAACCAGGGGCCACACAGCCAGGGTCCACACAGCCAGGGTCCACACAGCCAGGGTCCACACAGCCAGGGGGCACACAGCCAGGGCACAGAGTGAAACAGGGCACAGGGTCACTGATGGTTTGGCGGCAGGCCTCGGCCCCATGTAAATAACCACTCTACTCTGCCAACCTGCTAGACTAGGCATTACCTGTGTTGTGTTCAGAAGGTGGAAACGTTTTGAAACGGGAAGGTATTACCTGTCTCTCTAAGAAGACAGATATTCATGTTGTGTTACAAAACATTTTGGGACGTCATGCCCTTTACTGAACAGGGCCCAAGACTATCAGTTCTAGTCTGTCAGATGCAGGGACGAACTGCAGACACAGATTCATACGCTACATTAATAGTTAGCCATACCTCCTTCTCTAACACACCACTATGTGGTTATTTTTTGGGACTTCTTAATTTCTCTCATAAGTTCTCTGAAGGCCATTTGTTACCACTGTGTGCTGCTTAGAAATCAATGCGGAATTAGGACAAATAAAGATTTTTTTGAGGTTGCATGACGTCAATGAAAAAGAACAATATTATGGAATTTGATGAATTCTGGATATAATTTACAACAGAGAAGAACCCAGTTAGCTGGAGACTCATACCCTATACAATATATACTGCTCAAAAAAATAAAGGGAACACTTAAACAACACAATGTAACTCCAAGTCAATCACACTTCTGTGAAATCAAACTGTCCACTTAGGAAGCAACACTGATTGACAATACATTTCACATGCTGTTGTGCAAATGGAATAGACAACAGGTGGAAATTATAGGCAATTAGCAAGACACCCCCAATAAAGGAGTGGTTCTGCAGGTGGTAAGCACAGACCACTTCTCATTTCCTATGCTTCCTGGCTGATGTTTTGGTCACTTTTGAATGCTGGCGGTGCTTTCACTCTAGTGGAAGCATGAGACAGAGTCTACAACCCACACAAGTGGCTCAGGTAGTGCAGCTCATCCAGGATGGCACATCAATGTGAGCTGTGGCAAGAAGGTTTGCTGTGTCTGTCAGCGTAGTGTCCAGAGCATGGAGGCTCTACCAGGAGACAGGCCAGTACATCAGGAGACGTGGAGGAGGCCGTAGGAGGGCAACAACCCAGCAGCAGAACCGCTACCGCCGCCTTTGTGCAAGGAGGAGCACTGCCAGAGCCCTGCAAAATGACCTCCAGCAGGCCACAAATGTGCATGTGTCTGCTCAAACGGTCAGAAACAGACTCCATGAGGGTGGTATGAGGGCCCGACGTCCACAGGTGGGGGTTGTGCTTACAGCCCAACACCGTGCAGGACGTTAGGCATTTGCCAGAGAACACCAAGATTGGCAAATTCGCCACTGGCGCCCTGTGATCTTCACAGATGAAAGCAGGTTCACACTGAGCACATGTGACAGACGTGACAGTCTGGAGACGCCGTGGAGAACGTTCTGCTGCCTGCAACATCCTCCAGGTGGGTCAGTCATGGTGTGGGGTGGCATTTCTTTGGGGGGGCCGCACAGCCCTCCATGTGCTCGCCAGAGGTAGCCTGACTGCCATTAGGTTCCCGAGATGAGATCCTCAGACCCCTTGTGAGACCATATGCTGGTGCGGTTGGCCCTGGGTTCCTCCTAATGCAAGACAATGCTAGACCTCATGTGGCTGGAGTGTGTCAGCAGTTCCTGCAAGAGGAAGGGATTGATGCTATGGACTGGCCAGCCCGTTCCCCAGACCTGAATCCAATTGAGCACATCTGGGACATCATGTCTCGCTCCATCCACCAACGCCACGTTGCACCACAGACTGTCCAGGAGTTGGCGGATGCTTTAGTCCAGGTCTGGGAGGAGATCCCTCAGGAGACCATCCGCCACCTCATCAGGAGCATGCCCAGGCGTTGTAGGGAGGTCATACAGGCACGTGGAGGCCACACACACTACTGAGCCTCATTTTGACTTGTTTTAAGGACATTACATCAAAGTTGGATCACCCTGTAGTGTGGGGTTCCACTTTAAATTTGAGTGTGACTCCAAATCCAGACCTCCATGGGTTGATAAATTGGATTTCCATTGATTATTTTTGTGTGATTTTGTTGTCAGCACATTCAACTATGTAAAGAAAAAAAGTATTTAATAAGATTATTTCATTCATTCAGATCTAGGATGTGTTATTTTAGTGTTCCCTTTATTTTTTTGAGCAGTGTATATATCTCTTCTTTACAGTGTGTCTATGAATACAGTGTCTCTCTGAATGTTTAGTTTATACAATTACGGTATGATCCAGAGATATGCTTCCACGTCTACTTCCAGACCAGGCAGACCAATAGGCTGTGAGGCTAACACCTCTCCATCCAGGCCAGGTAGACCTATGGGCTGTGAGGCTTCCACCTCTCCTTCCAGGCCAGGCAGACCTATAGGCTGTGAGGCTTCCACCTCTCCATCCAGGCCAGGCAGACCTACAGGCTGTGAGGCTTCCACCTCTCCATCCAGGCCAGGTAGACCTATGGGCTGTGAGGCTTCCACCTCTCCATCCAGGCCAGGCAGACCAATAGGCTGTGAGGCTAACACCTCTCCATCCAGGCCAGGTAGACCTATGGGCTGTGAGGCTTCCACCTCTCCATCCAGGCCAGGTAGACCTATGGGCTGTGAGGCTTCCACCTCTCCATCCAGGCCAGGCAGACCAATAGGCTGTGAGGCTAACACCTCTCCATCCAGGCCAGGTAGACCTATGGGCTGTGAGGCTTCCACCTCTCCTTCCAGGCCAGGCAGACCTATGGGCTGTGAGGCTTCCACCTCTCCTTCCAGGCCAGGCAGACCTATGGGCTGTGAGGCTTCCACCTCTCCTTCCAGGCCAGGCAGACCTATAGGCTGTGAGGCTTTCACCTCCCCTTCCAGACCAGGCAGACCAATAGGCTGTGAGGCTTCCACCTCTCCATCCAGGCCAGGCAGACCTATAGGCTGTGAGGCTTCCACCTCTCCATCCAGGCCAGGCAGACCTATAGGCTGTGAGGCTTCCACCTCTCCATCCAGGCCAGGCAGACCTATAGGCAGTGAGGCTTCCACCTCTCCATCCAGACCAGGCAGACCTATAGGCTGTGAGGCTTCCACCTCTCCATCCAGACCAGGAAGACCTACGGGCTGTGAGGCTTCCACCTCTCCTTCCAGGCCAGGCAGACCTACGGGCTGTCAGGATCCCACCTCTCCTTCCTGTTGGTCGGGCTAGGGTGAAAGATGAACGTTAGGCGGCAGGCGGTGGTGTGTGGTGGGGGCAGGACATCAGAGCAGTTTCCTGGCAATCAGAGACCTTCCCTAGGGACCTGGGGAGGAGAGGAGGATGTGTTACATAGTGTCCTTACTGTCTTACCACATAGCTGTGCTCTCTGGCTCCATACTGTCAGGTTACTGTGATCCAAGTGGTACTCTATTCCCTATGAATTTCACTACTGTTGACCTATACGGCGGGAACAGTAGTACTATATACTGTATATACAGTACAAGTCAAAAGTTTAGACACACCTACTCAAGGGTTTTTCTTTATTTTTACTATTTTCTACATTGCGCTTGATGGTTTTTGCGACTGCACTTGAAGAAACTTTCTGTCTTAAAGTAATGATGGACTGTCGTTTCTCTTTGTTTATTTGAGCTGTTCTTGCCATAATATGGACTTGGTCTTTTACCAAATAGGGCTATCTTCTGTGTACCCCACCTACCTTGTCACAACACAACTAATTGCCTCAAACGCATTAAGAAGGAAAGAAATTCCACAAATTAACTTTTAACAAGGCACACCTGTTAATTGAAATGCATTCCAGGTGACTACCTCATGAAGTTGGTTGAGAGAATGCCAAGGGTGTGCAAAGCTGTCATCAAGGCAAAGGGTGGCTACTTTGAAGAATCTCAAATCTAAAATGGATTTTGATTTGTTTAACACTTTCTTGGTTACTACATGATTCCATATGTGTTATTTCATAATTTTGATGTCTTCACTATTATTCTACAATGTAGAAAAAAGTACTAAACGCAGTAGAGTTCTGCTAGCGACCAGTACTAGACACAGTAGAGTTCTGCTAGCGACCAGTACTAGACACAGTAGAGTTCTGCTAGCGGCCAGTACTAGACACAGTAGAGTTCTGCTAGCGGCCAGTACTAGACACAGTAGAGTTCTGCTAGCGGCCAGTACTCGACACAGTAGAGTTCTGCTAGCGGCCAGTACTCGACACAGTAGAGTTCTGCTAGCGGCCAGTACTCAACATAGTAGAGTTCTGCTAGCGGCCAGTACTCGACATAGTAGAGTTCTGCTAGCGACCAGTACTAGACACAGTAGAGTTCTGCTAGCGGCCAGTACTAGACACAGTAGAGTTCTGCTAGCGGCCAGTACTAGACACAGGAGAGTTCTGCTAGCGGCCAGTACTAGACACAGGAGAGTTCTGCTAGCGGCCAGTACTAGACACAGGAGAGTTCTGCTAGCGGCCAGTACTAGACACAGGAGAGTTCTGCTAGCGACCAGTACTAGACACAGGAGAGTTCTGCTAGCGACCAGTACTAGACACAGTAGAGTTCTGCTAGCGGCCAGTACTAGACACAGGAGAGTTCTGCTAGCGACCAGTACTAGACACAGTAGAGTTCTGCTAGCGGCCAGTACTAGACACAGGAGAGTTCTGCTAGCGGCCAGTACTAGACACAGTAGAGTTCTGCTAGCGGCCAGTACTCGACATAGTAGAGTTCTGCTAGCGGCCAGTACTCAACATAGTAGAGTTCTGCTAGCGGCCAGTACTAGACACAGGAGAGTTCTGCTAGCGACCAGTACTAGACACAGGAGAGTTCTGCTAGCGACCAGTACTAGACACAGTAGAGTTCTGCTAGCGGCCAGTACTCAACATAGTAGAGTTCTGCTAGCGGCCAGTACTAGACACAGTAGAGTTCTGCTAGCGGCCAGTACTAGACACAGGAGAGTTCTGCTAGCGGCCAGTACTAGACACAGGAGAGTTCTGCTAGCGACCAGTACTAGACACAGTAGAGTTCTGTTAGCGACCAGTACTCGACATAGTAGAGTTCTGCTAGCGGCCAGTACTAGACACAGGAGAGTTACTTTAAAGGTCGACTTTGGGCAAAAACGCAAAAATAAAGTCCTTAAACTGTATAACTGATCAAAGCACCATCATGCCAGGTCATTTAATGCTTGAATAAGATATTTGGCTACAGAAGTGCCATTTCTTACCGATTTCTAAAGCTTCCATCCCGACCCCATTTTTTAAATGTAATTTTAAATAAATGATTTGGGGAAGAATCAATCTGTTCTGAATATTGAGGGACATGTCCCCCCATCCCCCTTGGCAAATTGCCTATGGTACAGGGATACGCCAGGGCTCTTAGGCTACCCACGGCAGAACCATGTTCCCCTTCATGAAAACTGTCCTATAGGTCTTTCTTGTGAAATATATTTTCTCTCTCTAGCTAGGTTTCTATTCATTTGGTGACAGATTTTCATGCAAATATAAAAAAAATGAGCATTATCCAACCAGTGGTGGTGTTTCCACCAAACTGACTTGTTGTGTAGACAAATTAGTATGTGATGACATAGTGCACACACAATGGACTTTTTTGCCAAAGTTTTCATGTACCAAATAAAAATCTGAAGTTCAATGTGTTTCCATGGCATTTTCAACAGTTGTCACAAAAACTGGTGCGTTACATACATTTGCCTACTCTGGTCTTGGCACGTGTGCTCATGCCAACAGCTCACAGGTACAGTGCAGGTAGGCTGTGCAGGTAGGCTAGTCCACATGATGAGATTAGTATGGATAAGTATTTTTATTTATCAAACTGCAGTCCAGCATCGATCATCATGTCACCAGAATCAGACCATTGATATTTGTTTGTAAAGGAACATCAAGATCACTATGCACTTTCACCACCCTGTGAAGTTCATCATAACTTATTTCATCTGTAGACTAATAAACTGCATGGTTTTCCGAGTCGTAGTGTGAGGACCACACACCATATCATCGCGTGATTCCAAGTTTACTTCGATATGATTGTTATTATATCAATATTTGTGCATAAAGGCGTGTCCACTGCCATTTCTCGCATAATACATTTTACTGACAGAAAAAGTTCCCACCATGTTGAACAAACAAATTATTTGTCTGCATTTATACAATTGTACCAAAACTTCCTGTTACCATCAAAGCTCTCGTGATATTTTTTATACGGTATTACTTTATTTGCATAAAAACTGTGAATGGAAACATGGTTAATGAGAATAAATATATAAATAAATAAAGGTTAAATAATAATTTTAAAAACTGTAAAGTTGAATAAAGTAAATGAATTCTGAATCAGAGATAAACCAAGCAGTACTGCATGTCCTGTGTGTCTGCAGGGAGAGACTATTAGGATAAACTTCTGATCTCAGAAAGGACATTTAAAAGATTCACAACCTTCAGACCACAACGTTAAAATAAAAACCCCTCTTTCCTTCATCGTTATCAGCTTCATGTTGTCTTCTGTGGTATTTTAACACCTCTGCTAACTCTGCCCTGCCTCTTCCGACCTCCAGAAACTCAGATGAATAGATATGATCCACTGTATCAGAGTGAAAACACGACAGAAATGACTCATAAGATCCACATGCTTGACAGACTTCTCAGAGTAGAATGGCTTGGCTCATACCTCTCAGCATTCAACTGGCTGTTCTGATCAGAACTGTCCTTACAGACCAGGACATCAAAGATGAAGGAGACAAATGTACCTTTTACATTTCTAATGATGAAGGAGAAGACTACTGTTTGATGTTCAGATCCTCAGCTGGAGAGAGCCTGCTGCTGTGGAACACTTCAAACCCAGTTGAGAATTCCTCCCTGGCTGCTGAGTTTAGGGATCGACTGGTACTGGAGGGATCAAATCTCTATATCAACAATCTCACTCAGTCAGACTCTGGACGGTACAGAATGGAGTGTTGGACAGACGGCAGGGTGTCACACCGGGACAGCAAGGAACTCCTAGTCTGCAGTGGTTCAAATGAAGAAGAGATGATGCAGGTTAATTTAGGACAACGTGTAGAGCTGCAGTGTGAGGGCACAAGGGAAGATGCCAACATGACAGTCAGATGGTTCAGGGAGGATGAAAATGGGGACAACAGAGTGCAGTTAGCTGAGAACAGCTCCTCTCTCCACATCACCAACATCACCATAAAGGACCTGGAGTCGTATTACTGGTGCATGGGACTGGGGGGACAGCTTTGTGTTTACAGCCTGGTCTTTAATCTGGGACATAAGTTACAGTATGTTACTCTCTCAGTAGGAGAGGAGGCTGTACTGCCCTGCTTTAACCCTGATGACCCCAATGGGACAGAGACAAGGTGGGATAGTATCCTCTTTGGATACATCAGATGGGTCCCCAGTCATCTCACTAGCGGAGGGAAGCAGATGTACCTGACAGATGGAAGAACATCAGGGAACTTCTCCCTGGTCATCCCATCACTGATGCTCAACCACTCAGGGTGGTATGGGTGCTCTAAGAAGTTACAAGGAACGTACAGATACAGAAAACGCTATGCTCTCCTGGTGTGCCCCAAGGCTGAGCCGCTCACAGAGTTTTTCTCAGAGGGAGAGGAGGTTGTTCTCAGCTGTAACTCTAATCTCACTGAGTCTGACAGGGTGTGGTACAGACGGACTGCTCAGCTGGACGATGTCATTCTGGACACAAGAGTACAACTAGCAAACTTGCCCCAAGACTTGGTTGGCCGAATGAATGCATCACACCCTCCCTCCTTTCTGGTCCTCTCTAACCTCTCACTGGCAGACAGTGGAGAGTACTGGTGTGCTGTCTTCTATGAAGGGTTGTGTGTCTCAGTAACTAAGACCCTCTTGCTGGTGTGGGACCCGTTTGGCATCAACTCCACGTTCTACAGAGTGTACTCTTCACTGATGGGCTGTGCTCTGCTGGGGATGGTCTGTGCTGTGATCACTGTGAACCTGAAGACCTGGAGAAGAAGAGACCAGACTTCCCTGAAGACCCGGAGGACTGCAGTCCAGACACAGGGACAGCAGAGCAGCAGAGTGGAAGAGGAGAGAGAAGAGAGTGAGGAAGAAAGAGGAGAGGGAGTAGAGAGGAGAGGGAGTAGAGAGGAGAGGGAGTAGAGAGGAGAGGGAAGAGAGAGGAGAGGGAAGAGAGAGGAGAGGGAAGAGAGAGGAGAGGGAAGAGAGAGGAGAGGGAATTGAGAGGAAAGGAGGGAGTAGAGAGGAGAGTAGGAGAAATCGAGGAGAGGGAGTAGAGAGGAGAGGAGAAAGAGGAGAAAGAGAGGAGAGGGAGTAGAGCGGAGAGGAGAAAGCGAGAGAGGGAGTAGAGAGGAGAGGGAGTAGAGAGGAGATGAGAGGAGGAGAAAGCGAGAAGAGAGGGAGTAGAGAGGAGAGGAGGAGAAAGCGAGAAGAGAGGGAGTAGAGAGGAGAGGAGGAGAAAGTGAGAAGAGAGGGAGTAGAGAGGAGAGGAGGAGAAAGCGAGAAGAGAGGGAGTAGAGAGGAGAGGAGGAGAAAGCGAGAAGAGAGGGAGTAGAGAGGAGAGGAGGAGAAAGCGAGAAGAGAGGGAGTAGAGAGGAGAAAGAGAAAGGAGAGGGAGTAGAGAGGAGAAAGAGAGCGAGGGAAGAGAGAGGAGAGGGAGTAGAGAGGAGAGGGAGTAGAGAGGAGAGGAGAAAGAGAGAAGAGAGGGAGTAGAGAGGAAAGGAGAAAGGGAGAAGAGAGGGAGTAGAGAGGAGAGGAGAAAGAGAGGAGAGTGAGTAGAGAGGAGAAAGAGAGGGAGTAGAGAGGAGAGGAGGGGAGAAGGGAGTGGAGGAGAGGAGAGGAGAAAGGGAGGAGAAGGAGTAGAGAGGAGAGGAAGAGAAAGCTATAGAAGAGGGAGTAGAGAGGAGAAAGAGAGGAGAGGGAGTAGAGAGGAGAGTAGAAACAGAGGAGAGGAGATTGAGAAAGGAGAGGGAGTAGAGAGGAGAGGAGAGAGAAGAGAGGGAGTAGAGAGGAGAGGAGAATGGAGAGGGAGTAGAGAGGAGAGGATGGAGTAGAGCGGAGAGGAGAAAGAGAGAAGAGAGGGAGTAGCGAGGATAGGAGAAAGGAGAGGGAGTAGAGAGGAGAGGAGAAAGAGAGCAGAGAGGGAGAGGAGAGGAGAAAGGAGAGGGAGTAGAGAGTGTACTCTTCACTGATGGGCTGTGCTCTGCTGGGGATGGTCTGTGCTGTGATCACTGTGAACCTGAAGACCAGGAGAAGAAGAGAACAAACTTCCTTGAAGACCCGCAGGACTGCAGCCCAGACAGAGGGACAGCGGAGTCGATAAGTAAGCCTAATAAAGATTAAATGTTTTACAATTCCAACTAAATTCCACTTCCATAACTTGGAGTTGTTAAGATTAGATTTGAGGCCGCCTGAGTGGTGCAGCGATTCTACCATTCATCAACTGGAATGTGTTTAGAATGCTTGGTTCTACCATTCATCAACTGGAATCAACTGAAACCTGGACCTTTTTGTGAGTAGAACAAGAACTCTCTCAAGTCCTTTAACAGGGAAAACACATTGGAACCGTGCCGGTAAAAGCGTCTCTAGAAGTGGCCATCTATAGATGTTAGAACCTAGCCACTACACCCTTATTTGACCTGGTAAGTTGATTGAGAACACATTTTCTTTTACACCAACGACCTGGGGAAGAGGTACAATGGGGAGGTGGGATGAATGAGCCAATGGGAAGCTGGGGATGATTAGGTGACCATGATGGTATGAGGGCCAGATTGGGAATTTATCCAGGACACCAGGGTTAACACCTCTACTCTAACGATAAGTGCAATAGGATCTTTAGTGACCCCAGAGAGTCAGGACACCCGTTTAACGTCCCATCTGAAAGACGGCACCCTACACAGGGCAACATCTCCTTCACTGCCTTGGGGCATTGGAATCTCCTTAGACCAGAGGGAAGAGTCCCCCTATTGGCCTTCCAACACCACTTCCAGCAGCATCTAGTCTCCCATCCAGGGGCCGACCCTGCTTAGCATCAGAGACAAGCCAGCAGTGGAATGCAGGGTGGTATGCTATGTACACTACATGATCAAAAGTATGTGGACACCTGCTCGTCAAACATCTCATTCCAAAATCATGGACATTAATATGGAGTTGGTCCCCCCTTTGCTGCTATAACAGCTTCCACTCTTTTGGGAAGACTTTCCACTAGATGTTGGAACATTGCTGCGGGGACTTACTTCAGTTCAGCCACAAGAGCATTAGTGAGGTCGGGCATTGATGTTGGCTGTTTAGGCCTGGCTCGCAGTCGGCGTTCCAATTCATCCCAAAGGTGTTCGATGGGGTTGAGGTCAGGGCACTGTGCAGACCAGTCAAGATCTTCCACACTGATCTCGACAAACCATTTATGTAAGGACCTTGCTTTGTGACGGGGCAGTTGAACTGGGCAGCTCTAGCAGGGCAGAGATTTTATGAATGGACTTGTTGGAAAGGTGGCATCCTATGATAGTGTCACGTTAAAAGTCACTGAGCTCTTCAGTAAGGCCATTCTACTGACAATGTTTGTCTATGGAGATTACATGGCTGTGTGCTCGATGTTATACACCAGTCAGCAACGGGTGTGGCTGAAATAGCCAAATCCACTAATTTGAAGGGGTGTCCACATACTTTTGTATATATAGTGTATGTTACACTGTTAGCGTTCAACCACTCTATATTAATGGAATGTTGTATGTGGAATACGGATACTGTTCACAAATAGATACACAGATATCTTCTCTAGGGCCAGTGGGACGAAATCGTCCCACCTACGTAACAGCCAGTGGAATCCTGTGGCGCGTTATTCAAATACCTTAGAAATGCTATTACTTCAATTTCTCAAACATATGACTATTTTACACCATTTTAAAGACAAGACTCTCGTTAATCTAACCACACTGTCCGATTTCAAAAAGGCTTTACAACGAAAGCAAAACATTAGATTATGTCAGCAGAGTACCCAGCCAGAAATAATCAGACATCATTTTTCAAGCTAGCATATAATGTCACAAAAACCCAGAAGACAGCTAAATGCAGCACTAACCTTTGATGATCTTTATCAGATGACACACCTAGGACATTATGTTATACAATACACGCATGTTTTGTTCAATCAAGTTCATATTTATATAAAAAAACAGCTTTTTACATTAGCATGTGACGTTCAGAATTAGCATACCCCCCGCAAACTTCCGGTGAATTTACTAAAAATGTACTAAATTACTCACGATAAACGTTCACAAAAAGCATAACAATTATTTTAAGAATTATAGATACAGAACTCCTCTATGCACTCAATATGTCCGATTTTAAAATAGCTTTTCGGTGAAAGCACATTTTGCAATATTCTCAGTAGATAGCCCGGCATCACAGGGCTAGCTATTTAGACACCCAGCAAGTTTAGCACTCACCAAAGTCAGATTTACTATAAGAAAAATGTTATTACCTTTGGTGTTCTTCGTCAGAATGCACTCCCAGGACTTCTACTTCAATAACAAATGTTGGTTTGGTCCCAAATAATCCATAGTTATATCCAAACAGCTGCGTTTTGTTAGTGCGTTCAAGACACTATCCGAAAGGGTAAAGAAGGGTGACGAGCACGACGCATTTCGTGACAAAAAAATTCTAAATATTCCATTACCGTACTTCGAAGCATGTCAACCGCTGTTTAAAATCAATTTTTTATGCAATTTTTCTCGTAAAAAAGCGATAATATTCCGACCGGGAATCTGCGTTTAGGTAAAAAGACGAAAGAAAATAAAGCATGGGGTCGACTCGTGCACGCGCCTAAGCCCATTGTCCTCTGATCGGCCACTTGCCAAAAGCGCAAATGTGTTTCAGCCTGGGGCTGGAATTACATCATTCAGCTTTTTCCCGCCTTCTGAGAGCCTATGGGAGCCGTAGGAAGTGTCACGTTACAGCAAAGATCCTCAGTCTTCAATAAACAGAGGCAAGAAGCTCAAGGAATGGTCAGACAGGCCACTTCCTGTAAGGAATCTTCTCAGGTTTTTGCCTGCCATATGAGTTCTGTTATACTCACAGAGACCATTCAAACAGTTTTAGAAACTTTAGGGTGTTTTCTATCCAAAGCCAATAATTATATGCATATTCTAGTTTCTGGGCAGTAGTAATAACCAGATTAAATCGGGTACGTTTTTTATCCGGCCGTGTAAATACTGCCCCCTACCCCCAACAGGATATGCATATACATGCCAACATTCACTTCAGTCCACACACACATGTACGTTCTGTACATACAGCTGTACATGACTCCTAAATCTGTCCTGTCAACTATCTCTCTAGTACAAAAACAGTCATTTACTCCCTTTAACAGTCAATAAATCTCTCTCTCTCAGGTCTCCAGTTCTCTGGGCAGTATGGAGGTGGGTCTGCAGCAGCACCTGAAACGTCTGGATGAGATCTTTGCTACGCGGGGGGACTATGTCCAGGCCTTGAGGTTCATGGGTCAGATGGCTGACAACATCATCAGACAGCTGACCTCCATGCCGGAGCTCAGCAAGGCCAAGGTGGACCTGTCGGCCATCGCTGATCAGACAGATTACGTAGAGTACTACAGGTGAGAAGAGGAGACAGACAGAAAGACAGACAGACAGTCAGGCATGAAGACAGGCAGGCAGGCAGACAGTCAGATATGCAGACAGACAGAATGAACAGTGACCTCATCGTGACTACCAGCCAGTCTATGTGTGTCTCCCCTCACTGTAGTTAAGGCTCTAGACTGGGCCTGTTGCTCCGGCCTGACTGACTGGTGTAATCTGACACCTATATATATTGGTTTTCCAAGGCTGGTGAGTCAGTGTGTTATAAAGTGACTGCTAGAGGGGGTACTGTACCAGTGGAGGATGCAGTATTTATTGATGAAGAGGTGTTTCACTGAGGGCAGAGGGGGATGGAAGGCACTCTTTCGTTCTCTCGCTCTCACTCTCTCCTTTGCTTCCTTTCATTAGAACACATTTGTACAGACATTTATCCAGACAAATGTAATAGCATAGCGATTGCTTAGTGCCGCTCCTCACCCACCCAGTCTCTTCTCTATAAAGATATGTGTGGTCAATTTACTGCAGGCTATCATGGTGTGGGGTTACCAAACAGATAAGTGGTTTGGGGCCCATTTCAAGCCATTTCAATCCAATACATTCCATTTCAAATGGCCGTTTCAAGACTATCTCACACTATGAGTTCGCCAAGTATGATGTCACTATTGCACTAGAGGTGACCGTAGGTTTGCACTTTGACCTCAATATCCCGCTTATTCAAAGCTAGAAGCGTCATGATTTTTCCACTGGGGCCAGTGCAGTGGAAACGTGGCTTTATGCGCACACACGAAAGAGAGAAAGAGAGAAAGGGAGAAAGAGCGAGAGAGACACCGACAGACAGACAGAGAGAGAGACAGAGAGATAATTACTTGACACATTGGAAAGAATTAACAAAAAAAACAGAGCAAACTAGAATGCTATTTGGCCCTTGTGACGTAGAAGTCCGTCACTGGCCGCGGGCAGCATTTGGTACTTTAACGCACGCACACATTCATCACTCCTCCCTGCTCCGTTATCAGATCAGTTAACAATGTGGGTCAACACACAAGTTAACTTCTCTATCTTAGTACATACATTTCACACTTACGTCAGTAACTGGTTATTGTATAAAGACATAAACAGACAAGTGTTCATATTTAATATACCGTAATTTCCAGACTATTAAGCGCACCTGAATATAAGCCGCACCCACTGAATTTTTTTTTTTTTTAATTTTGAACATAAATAAGCTGCACATGTCTATAAGCCGCAGGTGCCTACCGGTACACTGAAACAAATTAACTTTACACAGGCTTTAACGAAATACGGCTTGTAACAAAAATAAATAGGCTTTAACGAAACACAGCTTGTAACAAAAAATAAAAAATTAGCAGTAAGCTTTAGTTGTCTTTTTGCACTGAGTCAATTCCTCACGCTGCTGTTTCCAACGTCTTATCATCGACTCATTAAGACCAAGCTCCCGTGCAGCAGCTTTATTTCCTTTTCCAACAGCCAGATCAATCGCCTTCAACTTGAAAGCTGCATCATATTCATTTCTCCGTGTCTTTGCCATGATGAGGGTGACAAAATGACTACCGTAATCAGAATGATGGGATGTTTGAGAGCGCTCGATTTAATCTAAACAGTAAACAAAAAAGTTGTTTGACCCTGACCCGTTCGGCAATTTCATTGGTCTAATGAAAGCTTCATGCCGCCCAAAAACTGAGCACGTCACAGAATGTGTTTTTGGAGCAAAAAAAATTGAAAGCGGGAAAAATCCATATATTAGCCATGTCATTGTTTAAGCCGCGAGGTTCAAAGCCTGGGAAAAAAGTTGCTGCTTATAGTCCGGAATTTACGGTAAGCAATATTTATTATACTTATCGATGTTATGGATGAGCCGTTGTATGTTTGATTGATTGTTTGTTTGTTTGTTTGTTTGTTTGTTCTGTTCCGCTCTCTCTCCATCTCTGTAGCTTCCGGGTATGCTGGATAAGGACCCAAGCTAAGGGAATTGGGCTGACTTTGTAGTGCCTGTCCCGAATGGCTCATTAATGTAAATGGGCATATTGAAAGACACTGTCAGTAGTGATGTCATTTTGTAAATGTTATATTGAGATATTGTTTAATAAAAAACGTGTTGCAATGTATATACTTTAGTATGTTTTTTTAAATGGAAAAATGTAGGTTTGAATAGGTAATTGCTTAATTAATTAGTGTTAATTGTTCTGAGGGGAGGGGTTCATAAAGAGGCATTTTGGATTGAGCTGTGGATGGGGCAGCATTGTTTTTAAGCTGTCCCATAAGGTATACGTTTGATGGCAGTACTGTTGTTTTTGTTCCGGAATCACTATGTAAATAAACACCCTTGCACAGAAGAACTTTTGCGGCTCCGCCATCTTTTTATTTTGATAGAGGTTAGGTTTTCCAGTTTAGCCTTCTGGCCTACTCTACGTGACAACCCTAAACAGAAAATACACAGTGGCAGAGTACCTGACCCAAACTTACTGACCCAAACTTAAGGAAAGCTTTGACTATGTACAGACTCAGTGAGCATAGCCTTGCTATTGAGAAAGGCCGCCGTAGTCAGACCTGGCTCTCAAGAGAAGACAGGCTATGTGCACACTGCCCACAAGGTGGAAACTGAGCTGCACTTCCTGACCTCCTGCCAAGTGTATGACCATTTTAGAGACACATATTTCCCTCAGATTATACAGATCCACAAAGAATTTGAAAACAAACCCGATTTTCATAAATTCCCATATCTATTGGGTGAAATACCACAGCGTGCCATCACAGCAGCAAGATTTGTGACCCATTGTCGCAAGAAAAGGGCAACCAGTGAAGACAGAAACCTCACCTCTCGTTTCAACTCTGTACCTGGGTCATATCTGCAGTGCCTTTGTTTTGGTGCTCGTTCCCCCTCCCTTCTACCTGCTACTGCTGATCCTAGATCGGTAACACTGTGCCCTCTCTGTTCTCTAGGTGGGTAACCTACCTGCTACTGCTGATCCTAGACCTGTAACATTGTGCCCTCTCTGTTCTCCAGGTGGCTGACCTACCTGTTACTGCTGATCATAGACCTGTAACACTGTGCCCTCTCTGTTTTCTAGGTGGCTGACCTACCTGTTACTGCTGATCCTAGATCTGGTTATATGCCTGGTGGCCTGCCTGGGGTTGGCAAAGCAGTCCCGGTGGCTACTCACCATGTAAGTAGTTGGTACCCACTCTGCTCTGTGTTAGTAACTGGTACCCACTTTGATCTATGTAAGTAACTGGTACCCACTCTGACCTGTGTAATAACTGGTACCCACTCTGATCTGTGTAATAACTGGTACCCACTCTGATCTGTGTAATAACTGGTACCCACTCTGCTCTGTGTTAGTAACTGGTACCCACTCTGATCTATGTAAGTAACTGGTACCCACTCTGACCTGTGTAATAACTGGTACCCACTCTGATCTGTGTAATAACTGGTACCCACTCTGATCTGTGTAATAACTGGTACCCACTCTGCTCTGTGTTAGTAACTGGTACCCACTCTGATCTGTGTAATAACTGGTACCCACTCTGATCTGTGTAAGTAACTGGTACCCACTCTGACCTGTGTAATAACTGGTACCCACTCTGATCTGTGTTAGTAACTGGTACCCACTCTGCTCTGTGTAATAACTGGTACCCACTCTGCTCTGTGTTAGTAACTGGTACCCACTCTGATCTGTGTAATAACTGGTACCCACTCTGATCTGTGTAATAACTGGTACCCACTCTGATCTGTGTAATAACTGGTACCCACTTTGATCTGTGTAAGTAACTGGTACCCACTCTGATCTGTGTAATAACTGGTACCCACTCTGAACTGTGTAATAACTGGTACCCACTCTGATCTGTGTAATAACTGGTACCCACTCTGACCTGTGTAATAACTGGTACCCACTCTGATCTGTGTAAGTAACTGGTACCCACTCTGATCTGTGTAAGTAACTGGTACCCACTCTGATCTGTGTAAGTAACTGGTACCCACTCTGATCTGTGTAAGTAACTGGTACCCACTCTGATCTGTGTAAGTAACTGGTCCCACCGCGGGACGGTACCCACCGATCTGTGTAAGTAACTGGTACCCCCGACGGTCTGTTCTGTGTAATAACTGGTACCAACTCTGCTCTGTGTAATAACTTGTACCCACTCTGATCTATGTAAGTAACTGGTACCCACTTTACTCTGTGTAGAGATGATCAGCAGATATGGACAAGATCAATGTTATAACACAAACACATTAACACATATTATGTCATCACCCATCTCCCCTGAGATGACTACCAACCACATACAGTAACAGTTACTGTAGAGCTGAGATGACTACCAACCACATACAGTAACAGTTACTGTAGAGCTGAGGTGACTACCAACCACATACAGTAACAGTTACTGTAGAGCTGAGGTGACTACCAACCACATACAGTAACAGTTACTGTAGAGCTGAGGTGACTACCAACCACATACAGTAACAGTTACTGTAGAGCTGAGGCGACTACAGTAACTACCAAACACATACAGTAACAGTTACTGTAGAGCTGAGGTGACTACCAACCACATACAGTAACAGTTACTGTAGAGCTGAGGTGACTACCAACCACATACAGTAACAGTTACTGTAGAGCTGAGATGACTACCAACCACATACAGTAACAGTTACTGTAGAGCTGAGGTGACTTCCAACCACATACAGTAACAGTTACTGTAGAGCTGAGGTTCTACCAACCACATACAATAACAGTTACTGTAGAGCTGAGGTGACTACCAACCACATACAGTAACAGTTACTGTAGAGCTGAGGTGACTACCAACCACATACAGTAACAGTTACTGTAGAGCTGAGGTGACTACCAACCACATACAGTAACAGTTACTGTAGACCTGAGGCGACTACCAACCACATACAGTAACAGTTACTGTAGAACTGAGATGACTACCAACCACATACAGTAACAGTTACTGTAGAGCTGAGGCGACTACCAACCACATACAGTAACAGTTACTGTAGAGCTGAGGTGACTACCAACCACATACAGTAACAGTTACTGTAGAGCTGAGACGACTACCAACCACATACAGTAACAGTTACTGTAGAGCTGAGGTGACTACCAACCACATACAGTAACAGTTACTGTAGAGCTGAGGTGACTACCAACCACATACAGTAACAGTTACTGTAGAGCTGAGGTGACTACAGTAACTACCAAACACATACAGTAACAGTTACTGTAGAGCTGAGGTGACTACAGTAACTACCAACCACATACAGTAACAGTTACTGTAGAGCTGAGGCGACTACCAACCACATACAGTAACAGTTACTGTAGAGCTGAGGTGACTACCAACCACATACAGTAACAGTTACTGTAGAGCTGAGGTGACTACAGTAGCTACCAACCACATACAGTAACAGTTACTGTAGAGCTGAGGTGACTACAGTAACTACCAACCACATACAGTAACAGTTACTGTAGAGCTCTGACGACTACCAACCACATACAGTAACAGTTACTGTAGAGCTGAGACGACTACCAACCACATACAGTAACAGTTACTGTAGGGCTGAGGTGACTACCAACCACATACAGTAACAGTTACTGTAGAGCTGAGGTGACTACCAACCACATACAGTAACAGTTACTGTAGAGCTGAGGTGACTACCAACCACATACAGTAACAGTTACTGTAGAGCTGAGATGACTACCAACCACATACAGTAACAGTTACTGTAGAGCTGAGGTGACTACCAACCACATACAGTAACAGTTACTGTAGAGCTGAGGTGACTACCAACCACATACAGTAACAGTTACTGTAGAGCTGAGGTGACTACCAACCACATACAGTAACAGTTACTGTAGAGCTGAGGTGACTACCAACCACATACAGTAACAGTTACTGTAGAGCTGAGGTGACTACCAACCACATACAGTAACAGTTACTGTAGAGCTGAGGCGACTACCAACCACATACAGTAACAGTTACTGTAGAGCTGAGATGACTACCAACCACATACAGTAACAGTTACTGTAGAGCTGAGGCGACTACCAACCACATACAGTAACAGTTACTGTAGAGCTGAGGTGACTACCAACCACATACAGTAACAGTTACTGTAGAGCTGAGACGACTACCAACCACATACAGTAACAGTTACTGTAGAGCTGAGGTGACTACCAACCACATACAATAACAGTTACTGTAGAGCTGAGGTGACTACCAACCACATACAGTAACAGTTACTGTAGAGCTGAGGTGACTACCAACCACATACAGTAACAGTTACTGTAGAGCTGAGGTGACTACAGTAACTACCAAACACATACAGTAACAGTTACTGTAGAGCTGAGGTGACTACAGTAACTACCAACCACATACAGTAACAGTTACTGTAGAGCTGAGGCGACTACCAACCACATACAGTAACAGTTACTGTAGAGCTGAGGTGACTACCAACCACATACAGTAACAGTTACTGTAGAGCTGAGGTGACTACAGTAGCTACCAACCACATACAGTAACAGTTACTGTAGAGCTGAGGTGACTACAGTAACTACCAACCACATACAGTAACAGTTACTGTAGAGCTGAGACGACTACCAACCACATACAGTAACAGTTACTGTAGAGCTGAGGTGACTACCAACCACATACAGTAACAGTTACTGTAGAGCTGAGATGACTACCAACCACATACAGTAACAGTTACTGTAGAGCTGAGGTGACTACCAACCACATACAGTAACAGTTACTGTAGTGCTGAGGTGACTACCAACCACATACAGTAACAGTTACTGTAGAGCTGAGGTGACTACCAACCACATACAGTAACAGTTACTGTAGACCTGAGGCGACTACCAACCACATACAGTAACAGTTACTGTAGAGCTGAGATGACTACCAACCACATACAGTAACAGTTACTGTAGAGCTGAGGCGACTACCAACCACATACAGTAACAGTTACTGTAGAGCTGAGGTGACTACCAACCACATACAGTAACAGTTACTGTAGAGCTGAGACGACTACCAACCACATACAGTAACAGTTACTGTAGAGCTGAGGTGACTACCAACCACATACAGTAACAGTTACTGTAGAGCTGAGGTGACTACCAACCACATACAGTAACAGTTACTGTAGAGCTGAGGTGACTACAGTAACTACCAAACACATACAGTAACAGTTACTGTAGAGCTGAGGTGACTACAGTAACTACCAACCACATACAGTAACAGTTACTGTAGAGCTGAGGCGACTACCAACCACATACAGTAATAGTTACTGTAGAGCTGAGGCGACTACCAACCACATACAGTAACAGTTACTGTAGAGCTGAGGTGACTACCAACCACATACAGTAACAGTTACTGTAGAGCTGAGGTGACTACAGTAACTACCAACCACATACAGTAACAGTTACTGTAGAGCTCTGACGACTACCAACCACATACAGTAACAGTTACTGTAGAGCTGAGACGACTACCAACCACATACAGTAACAGTTACTGTAGGGCTGAGGCGACTACCAACCACATACAGTAACAGTTACTGTAGACCTGAGACGACTACCAACCACATACAGTAACAGTTACTGTAGAGCTGAGATGACTACCAACCACATACAGTAACAGTTACTGTAGAGCTGAGGTGACTACCAACCACATACAGTAATAGTTACTGTAGAGCTGAGGCGACTACCAACCACATACAGTAACAGTTACTGTAGAGCTGAGATGACTACCAACCACATACAGTAACAGTTACTGTAGAGCTGAGACGACTACCAACCACATACAGTAACAGTTACTGTAGAGCTGAGGTGACTACCAACCACATACAGTTACTGTAGAGCTGAGGTGACTACCAACCACATACAGTAACAGTTACTGTAGAGCTGAGGTGACTACAGTAACTAGCAACCACATACAGTAACATTTACTGTAGAGCTGAGATGACGACGAACCACATACAGTAACAGTTACTGTAGAGCTGAGGTGACTACCAACCACATAAACTAACAGTTACTGTAGACCTGAGACGACTACCAACCACATACAGTAACAGTTACTGTAGAGCTGAGATGACTACCAACCACATACAGTAACAGTTACTGTAGACCTGAGACGACTACCAACCACATACAGTAACAGTTACTGTAGAGCTGAGGATGACTACCAACCACATACAGTAACAGTTACTGTAGAGCTGAGGTGACTACCAACCACATACAGTAACAGTTACTGTAAAGCTGAGGCGACTACCAACCACATACAGTAACAGTTACTGTAGAGCTGAGACGACTACCAACCACATACAGTAACAGTTACTGTAGAGCTGTGACGACTACCAACCACATATAGTAACAGTTACTGTAGAGCTGAGGTGACTACCAACCACATACAGAAACAGTTACTGTAGAGCTGAGACGACTACCAACCACATACAGTTACTGTAGAGCTGAGGTGACTACCAACCACATACAGTTACAGTTACTGTAGAGCTGAGGTGACTACCAACCACATACAGTAACAGTTACTGTAGAGCTGAGGTGACTACCAACCACATACAGTTACTGTAGAGCTGAGGTGACTACCAACCACATACAGTTACAGTTACTGTAGAGCTGAGGTGACTACCAACCACATACAGTAACAGTTACTGCAGAGCTGAGGTGACTACCAACCACATACAGTAACAGTTACTGTAGAGCTGAGGTGACTACCAACCACATACAGTAATAGTTACTGTAGAGCTGAGGTGACTACCAACCACATTCAGTAATAGTTACTGTAGAGCTGAGGTGACTACCAACCACATACAGTAACAGTTACTGTAGAGCTGAGGTGACTACCAACCACATACAGTAACAGTTACTGTGGAGCTGAGGTGACTACCAACCACATACAGTAACAGTTACTGTAGAGCTGAGATGACTACCAACCACATACAGTAACAGTTACTGTAGAGCTGAGACGACTACCAACCACATACAGTAACAGTTACTGTAGAGCTGAGGTGACTACCAACCACATACAGTAACAGTTACTGTAGAGCTGAGGCGACTACCAACCACATACAGTAACAGTTACTGTAGAGCTGAGGCGACTACCAACCACATACAGTTACTGTAGAGGTGGTTTCTTACCCCCTCTGGACAATGGACACAATAGCCCTGTTATATAGACTCGACACAATACTTGACAAGAAAACACCTCACTATTCAATATCTGTGTCCAGCAGCGGAGTTAAAACAAGACAACAACATCCCAGTAATCACCCTCATATCTCTTTCCCCTTTAATATCTCTGTCTTACTGTATCAGTGTTGTTGAACGATTCTGCTGAAGACTTCTTGTCTTCTCTGGTGTCCACTAATGTCTATCGACCGGCCTGCTCTCCAGTATGTGTACTACTATGCCCTTAACTCATTATCAAGAGCTTTCAGCCACTTTACTGCTTCTGTAAGACTACCAGAGGAGAGATAGGAGCTGAAACCATCCCCAGCCTTTTTACAACCATCTGGGAGTCCTTTGTTTTCTTTCTCACTCTATTTATCTTTCTCCTCCTGTCACTCTCTCTCTCTCTCTCTCTCTCTCTCTCTACCTCTCTCTCTCTACCTCTCCCTGTTTCTCTCTCTCTCTCTCTCTCTACCTCTCCCTGTTTCTCTCTCTCTCTCTCTCTCTCTCTCTCTCTCTATCTCTCTCTCTCTCTCTCTCTCTCTCTCTCTCTCTCTCTCTCTACCTCTCCCTGTTTCTCTCTCTCTCTCTCTCTCTCTCTCTCTCTCTCTCTCTCTCTCTCTACCTCTACCTCTCCCTGTTTCTCTCTTTCTCTCTCTCTACCTCTCCCTGTTTCTCTCTCTCTCTTCTCTCTGTACTCTCTCTCGTCTCTCTCTCTCTCTCTCTCTCTCTCTCTCTCTCTCTCTCTCTCTCGTCTCTCTCCTCTCTCTCTCTCTCTCTCTCTCTCTCTCTCTGTTTCAGGATCATGGTGTTTGGGGTGATATCTCTGGTCCTGAGCTGGGGATCACTAGGAGCAGGCACTGCTACTGCCGTGGTGAGTGTCTGTTCTGTCCCGTCATCACCAAACATGCTCGAATTAAAAAACTGATTCAAGTGATCTCATTCTTAAGTATTGTGACGTCATGGTCAGGTTGTGTTCTGATTGCAAAATTATCGGGTTTTTTTTACGTCTTTCACTGGTTATAATCTGATTATCTGGCCAGATAACAACCAAACTATGACCTGTCCTACACATACACTATCTATACAAAAGTATGTGGACACCCTTTCAAATGAGTGTATTCAGGTAGTTCAGCCACACCCATTGCTGACAGGTGTATACAATTGAGCATACATCCATACATACAACATATACAAACATTGGCAGTAGAATGGATTTAATGAAGAGCTCAGTGACTTTCAATGTGGCACCGTCATAGGATGATACCTTTCCTCCAAGTCAGTTCATTAAATGTCTACCCTGCTAGCACTGCCCTGGTCAACTGTAAGTGCTGTTATTGTGAAGTGGAAACGTCTAGGAGCAACAACGGCTCAGCCACAAAGTGGTAGGCCACACAAGCTGGAAGAACTTGACTGGCCTGCACAGAGCCTGACCTCAACCCCATCGAACACCTTTGGGATGAATTGGAATGCCGACTGCGAGCCAGGCCTAATCACCTAACATCAATACCCGACCTCACTAATGCTCTTGTGGCTGAATGGAAGCAAGTCCCCACAGCAATGTTCTAGTGGAAAGTCTTCCCAGAAGACTAGGAGTATCAATAACATTGGTACTCTATCATAGAGGAATAAGACATCTTGGTGCACAGAGAGCTGCAGTGTAGCAAAACCCAGGAGCAAAGGGGGGACCAACTCCATATTAATGCCCATGATTTTGGAATGAGATGTTTGACGAGCAGGTGTCCACATACTGGCCATGTAGTGTATGTGTGTCTACAGTATGTCTAGTCTTAGTGGGGTTAATGGGGCAGACTTTGTTAATAACAGGGCCATTCAGGATCCCTCTCCCCCCTCCCTCCATCCCAGAGAGGAGCCATCATGGTGGGACTAGGATTATCCAGAGGCTGGGCAGCTGTGCCTCTGATGCAGGCTGGAGAGAGGGAGGGAGGGAGGGAGAGAGAGAGGAGGAGGGATTGAGTGACATGAGGAAATCATGAGTCTACATTTATTTGACCAGAAAATACACTGCAACAATATCACAACAACAGTCAGAATTACAGTAATGCATGCAATGTTGACATCACTGACCAGTTTATCCACAACCAGTGAGCTACAGAAACCATTGTGTCTGTGTTATTATGACACGACCTCTGACCTAGAAGAATGACACAACCTTCTGACCTAGAAAAATGACACGACCTCTGACCTAGAATAATGACACGACCTCTGACCTAGAATAATGACACGACCTCTGACCTAGAAAAATGACACGACCTCTGACCTAGAATAATGACACGACCTCTGACCTAGAAAAATGACACGACCTCTGACCGAGAAAAATGACACGACCTCTGACCTAGAATAATGACACGACCTCTGACCTAGAATAGCATGATGCCACAGTAAGCATGCCACACTTCTCCAGCTGGTAATTGCAGAGTCAGTGTCTGTTGGGGGTCAGGGTATAGGCTGCGTCCCAACTGGCATCCTATTCCCTACATAGTGCCCTTGTAGATAATAGGGCACCATTTGGGAGCCAGACACAGATACTGTGATGTGGTCTATGGAGATCAGGGTAGAGGTCAATCCCTAGCAGTAAAACACAGATACTGTGATGTGGTCTATGGAGATCAGGGTAGAGGTCAATCCCTAGCAGTAAAACACAGATACTGTGATGTGGTCTATGGAGATCAGGGTAGAGGTCAATCCCTAGCAGTAAAACACAGATACTGTGATGTGGTCTATGGAGATCAGGGTAGAGGTCAATCCCTAGCGGTAAAAGATCATTGTTCCTCCTCCTCCTCAACCCAGATCATTGCCCTCCTCCTCCTCCTCCTCCTCCTCAACCCAGAACATTGTTCCTCCTCCTCCTCCCCCTCAACCCAGAACATTGTTCCTCCTCCTCCTCAACCCAGATCATTGTTCCTCCTCCTCCTCCTCAACCCAGAACATTGTTCCTCCTCCTCCTCCCCCTCAACCCAGATCATTGTTCCTCCTCCTCCTCCTCAGCCCAGATCATTGTTCCTCCTCCTCCTCAACCCAGATCATTGTTCTTCCTCCTCCTCAACCCAGATGATTGTTCCTCCTCCTCCTCAACCCAGATCATTGTTCCTCCTCCTCCTCAACACAGATCATTGTTCCTCCTCCTCCTCAGCCCAGATCATTGTTCCTCCTCCTCCTCAACCCAGATCATTGTTCTTCCTCCTCCTCAACCCAGATGATTGTTCCTCCTCCTCCTCAACCCAGATCATTGTTCTTCCTCCTCCTCAACCCAGATGATTGTTCCTCCTCCTCCTCAACCCAGATCATTGTTCCTCCTCCTCCTCAACCTAGATGATTGTTCCTCCTCCTCCTCAACCCAGATCATTGTTCCTCCTCCTCCTCAACCCAGATCATTGTTCCTCCTCCTCCTCAACCCAGATGATTGTTCTTCCTCCTCCTCAACCCAGATTATTGTTCTTCCTCCTCCTCAACCCAGATCATTGTTCCTCCTCCTCCTCAACCCAGATGATTGTTCCTCCTCCTCCTCAACCCAGATCATTGTTCTTCCTCCTCCTCAACCCAGATCATTGTTCCTCCTCCTCCTCAACCCAGATGATTGTTCCTCCTCCTCCTCAACCCAGATCATTGTTCCTCCTCCTCCTCAACCCAGATAATTGTTCCTCCTCCTCCTCAACCCAGATCATTGTTCTTCCTCCTCCTCAACCCAGATCATTGTTCCTCCTCCTCCTCAACCCAGATGATTGTTCCTCCTCCTCCTCAACCCAGATGATTGTTCCTCCTCCTCCTCAACCCAGATCATTCTTCCTCCTCCTCCTCAACCCAGATCATTGTTCCTCCTCCTCCTCCTCAGCCCAGATCATTGTTCTTCCTCCTCCTCCTCAGCCCAGATCATTGTTCCTCCTCCTCCTCAACCCAGATCATTGTTCCTCCTCCTCCTCAGCCCAGATCATTGTTCCTCCTCAACTCCTCCTCTCCCAACAATAAGAGAGGGAGAGAAATATTTGGTCATAGAAATATAATGCCAATAGATCATGACTATATAGATTACCTCTAAACTTCTAGACATGTCATTGTATTTCTATGTGTATGGCCCCCTAGAAGTGACAGTCTGAATACTGGGGATTTTTTGGGGCCTGCCAGTAATTGCTTATGCATGCACATCAACAGGTTCTCTCCCTACACACACAAACACGCACACACACGCATGCACAGCCCTTGCTATCTGTGGTCCTTGGGACATCTAACTCCCATTAAAGTTGAAATGTGAAATGGTTAAGGTTAGGGTTATGGTTAGGGTTTAGGGTTGGGATGTCCCAAGGATTCCGCATAGCACTAACCACACACACACACACACACACACACACACCACACACACACACACACACACACACACACACACACACACACACACACACACACACACACACACACACACACACACACCACACACAGACTGTATGCCATGGTTGGTTCTGCTACGTTCAGCACAGGTTAAAGAGGCGTGTAGACTGTTACTAACAGCCCTCTTGTGTGATCTATAGTTTATTTACTTTGACAGGATGTTATTTTCTGTCAAGCCTCCATGGACTGTTTAATAAAACAAAACAGTCATTGAGATTCTGGGAAGGGATTTGAGTCTGAAATGTTTATGACAGGTCCTCAATTTTCTTTGTTCTGTAAGATCACTGTCCATTTCGAATGGAGTTGACTCC
Organism: Salmo salar; assembly: GCF_965601325.2. Taxonomy (NCBI): domain Eukaryota; kingdom Metazoa; phylum Chordata; class Actinopteri; order Salmoniformes; family Salmonidae; genus Salmo; species Salmo salar. The sequence goes on from NC_138296.1 coordinate 13,411,569, forward strand.
AACACTGCACAGTATAGTGTCCTGTTTCCCCTGCAGGGCACCAGTAACTTCTGACTGTATAGTGTCTTGTTTCCCCTGCAGGGCACCAGTAACTTCTGACTGTATAGTGTCTTGTTTCCCCTGCAGAGCACCAGTAATTTCTGACTGTTTAGTGTCCTGTTTCCCCTGCAGGGCACCAGTAACTTCTGACTGTATAGTGTCTTGTTTCCCCTGCAGAGCACCAGTAACTTCTGACTGTATAGTGTCCTGTTTCCCCTGCAGGGCACCAGTAACTTCTGACTGTATAGTGTCTTGTTTCCCCTGCAGGGCACCAGTAACTTCTGACTGTATAGTGTCCTGTTTCCCCTGCAGGGCACCAGTAACTTCTGACTGTATAGTGTCCTGTTTCCCCTGCAGGGCACCAGTAACTTCTGACTGTATAGTGTCCTGTTTCCCCTGCAGGGCACCAGTAACTTCTGACTGTATAGTGTCCTGTTTCCCCTGCAGGGCACCAGTAACTTCTGACTGTATAGTGTCCTGTTTCCCCTGCAGGGCACCAGTAACTTCTGACTGTATAGTGTCCTGTTTCCCCTGCAGGGCACCAGTAACTTCTGACTGTATAGTGTCCTGTTTCCCCTGCAGGGCACCAGTAACTTCTGACTGTATAGTGTCCTGTTTCCCCTGCAGGGCACCAGTAACTTCTGACTGTATAGTGTCCTGTTTCCCCTGCAGGGCACCAGTAACTTCTGACTGTATAGTGTCCTGTTTCCCCTGCAGGGCACCAGTAACTTCTGACTGTATAGTGTCCTGTTTCCCCTGCAGGGCACCAGTAACTTCTGACTGTATATTATCTTGTTTCCCCTTCAGGGCATCAGTGACTTCTGACAGTATATTATCTTGTTTCCCCTTCAGGGCATCAGTGACTTCTGACAGTATATTATCTTGTTTTCCCTGCAGGGCACCAGTGACTTCTGACAGTATATTATCTTGTTTCCCCTTCAGGGCACCAGTGACTTCTGTGTGTCTCCAGACAAGTTCATAGCGAACAGGACCAAGGATTTCCTCAGTGCAGGTGAGGTACCTTCCAGTTCCAGTTCAAGTTTTACTAATAACAGTCATAGACACAGTGATTTATGCAAGTTATCTTCACAGTTCACACTGGCTCACACTGGTCAGATAGAATCACTGGTCAGACAGAATCACTGGTCAGACAGAATCACTGGCCAGATAGAACCACTGGTCAGATAGAATCACTGGTCAGACAGAATCACTGGTCAGACAGAATCACTGGCCAGATAGAACCACTGGTCAGATAGAATCACTGGTCAGATAGAATCACTGGTCAGATAGAACCACTGGTCAGATAGAACCACTGGCCAGATAGAACCACTGGTCAGACAGAACCACTGGCCAGACAGAATCCCTGGTCAGATAGAACCACTGGTCAGATAGAATCACTGGTCAGACAGAACCACTGGTCAGATAGAATCACTGGTCAGATAGAATCACTGGTCAAATAGAACCACTGGCCAGATAGAACCACTGGCCAGATAGAATCACTGGTCAGATAGAACCACTGGCCAGATAGAACCACTGGCCAGATAGAACCACTGGTCAGATAAAATCACTGGCCAGATAGAACAACTGGTCAGATAGAACCACTGGTCAGATAGAACCACTGTTCAGATAGAACCACTGGCCAGATAGAACCAACCACTGGTCAGATAGAACCACTGGCCAGATAGAACCACTGGTCAGATAGAACCAACCACTGGTCAGATAGAACCACTGGCCAGATAGAACCACTGGTCAGATAGAACCAACCACTGGTCAGATAGAACCACTGGCCAGATAGAACCACTGGTCAGATAAAATCACTGGTCAGATAGAACCAACCACTGGTCAGATAGAACCACTGGCCAGATAGAACCACTGGTCAGATAGAACCAACCACTGGTCAGATAGAACCACTGGCCAGATAGAACCACTGGTCAGATAAAATCACTGGCCAGATAGAACAACTGGTCAGATAGAACCACTGGTCAGATAGAACCACTGTTCAGATAGAACCAACCACTGGTCAGATAGAACCACTGGCCAGATAGAACCACTGGTCAGATAGAACCACTGGTCAGATAGAACCACTGTTCAGATAGAACCAACCACTGGTCAGATAGAACCACTGGCCAGATAGAACCACTGGTCAGATAAAATCACTGGCCAGATAGAACAACTGGTCAGATAGAACCACTGGTCAGATAGAACCACTGGTCAGATAGAATCACTGGTCAGATAGAACCACTGTTCAGATAGAACCAACCACTGGTCAGATAGAACCACTGGCCAGATAGAACCACTGGTCAGATAGAACCACTGGTCAGACAGAACCACTGTTTCAGAACAAATCCTACGTGTTAAGATGTGTTTATGTTGTCTTTTCTTTCTAAAATGAATGAACATAATTAGTACAGTGTGTGTTTGGGTTCATCTTCATTGGGATGAGCTTTGGTTGTTTGACTCTCTCTCTCTATCCTCTCCCGCTCTCTCTCTTGCGCTCTCCTCTCCCCCTCTCTCCCCCTGTCCCTCCCTTCCTTCCTCTCTCTTTCTTTCTTTCTTTCTTTCTTTCTTTCTTTCTTTCTTTCTTTCTTTCTTTCTCTCTCTCTCTCTCTCTCTCTCTCTCTCCTCCCGCTCTCTCTCATGCTCTCCAATTTCCCTCCCCCTCTCTCTCCCTGTCCCTCTCTCTCTTCCTGTCCCTCTCTCATTCTCTCACGCTCTCTCTCTCCCCCTCTCTCTCCCTGCCACTCTCTATCTCTCTCTCCCTGCCACTCTCTCTCTCGCCTCTCTCTCTCCACTTCCTCTCTCTCTCCATCTCTCTCTTTGTCTCCCCCTCTCTCTCTCCCCCCCTTTCTCTCTCCCACCCTCTCTCTCCTCTCACTCTCCCCCCTACCTCTCTCTTGCTCTCTCTCTCCCCCCTCTCTCTCCTCTCTCTCTCCACCTAACAGAAGTGACACACTACTACCTGTATTGCAGTCAGAGTCTACCCAACCCTTTCCAACAGGTACTGAAATCACGTTCTAACACACACACACATGAATGATATTTTAGTTTTAAAAGTAGTTTTCCTTCATTAGTTTGATTAGTTCAGAAGCAGATGTTAATGAAAACGTCTGGGGATAAAAACAAGCATAAAAACAAGTCCATTTTATCTGTGGGGTTTGGAGATCATTAATGGGGTGTAGACATAGACGGTGTGTATAGTCTGCCTCAAGGACTACACAGTCCCCACACACACACACACACACAGAGAGACCAACCCCCCCTCCATCCCCAAATCCCTTGTATTTATTTACCATGCCGGGGATATAACGTTCTTAAAGGGCAGCATTAATGGTACGTGTATTGAGGTAATATACAAGCAGTAGATACATCCTCATGGCCAGTAAACACACACACACACACACACACACACACACACACACACACACACACACACACACACACACACACACACACACACACACACACACACACACACACACACACACACAGCAGTATCCATTTAAAGTTTTGTGTTATGCCTTGTTAAGTAGACACAGATAATGTGCCCTCTCATTGCTGAGCCAATGGAAATATTGTCTTGTTTGTGCTAGGGATCAGAGGGGGGAGAGTGTTTTGGGGTATGTGGGGTAATCTGGATAATCTGGGGCCCTCCATCTGAAATGAACGTGTCCTCCATTAAGCGTCCATAATGACACACTTTATGACATATTTTCACTCATGTTTCCACACAACTTTGACTCTACAAGGGGGGGGGGTGTGTGTGTGTGTGTGTGTGTGTGTGTGTGTGTGTGTGTGTGTGTGTGTGTGTGTGTGTGTGTGTGTGTGTGTGTGTGGTGTGTGTGTGTGTGTGTGGTGTGTGTGTGTGCGCGTCAGTCTCTGACTATCTTCCAGAGGTCTCTGACCACCATGCAGATCCAGATACAGGGACTACTGCAGTTCTCTGTACCTGTCTTCCCTACTGCTGAGGTGAGTGACTGGGACAGATACAGGGACTACTGCAGTTCTCTGTACCTGTCTTCACTACTGCTGAGGTGAGTGACTGGGACAGATACAGGGACTACTACAGTTCTCTGTACCTGTCTTCCCTACTGCTGAGGTGAGTGACTGGGACAGATACAAGGACTACTGCAGTTCTCTGTACCTGTCTTCCCTACTGCTGAGGTGAGTGACTGGGACAGATACAAGGACTACTGCAGTTCTCTGTACCTGTCTTCCCTACTGCTGAGGTGAGTGACTGGGACAGATACAAGGACTACTGCAGTTCTCTGTACCTGTCTTCCCTACTGCTGAGGTGAGTGACTGGGACAGATACAGGGACTACTGCAGTTCTCTGTACCTGTCTTCCCTACTGCTGAGGTGAGTGACTGGGACAGATACAAGGACTACTGCAGTTCTCTGTACCTGTCTTCCCTACTGCTGAGGTGAGTGACTGGGACAGATACAGGGACTACTGCAGTTCTCTGTACCTGTCTTCCCTACTGCTGAGGTGAGTGACTGGGACAGATACAGGGACTACTGCAGTTCTCTGTACCTGTCTTCCCTACTGCTGAGGTGAGTGACTGGGACAGATACAGGGACTACTGCAGTTCTCTGTACCTGTCTTCCCTACTGCTGAGGTGAGTGACTGGGACAGATACAGGGACTACTGCAGTTCTCTGTACCTGTCTTCCCTACTGCTGAGGTGAGTGACTGGGACAGATACAGGGACTACTGCAGTTCTCTGTACCTGTCTTCCCTACTGCTGAGGTGAGTGACTGGGACAGATACAGGGACTACTGCAGTTCTCTGTACCTGTCTTCCCTACTGCTGAGGTGAGTGACTGGGACAGATACAGGGACTACTGCAGTTCTCTGTACCTGTCTTCCCTATTGCTGAGGTGAGTGACTGGGACAGATACAGGGACTACTGCAGTTCTCTGTACCTGTCTTCCCTACTGCTGAGGTGGGGGGATGGAGCAGCCGTCAACATAGAAATAGCATTACATTTATTATATTCAGTACATATATCTCTATGGAGCTCAACATCTGGTGCTCATGGTGACAATGTTCACTTCTCAACATGTAAGGGTAGAGTGTTAAAACGCTGTTAAAGCCCTCATGGAGATGAATGGTCAAGTCCTGCATGTCTATTTAACATGTTAAGGTTAATTAGTGCTCTGTGCCACTGTGTATAGAAGAGTGAAATGTTATCCTTCGACTAGTGGAGCTAGGAGGACACATAGTGTTACAGGAGGACACATCGTGTTACAGGAGGACACATAGTGTTACAGGAGGACACATAGTGTTACAGGAGGACACATCGTGTTACAGGAGGACACATAGTGTTACAGGAGGACACATAGTGTTACAGGAGGACACATAGTGTTACAGGAGGACACATAGTGTTACAGGAGGACACATAGTGTTACAGGAGGACACATAGTGTTACAGGAGGACACATCGTGTTACAGGAGGACGCATCGTGTTACAGGGGGACGCATAGTGTTACAGGGGGACGCATAGAGTTACAGGGGGGACGCATAGAGTTACAGGGGGGACGCATAGAGTTACAGGGGGACGCATAGAGTTACGGGGGGACGCATAGAGTTACAGGGGGGACGCATAGAGTTACAGGGGGGACGCATAGAGTTACAGGGGGGACGCATAGAGTTACAGGGGGACGCATAGAGTTACAGGGGGGACGCATAGAGTTACAGGGGGACGCATAGAGTTACAGGGGGACGCATAGAGTTACAGGGGGGACGCATAGAGTTACAGGGGGACGCATAGAGTTACAGGGGGGACGCATAGAGTTACAGGGGGACGCATAGAGTTACAGGGGGACGCATGGTGTTACAGGGGGACGCATGGAGTTACAGGGGGACGCATAGAGTTACAGGGGGACGCATGGTGTTACAGGGGGACGCATGGAGTTACAGGGGGACGCATGGAGTTACAGGGGGACGCATAGAGTTACAGGGGGACGCATGGTGTTACAGGGGGACGCATGGAGTTACAGGGGGACGCATGGTGTTACAGGGGGACGCATGGAGTTACAGGGGGACGCATAGAGTTACAGGGGGACGCATGGTGTTACAGGGGGACGCATGGAGTTACAGGGGGACGCATGGTGTTACAGGGGGACGCATAGAATTACAGGGGGACGCATAGAGTTACAGGGGGACGCATGGAGTTACAGGGGGACGCATGGAGTTACAGGGGGACGCATGGAGTTACAGGGGGACGCATGGAGTTACAGAAGGACATAGAGTTACAGGAGGACCCATAGAGTTACAGTAGGACCCATAGTGTTACAGGAGGACCCTTAGTGTTACAGGAGGATGCATAGTGTTACAGGAGGACCCATAGTGTTACAGGAGGATACATAGTGAGGTGTGTTTTTCCTCACACTATCTTTATACCTTGTCTACAGAGAGATCTTCTGGGCATCCAGCGCCTGCTGAACTCTACAGAGTTCAACCTGAACCAGTTAACAGTCCTGCTAGACTGCAGGGGGCTCCATAAGGTGAGATGATTACCCAGACACGAGAGGACGTCATGGTCCAGTCAGAATGCGTCTGTAGAATGAGAACATACCCAGAGACACTTGAATGAAAAGACAAAAGGTGCTCTTAGGTTCTCTGAAATCCCCCAAAAACTATTATCTCACAACACTCCACTTTGTGACTATACCAGCAATAGAAAATGAGTTCTAATCTTAACAGTGAGGGTAACAGTGAGGGTAACAGTGAGGGTGTGTTGTGTTGTAGAACTACCTGGATGGTCTGATGGGGGTGTGTTATGACGGGGTGGAGGGTCTCCTCTACCTCTGCCTCTTCTCTCTGCTGTCGGTCAGTGCCTTCTGTGTCATGCTGTGTGCCATCGCCCGGGCATGGACCCTCATCACCAGCAGGTAGGCACTGGTAACACTGTATCTGGTCTATGTGTGTTCAACCTACCTGTAACCACATCCCCAACCCCAACCTTGACCTTTACACTTAAGCCTAACCAAATAAGGACTGGGAGATTCACGGCCTAAAAGATGTTTGCTATAGTGGTTCTATTGTGTTTATTGGTTTCAATGAACAATGTTGCTGTTATACCAGTGGAGGCTGCTGAGGGGAGAACGGCTCATAATAATGGCCGGAACGGAGCAAATGGAATGGCACCAATCACCTGGAAACCATGTGTTTGATGTATTTCATACCATTCCACCGACTCCGCTCAAGCCATTACCATGAGTCTGTCCTCCCCAATTAAGGTGTCACCAACCTCCTGTGTGCTAGAGGGCCTGGATATTGATGCTAGAGGGCCTGGATGTTGATGCTAGAGGGCCTGGATGTTGATGCTAGAGGGCCTGGATATTGATGCTAGAGGGCCTGGATGTTGATGCTAGAGGGCCTGGATATTGATGCTAGAGGGCCTGGATATTGATGCTAGAGGGCCTGGATATTGATGCTAGAGGGCCTGGATATTGATGCTAGAGGGCCTGGATGTTGATGCTAGAGGGCCTGGATGTTGATGCTAGAGGGCCTGGATGTTGATGCTAGAGGGCCTGGATGTTGATGCTAGAGGGCCTGGATATTGATGCTAGAGGGCCTGGATGTTGATGCTAGAGGGCCTGGATATTGATGCTAGAGGGCCTGGATATTGATGCTAGGGGGCCTGGATGTTGATGCTAGAGGGCCTGGATATTGATGCTAGAGGGCCTGGATGTTGATGCTAGAGGGCCTGGATGTTGATGCTAGAGGGCCTGGATGTTGATGCTAGAGGGCCTGGTAGAGGGCCTGGATGTTGATGCTAGAGGGCCTGGTAGAGGGCCTGGATGTTGATGCTAGAGGGCCTGGTAGAGGGCCTGGATGTTGATGCTAGAGGGCCTGGTAGAGGGCCTGGATGTTGATGCTAGAGGGCCTGGATGTTGATGCTAGAGGGCCTGGATGTTGATGCTAGAGGGCCTGGATATTGATGCTAGAGGGCCTGGATGTTGATGCTAGAGGGCCTGGATGTTGATGCTAGAGGGCCTGGATATTGATGCTAGAGGGCCTGGATGTTGATGCTAGAGGGCCTGGATATTGATGCTAGAGGGCCTGGATGTTGCTTTGGGCACCATTGTGCCCTTCCTTGAAATGAAACTAACAGAAAGCCTGGCTCTGACTGACTGTGTTCTCCCCTGTTGTGATCTCAGGGACAGGGACTATGACGACATCGATGAGGAGGATCCGTTTAACCCCCAGGCCCGTCATATGGCCTTCAACCCCAGTAGAGCCAGCCATGTACACAGCTTCTGTAGCTACAGCAGCAGTCTGGACAGCCAGGCCAGTCCACACCCTCCACCACAGACTGCCGCCATCCTCCCCACCTCAGAATACATGTAAGTAGAGAGAGAAGGTGCGGTAGGGTGCCTGTGTCTGTGTGTCCCTGTCCGTGTGCGTGTCCCTATCCCTGTCCGTATCTCTGTCCATGTGTGTGTGTCTGGAATAAGCAGCACTGTGTTTGTTTTATCAGATAAGTTGACTCTCTGTTTCTCTTTCTATCTCTCCCCCCCATGTCTCTCTCCTATAGGAATCAGTCCATGCTGTTTGGAGGGAACCCTCGTTATGAGAACGTTCCTCTGATCGGGAGGGGATCCCCGCCACCCTCGGTGCGTTGGCCACTAACATTAGAGGCCAGGTCCCTCGTTCTGGAGGCTAGGTCCCTCGTGTGATGATGTCACTGACATTAACATTAACAGTGCTCCGTTCTACTGAAGGACCACAGACACACTCATGTATAGAGTTACTGTGTGTAGAGCCAGAGGCCAGACAGGTCCCTTGTTAGATAATGGCATCAACACTAACACATATTGTACTGAAGGACCACAGACATTCTCCAAGACACCCTGCTGCCTTCACTGTGTCTACCATACAGTATCCACAGCCTGACAGAAACCTCCTGTGGGCAGCAGGTAGCCTAGGGGTTAAGAGTGTTGGGCCAGTAACCGTAAGGTCACTGGTTCAAATCTCTGAGCCGACTAGGTGAAAAATCTGTCGATGTGCCCTTGAGCAAGGCACTTAACCCTAATTGCTCCTGTAAGTCTCTCTGGATAAGAGTGTCTGGTCCAGATAATTGGCCCAGTCCTAAATCATCCCTTTAAACCTATGCACTTGCTATCTGATAGGCTATCTGGACGTTTCATCATATTGCTTATACCAATCAAATACTCTCAGATTTCTACTAGGGTTTATTTATGGGGTCGATATGGGATTGGCCCTTCCACTGCACATTATGGTGAAAGACTGCTCTCTGCTGGTCATGGACTGAAATACCGACAAAACAGTACATGCTGTTCTCCTTTGTGCCATTATTTGGCCTGATGCTCTGATGCCGGCCTGCTAATGACCCTAGAGAGATGCTAGCCTGCTAATGACCCTAGAGAGAGGCTAGCCTTCTAATGACCCTAGAGAGATGCTAGCCTGCTAATGACCCTAGAGAGATGCTAGCCTGTTAATGACCGTAGAGAGATGCTAGCCTGCTAATGACCCTAGAGAGAGGCTAGCCTTCTAATGACCCTAGAGAGATGCTAGCCTGCTAATGACCGTAGAGAGAGGCTAGCCTGCTAATGACCCTAGAGAGATGCTTGCCTGCTAATGACCCTAGAGAGAGGCTAGCCTGCTAATGACCCTAGAGAGATGCTAGCCTGCTAATGACCGTAGAGAGAGGCTAGCCTGCTAATGACCGTAGAGAGAGGCTAGCCTGCTAATAACCCTAGAGAGATGCTAGCCTGCTAATGACCCTAGAGAGATGCTAGCCTGCTAATGACCGTAGAGAGAGGCTAGCCTGCTAATGATCCTAGAGAGATGCTAGCCTGCTAATGACCGTAGAGAGAGGCTAGCCTGCTAATGACCCTAGAGAGAGGCTAGCCTGCTAATGACCATAGAGAGATGCTACTGTAATGTTACAGTATGGCCTGACAGGTAATGTTACAGTATGGCCTGACTGGTAATGTTACAGTATGGTCTGACTGGTAATGTTACAGTATGGTCTGACTGGTAATGTTACAGTATGGCCTGAGTGGTAATGTTACAGTATGGTCTGACTGGTAATGCTACAGTATGGCCTGACTGGTAATGTTACGGTATGGCCTGACTGGTAATGTTACAGTATGGCCTGACTGGTAATGTTACGGTATGGCCTGACTGGTAATGTTACGGTATGGCCTGACTGGTAATGTTACGGTATGGCCTGACTGGTAATGTTACAGTATGGCCTGACTGGTAATGTTACGGTATGGCCTGACTGGTAATGTTACAGTATGGTCTGACTGGTAATGTTACAGTATGGTCTGACTGGTAATGTTACAGTATGGCCTGAGTGGTAATGTTACAGTATGGTCTGACTGGTAATGCTACAGTATTGCCTGACTGGTAATGTTACAGTATGGCCTGACTGGTAATGTTACAGTATGGCCTGACTGGTAATGTTACAGTATGGCCTGACTGGTAATGTTACGGTATGGCCTGACTGGTAATGTTACGGTATGGCCTGACTGGTAATGTTACAGTATGGTCTGACTGGTAATGTTACAGTATGGTCTGACTGGTAATGTTACAGTATGGCCTGAGTGGTAATGTTACAGTATGGTCTGACTGGTAATGCTACAGTATTGCCTGACTGGTAATGTTACAGTATGGCCTGACTGGTAATGTTACAGTATGGCCTGACTGGTAATGTTACAGTATGGCCTGACTGGTAATGTTACGGTATGGCCTGACTGGTAATGTTACGGTATGGCCTGACTGGTAATGTTACGGTATGGCCTGACTGGTAATGTTACGGTATGGCCTGACTGGTAATGTTACGGTATGGCCTGACTGGTAATGTTACAGTATGTCCTGACTGGTAATGTTACAGTATGGCCTGACTGGTAATGTTACAGTATGGCCTGACTGGTAATGTTACAGTATGGCCTGACTGGTAATGTGACCGTATGGCCTGACTGGTAATGTTACAGTATGGTCTGACACGCGCACACACACACACACACACACACATACATACACACGCACACATACTCACACGCACGCACGCATACTCACACGCACGCACACACACGCAAGCGAGACTACAGAGCACTTAAGTCTGCACAGAAGTCAAGACAAGGGTACTTGTTGTTGTACGTTTGTTCAGAGCACAGGGTGTGCTGTATACCCTGCCATGAGAGGAGAGGCCCAGTGGTGGTGTTATTACAACTGAACAGCTACAATGTCAGCCGCTGTTTAATAAATGATACTGCTAACACACAGGGTCAGTCTCTGGCATCAGGAAACAAGTGGGGCTAGATGATACCGCTAACACACAGGGTCAGTCTCTGGCATCAGGAAACAAGTGGGACTAGATGATACCGCTAACACACAGGGTCAATCTCTGGCATCAGGAAACAAGTGGGACTAGATGATACAGCTAACACACAGGGTCAGTCTCTGGCATCAGGAAACAAGTGGGACTAGATGATACCGCTAACACACAGGGTCAGTCTCTGGCATCAGGAAACAAGTGGGACTAGATGATACCGCTAACACACAGGGTCAATCTCTGGCATCAGGAAACAAGTGGGACTAGATGATACAGCTAACACACAGGGTCAGTCTCTGGCATCAGGAAACAAGTGGGACTAGATGATACCGCTAACACACAGGGTCAATCTCTGGCATCAGGAAACAAGTGGGACTAGATGATACAGCTAACACACAGGGTCAGTCTCTGGCATCAGGAAACAAGTGGGACTAGATGATACCACTAACACACAGGGTCAGTCTCTGGCATCAGGAAACAAGTGGGACTAGATGCTAGGAAGCTGTCTTTTAAACAGATCCAATTCAGATGTGGATTTATGTGGATAGATGTGACCTATTTTGTGTCCTATTTATTTATGAAGCGTTATATATTCTACTGGATGTTTTTAAGCCGTTGCAAATATGCAGTTGTCCATCCTATATTGTAAAAATATTATATTTTTGTACGAATGACAGAGACGAAAACCTTTTTGTGTACCAATCATACTGGCCTTTTGTTTTTTCTACATGTACCATATAGGGTATAGGCCAGAGCCCAACATATCTCTTTATGCTGTCTTAAAGAACACTTTGTCATTTTACAATCCTAACCGGACATCTAAATCATATTTTGCTTCTAACTTTATTTTTGTCTTTTCTTTTACTCGCAGACATTTAGAAACAGTAAGTGTTCTGTTGTACACTACACACAACCTTACTGTACATTTAAACTTCCATTTCTTTTGTTAAGGAGGATACTTTCCTTTGTTGTACCGCTCTCATTCTCCTTCCACCTGTCTAATAAGAGGTGGTTCTAAGTCTTACCTGTAATTCTTAGAAGTAGTTCTTGTTCTTAGTTCTAATTATTGCTCTTTTAACCCTACACCTCCGGAATGAGACTGACCATTATTAACCAATCAGCTCGTTTGGTCCTGACCACTATGTGACCTCTCTAAGCTCTGTGACCTCTAACCTCAGCTGTATGACCTCTGACCTCCGGCGATGTAGTGTCATCAGTGTGTTAACCTGTGAGTGGAACTTTTCATGTGATGTGCCCTCCCACCACTAACCCAAATCTCTTCCACACGCCCCTCACCTTTGACCTCTGCCTGCCCTTCACCCGTGATGTGTGTCCTGCCGACTCCCCCGCTACCCTGTAGTTCAGAACACTGAGTCACACGACTCTCTAACCTACCCACCACCTAGCACCTCCTAATCAAAACAAATGTCTGAACATTTCTGCAATTGTTTTCAAAGTTTGATTGATAGAAAAACTATTTTTCTTTCACACAGTTATGGGATCTAACGTGTATTTTGTTCCTTCCTCCTGCAGTATTCTCCCAGAATGAGAACCACCTACCTGTCTATGACTGATGCACAGATCAGACACTTTGGGACAGACTTCCAGCAGGTATAGCTCCCAACTATGGCCTACTGGTCCCCCTCAGGAAGTGTCTGTCTGGGACTACCACTGTACTGAGGAAGCGGAGTTTACAGATAACCCTGTCCATGGATGTCTCACCCTGCTCTCCTGGCCATCTGTTACTTAAATGCAGGAGGTATGGGGTAAACAACAGCTCAGGAACACACTGACGCTCTCAAAGTCCTGTACTGTACGTGTAGAAACCAGTAGACTACATAGAACCTTGAGTGTAAAGTGCACTTGCATCTCTCCCCAAACAAACCGACACTTCAGTTATGTGTTTTCTTCAAATGTGAGTTCGTCTCGAGCCAGATCAGAAGACATATTTTTTTTCCTGCGAGTGACGTCACCTTCGATGGATTTCAGGGGACAACAAATAACCAGATTGATTTCCAGATCATTCATTGAAATGTGATGATGTCTACACTCTTAGAGAAAAAGGTCCTGTCTAGAACCTAAAAGGGTTCTTTGGCTGTCCACATAGGAGAGCCCTTTGAATAACCCTTTTTGGTTCCATGTAGAACCTTTTGGGGTTCCATGTAGAACCCTTTCCACAGAGGGTTCTACATGGAACTCAAAAGTGTTCTACCTGGAACCGAAAAGGGTTCTACCTGGAACCAAAAAGGGTTCTACCTGGAACCGAAAGGGATTCTCCTATGGGGACTGCCGAAGAAACCTTTTAGAACCCTGTTTTCTAAGAGTGTACTCTATATGTATAAGGGGGACTGAGGAGAAAGGATGCATGATGATGTTTCTAAAGCCTTTATTTCCTCTAACCTGTTTCTCTCTGTTCTCCTATGCTGTGTCATCCTGCATGCTGTGTCCTGCTCAATTTTAGCCTGGATTCCCGACTGAATATCAGTCCATTTCATTATTGTGTCAGTGAATCATTGAAAGGAATAAAACAAAGCGATATTCAGTTTAGGTTCCATGCCAGTTCATTTCAGGACAACACTGAGGGATTTCCGTAGCTTGGCATCTAAACTGAATATTGCTCTGGTTCACTATTGTGTCACTTGAATCTGTGGCTGTGTTCCAATAATCTCTCACTTGTTCACTTCCCTGCATGGATTTGAAAGGAAATGACTGTCCCTCTAACCCGTGTCTACACCAATCCAATGCTTTTGAACTTGTAGGGAGTAGTGAATGAGTTCACACTTCAGGAGGATGGAGATAGCATTGGGATGCACTGTCTGAATTACAGTAATATTACATTTGGATTATAGACTATAGGCCTACTGCCTGTACATTAGCATGTTAAACATTTCCTGGATAGGATGAGAGGAAACCATCCACAACTGAAATGGTGTCGATGGTGAATTACTGGTAAGTATTATCACTGATGTCATGTTTATTGGATGTTTGTTTGTTTACTACGAGTTGGACACAATCACAGTAAGACACATTCTTTATGATATGAAATCAGAATTACAGTAAGGCAGTCATTCTCCCAATTCATCCCTTCAGTTCCATGTTGAATGACAAAATATACATTTGGCGAGATGTGCTATAAGCACAATGCATGCACCTGGGTCTGTTAAGACAATAGATTGATACAGTACATATAATTGGTTAAGACATGGTCAAAGAAAAGTACTGCAGGGGCCCTTAACAGTCAAATAAGGTCATTGTACAGTACTGCAGGAGCCCTTAACAGTCAGATAACCCATCATTGTACAGGGGCCCTTAATTTTATTTATTTATTTCTCCTTTATTTAACCAGGTAGGCAAGTTGAGAACAAGTTCTCATTTACAATTGCGACCTGGCCAAGATAAAGCAAAGCAGTTCGACACATACAACAACACAGAGTTACACATGGAGTAAAACAAACATACAGTCAATAATACAGTAGAAAAAATAAGTCTATATACAATGTGAGCAAATGAGGTGAGATAAGGGAGGTAAAGGCAAAAAAGGCCATGGTGGCAAAGTAAATACAATATAGCAAGTAAAACACTGGAATGGTAGATTTGTAGTGGAAGAAAGTGCAAAGTAGAAATATAAATAATGGGGTGCAAAGGAGCAAAATAAATAAATACAGTAGGGGAAGAGGTAGTTGTTTGGGCTAAATTATAGATGGGTTATGTACAGGTGCAGTGACCTGTGAGCTGCTCTGACAGCTGGTGCTTAACGCTAGTGAAGGAGATAAGTGTTTCGAATTTCAGAGATTTTTGTAGTTCGTTCCAGTCATTGGCAGCAGAGAACTGGAAGGAGAGACGGCCAAAGGAGGAATTGGCTTTGGGGGTGACCAGAGAGATATACCTGCTGGAGCGCATGCTACACGTGGGTGCTGCTATGGTGACCAGCGAGCTGAGATAAGGGGGGACTTTACCTAGCAGGGTCTTGTAAATGACCTGGAGCCAGTGGGTTTGGCGACGAGTATGAAGCGAGGGCCAGCCAAAAGGGGGCGTACAGGTCGCAGTGGTAGTTAGTATATGGGGCTTTGGTGACAAAACAGATGACACTGTGATAGACTGCATCCAGTTTGTTGAGTAGGGTATTGGAGGCTATTTTGTAAATGACATCGCCGAAGTCGAGGATCGGTAGGATGGTCAGTTTTACGAGGGTATGTTTGGCAGCATGAGTGAAGGATGCTTTGTTACGAAATAGGAAGCCAATTCTAAATTTAACTTTGGATTGGAGATGTTTGATGTGAGTCTGGAAGGAGAGCTTACAGTCTAACCAGACACCTAGGTATTTGTAGTTGTCCACATCTTCTAAGTCAGAAGCGTCCAGGGTAGTGATGCTGGACGGGCAGGCAGGTGCGGGCAGCGATCGGTTGAAGAGCATGCATTTAGTTTTACTTGTATTTAAGAGCAGTTGGAGGCCACGGAAGGAGAGTTGTATGGCATTGAAGCTCGTCTGGAGGTTAGTTAACACAGTGTCCAAAGAAGGGCCAGAAGTATACAGAATGGTGTCGTCTGCGTAGAGGTGGATCAGAGACTCACTAGCAGCAAGAGCGACATCATTGATGTATACAGAGAAAAGAGTTGGCCCAAGAATTGAACCCTGTGGCACCCCATAGAGACTACCAGAGGCCCGGGACAACAGGCCATCCAATTTGACCCATTGAACTCTGTCAGAGAAGTAGTTGGTGAACCAGGCGAGGTAATAATTTGAGAAACCAAGGCTGTTGAGTCTGCGGTGATTGACAGAGTCGAAAGCCTTGGCCGGGTCAATGAATACGGCAGCACAGTATTGTTTCTTATCGATGGCGGTTACGATATCGTTTAGGACCTTGAGCATGGCTGAGGTGCACCCATGACCAGCTCTGAAACCAGATTGCATAGCGGAGAAGGTGCGGTGGGATTCATAACAGTCAGATAACCCATCATTGTACAGGGGCCCTTAACAGTCAGATAACCCATCATTGTACAGTGTGAATTCTTGTTTGTGGTCATGCTTTTCTTCTTTGTTTGAAACCTGTCAACTGCTGTTTATTTTCCAAGTTTGTTAAAGTATTGGACCAGGTGTATCAATTACATTTAAAAAAAAGCTTTCTGTGTTTGTCTATTTTGCGCACACACACTGTCTGTATAATATATATATAGTCATTTATAGATTACACAATATTATACGGCACACATACTACATATCATTACATATGAGTAATTTACCAGACACTCTTATCCAGAGTGACTTATAGTTAGCTACCTTAAGATGAATGTACTAGATAGGTGATACAACCATATATTACAGTCATAGTAAGTACAACTTTCCCTCAATAAAGCAGCTATTAGCACAGTCACTGATAGTAAGAAAAGACAAGTGCAAGTGTACCCAAACCTATCTCAGTTCAAATCAAGCACTGCGTAGTTGACGTATGGAGCCAAGTGGTAAAACAGAGGTGAACTGGCATGAAGCACAAAGAAAGACATGCCAGTAACAAAAGTGGTGTAGTCTGACACCTAGTGGACAGGTTGATGTTCTTGGGGTAGCCAAGCCGGCCCACCACCAGGTTGATGTTTACATTTACATTTACATTTAAGTCATTTAGCAGACGCTCTTATCCAGAGCGACTTACAAAATGGTGCATTCACCTTATGATATCCAGTGGAACAACCACTTTACAATAGTGCATCTAAATATTTTAAGGGGGGGGGGGGGGGGGGTTAGAAGGATTACTTTATCCTATCCTAGGTATTCCTTAAAGAGGTGGGGTTTCAGGTGTCTCCGGAAGGTGGTGATTGACTCCGCTGTCCTGGCGTCGTGAGGGAGCTTGTTCCACCATTGGGGTGCCAGAGCAGCGAACAGTTTTGACTGAGCTGAGCGGGAACTGTGCTTCCTCAGAGGTAGGGGGGCCAGCAGGCCAGTGGTGGATGAACGCAGTGCCCTTGTTTGGGTGTAGGGCCTGATCAGAGCCTGAAGGTATGGAGGTGCCGTTCCCTTCACAGCTCCGTAGGCAATCACCATGGAGTAGTCGGCCCACCACCAGGTTGATGTTCTTGGAGTAGCCGGCCTACCACCAGGTTGATGTTCTTGGGGTAGCCGAGCCGGCCCACCACCAGGTTGATGTTCTTGGGGTAGCCGAGCCGGCCCACCACCAGGTTGATGTTCTTGGGGTAGCCGAGCCGGCCCACCACCAGGTTGATGTTCTTGGGGTAGCCGAGCCGGCCCACCACCAGGTTGATGTTCTTGGGGTAGCCAGCCCACCACCAGGTTGATGTTCTTGGGGTAGCCGAGCCGGCCCACCACAAGGTTGATGTTCTTGGAGTAGCCGGCCTACCACCAGGTTGATGTTCTTGGGGTAGCCGGCCCACCACCAGGTTGATGTTCTTGGGGTAGCCGAGCCGGCCCACCACCAGGTTGATGTTCTTGGGGTAGCCAGCCCACCACCAGGTTGATGTTCTTGGGGTAGCCGAGCCGGCCCACCACAAGGTTGATGTTCTTGGAGTAGTCGGCCCACCACCAGGTTGATGTTCTTGGAGTAGCCGGCCTACCACCAGGTTGATGTTCTTGGGGTAGCCAAGCCAGCCCACCACCAGGTTGATGTTCTTGGAGTAGCCGAGGTTGATGTTCTTGGGGTAGCCGGCCCACCACCAGGTTGATGTTCTTGGGGTAGCCGAGCCGGCCCACCACAAGGTTGATGTTCTTTGAGTAGCCGAGCCGGCCCACCACCAGGTTGATGTTCTTGGGGTAGCCGAGCCGGCCCACCACCAGGTTGATGTTCTTGGGGTAGCCGAGCCGGCCCACCACCAGGTTGATGTTCTTGGGGTAGCCGAGCCGGCCCACCCACAAGCCGATACGAGCTTGTTCCTGCAAAAACAGGAACCACAGTTATAGTTAAGGCACACATCATTGTAGATTTTAAGGTACACAGCATTATAGATTGTAAGTCACACAGCATTATAGATGTTAAGGCACTCAGCATTCTATATTTTAAGGCACTCAGCATTTTTTGCAATATTAAGTACATATAAGGCCCTTCTAATTCGGATCTTCAGAGAAAACATAACAGGAAGCATAGAAATAGTGCACATAGAACAGATCTACCGCTTCTTAGACTTGCTTTCAATGAGAATGACAGATCCGTAACACACGTCGATGTGAATTTGGTCGGGTCACCCAAAAGTTACATATTGCGGCTTTAAAACTGAAGGTGGATTTAGCTAATTTGGTGACCCACGGAACCTCCAGAGTTAACCAACCCTGTGAGCAGGTTTGGTATCTCATGTTTTTATACTTGTGTAGTAGAGCTTTGAAGAGTGATCTACGGGACTTCAATGAGGACCAGCCAACCTTTTCATACAAGATGTAGTGATGCATATGAAAACTGTCGCCCATGATAAAGCGAAGGGCGCAATGGTAGACAGCATTGAAATATTTAAGATTAGGGCTGAATTCTGGTAAATGGTGTCACCATACACTTAGAAAAAAAAAGGTTCCTTATAAAACCAGTGTCCTATCACTTGCTTCATATATGGAACCTCTAAAAGTTCTATATAGAACCCTTCTTTGTTCAGAACTCTAGAAGTTCTTCTTCACTGAGCAAAAATGGTTACATATAGAACCCTGTATGGTGCCATTTATGATTTATGGCAACTGCTCATAAACAGTAATATAGCTACGCATATATAATAAACAATTCAATAATGGACAAAAGAATACCAGCATAGTTTTGAGATTTTACTGTCATTAAATTCAAACCGTTTGGAAATAAGCACTGGTTGCCAGGGAGGCATCTCTGTTTGAATGATAAGATGGAGACGGTGCGACCTCAGTCCACCCTGATGGTTGATGTAAGCCACCACTGTGGTGTTGTCCGTTCTCACCAGGACATGTCTTCCCTTCAGATGTGGAAGGAAAGACTGCAGGGCCAGCAGTACAGCTCAGAGCTCTAGTGTATTGATGTACCTGCTGCTCCAAGGGGGTAGGCAACAGCCGCCGGCCGACCTGCCCTTGGTCACACCCCCCCAGCCGAACTGGGAGGTGTCTGTGCTGACCAGCTCCTGGCAGCACATCCTCCGCATCTCCAGTAGTAACAGCACCACCTCAACAATGCCCTGAGACACTGTGGGATCACCCGCAGCTGGTGGTGATTGTGGTGCTTTGGGTGCAGCCGGTGGGAGTTGAACCACCGTTGAAGAGGATGGAGATGGAGCAGGCCCAGGGGAATCAACAACGAGGCCGCCGTCAGCAAGCCTAACAGGCGTTGGCAGGTTAGGACGGATACCATCCGCCCCTGCCGAAAGTGGTTGAGGCAAGTTAAGATGGCCTGAACCCTTCTGGTGGGCAGGCGTGCTCTCATGAGGACTGAGTCCAGTTCCATGCCAATGAAGGCCACCCTCTGGGTTGGCATCAGACGACGACTCGTCGCCTACAGTAATGCCCAGCCCGCCGATGTGGGTCAGGAGCATGTCTCTGTCTGACAGGACCTGGGTCCTGGTTGGGGCACCAATCAGCCAATTGTCCAGGTAATTAAGGATCAACAACCCTCAGGACGTGAGAGGTGCCAGGACAGCGGGCGCCAAGGAGAGGCCGAAGGGAAGAACCATGAATTCGTAAGCCCTCCCTTCGAAAGCGAATTGGAGGTACTGTCAATGAGCTGGGTGAACAGGAACATGGAAATATGCATCCCTCAGTTCCAGCGTCACAAACTACGGTCGCACACTGTGGTGACACGAAGGCCTGAAGGATGGGCCGGCCCCGGAATTGAGTCGGTACCCCTCGAGCATTGTGGACAACACCCATGGGGACTCCATACACTCCTCCCATTTTGAGACCAGGAGAAGCGGCCCGGGGAAGGGTGTGTCAGGGGTCCTGCCGGCGCCCAACCTTTCCTCTGGCACCCCAGGCACATCCCTATGGCGTGATGGCTGAGGTTGTTGTTCCACCGCACGCTGTGCCTCTCCCCGCTGTCGTTCCTCAGCACGAGGCGATGGGGCAGGAGAGGTACCCCACCGTCATTCGGGTGCAGGTGGGTGGCGACGGTCCGTCTGCCTTGGACCCTGAGGAGGCGGCATGAACCGTCTCAGGGTCTCCAGGTCCCTACGAACCGTATCGGTCTGCTCCAGAATGTCTTCAACCCCTGTGCCAAAGGTCAGCCCTGGGGTGATGGGGAGAACAGCTGGCAGACGGGATTGGGCCAGCCAGAGATGGCGCCTGGATGTAACCACCTGCGCCATCGCCTGTCCATTGGAGCGGGCCACATCCCTCTGGAGCAGGGAAAGCATGCGAGACACCTCCATCGCTTCCCGGAGGAGCTCCTCTGTGCCCCCCTGCAGCCGGGGCAACAGAGTCTGCAGGTAGGCCTGCAGCAGCATGGCTGAGCAGAGGGACCCATATGTGGCTTTCAGGTCTGCATCAAAGACTCTGGGGGGTCCGGCTTCAGTCGCGGGTTCTGCCCTATAATCTCCCAGTCCGGGAGGACCATGGCAGCGATTATGGTGTCCATGGTCGGGTACTCCCGTAGGCCAAGTGACTCTGCGCCCGACACATAACTCCATGGTCCAGTCTCTGCTGTGAGTTGGAAGCGCTCCCTGGCAGAGGCACAGCTCTCCTGCAAGACCTCGCGGAACTCAGCAAAGATGGGGACAGATGGAGGGTCACTGTCCACCAGTTTGATGTCCAGTGCAGTGGCCACCTGAGTGAGTAGGCTCCTCACAGCCTCTCGAGCTGCTGGGGGAAATGAAGCCCCATCGCCGGCTTCTGATGGCCTGTCAGCGTGGTAGCCCCGTTCATGGTGGTGAACAGTAGAGGTCGACCAATTAATCGGAATGGCCGATTAATTAGGGCCGATTTCAAGTTTTCATAACAATCGGTAAATCGGTATTTTTGGCCACCGATTTGCCGATTATTATTATTATTTTTTTTTTTTTTTAAACCTTTATTCAACTAGGCAAGTCAGATTAAGAACACACAGAACGGGGGTTAACTGCCTTGTTCAGGGGGGGATTCGAGGATTTGTTTTTGCAACCTTCTGGTTACTAGCCCAACGCTCTAACCACCTGCCTTACATTGCACTCCACGAGATGATAGTTTCCGGATTCGACCATATTAATGACCTAAGGCTCGTATTTCTGTGTGTTTTTTATGTTATAATTAAATCTATGATATGATAGAGCAGTCACTGTGCGATGGTAGGCACCAGCAGGCTCGTAAGCATTCATTCAGACAGCACTTTGGTGCGTTTTGCCAGCAGCTCCTCGCTGTGTTTCAAGCTGTTTATGACTTCAAGCCGGGTGGGTATAATTTGTGGAACGTTCCAACAGGAATCTATTCCAAACACTTCGTAAATAACAAGGTTGCCAAAAAACAACGCATACAAAGTTGTATAGCGGCAGAATAAGATACCGGGTAGTGAGTGGTCTATTTCATCGCGTTTTTCACTCATCATGTATATTCCGAAAAATGTCTGTCCTCACTCTGGTTGCCTATGGACAAACATTAAGAATAAGCTACGTGGTGAGTTGATGCCTATTCGGCAGCTAGTTAGCTAGGTTTGTATGCGTTGCTACTTTGTATGCATTGTTGGTTGGCAACCTTTTACTTTACGTTTTTTGGACGTCACTCGCTCTGAGACTTGGAGTAGTTGTTTACCTTCCTCTACATGGGTAACGCTGCTTCGAGGGTGGCTGTTGTCGATGTGTTCCTGGTTCGAGCCCAGGTAGGAGCGAGGAGAGGGACGGAAGCTATACTGTTACACTGGCAATACTAAAGTGCCTATAAGATCATCCAATAGTCAAAGGTATATGAAATACAAATCGTATAGAGAGAAATAGTCCTATAATAACTACAACCTAAAACTTACCTGGGAATATTGAAGACTCATGTTAAAAGGAACCACCAGCTTTCATATGTTCTCATGTTCTGAGCAAGGAACTTAAACGTTAGCTTTTTTACATGGCACATATTGCACTTTTACTTTCTTCTCCAACACATTGTTTTGCATTATTTAAACCAAATTGAACATGTTTCATTATTTATTTGAGGCTAAATTTATTTGATTGATGTATTATAATGTAAGTTAAAATAAGTGTTCATTCAGTATTGTTGTAATTGTCATTATTACAAATAAATGAAAAAAAATTAAAAATATATATAAAAATTCTGACGACTAATCGGTATCGGCTTTTTCCGGCCCCCCAATAATCGGTATCGGCGTTGAAAAATCATAATCGGTCGACCTCTAGTGAACAGTGCCAGCATCGTCCCCCAGGAACAGCCCATCACTGGGCAACAGAGAACAACTGTCGACGCCATCGAAACTATCAATCTCCTGAAGCAGGGCATGCACACTCCGTTCAAAATGGTCCCAGCAGTCCGACTCCTGCCCCCGTCCAAGACTGGCAGCAGATGGGCTCTGCCTGCAGTGACTCCGGCCACGCTTCCTGGGTGGGGTACTTTGCCCAGTAGAGGGACTAACAGCTTGCTGGCGCACTCACGCATGGCCTCCAATCACCCCAGCGCAGGTGTTCTGAGAACACACCAAACAGGAATCCAGTACGGCGCTCCACCGCCCTCTCCGCGTGGCTCAAACCCAATAATGTAATGGATTTGATTTGTGCATTCTTTTATTATTATTTTCACACCAACAGCAATATTACCTAGCTGGTTTAATATCCAAGCAGTAAAAACAGCACCATATGATGGAGTAACTTCATTAAGGAACTCCAAAGTCAATGTCTCAACATAGTGGAAGCCCAACACGATACTATAGGCGCGGTGACAGCACACAGTCGTAGTAACGCTAACGAAACACTAGCACGACAAACCGCGCGCAATCAAGCACTCGAGAGAAGGCGCTGGCCATACCGCAAGCTGCTCCAGGAGGCAAACAGCCAGTGAGTATACTTCCACGCAAGATATTACACTTACCACTGACTTACCAAGCGAACTTCAGAAAGTTTGTACCTCAAACCATACGGACATCCGCCGAGAAAATGAAAGAGAACGTGTGTCGGTATATGTGTATATATATGTGTATATATATACTGCTCAAAAAAATAAAGGGAACACTT
>NC_138296.1:13440000-13520000 GCF_965601325.2 Salmo salar
GGTGAACGCTATCTTACTTAACATAATGATGTGTTTTTACAGGTTCAGTGCTGGGTCCTCCTATATTAACATACTGATGTGTTTTTACAGGTTCAGTGCTGGGTCCTCCTATATTAACATACTGATGTGTTTTTACAGGTTCAGTGCTGGGTCCTCCTATCTTAACGTACTGATGTGTTTTTACAGGTTCAAGACATTGAGTTTGTCCAGATCGAGATGAAAGTCATTGAGGGGCTGAAGGTTGGAAATGACTGTCTGAAGAGTATGCATGAGGTAGGGTATGGTTCGCTTCTTAGTCCACGGTTTTCTATGGGGGGGAAATCTGGTCTTCCTCAGAATACAAATGAGTCACATGACAGAATAAGTACACATTCACAGTCACACACTCACGTGTGGTTAGGCATGCACACACACTCACACAGGTGTAAGACATTCAGCTCAGTGTCCTAAGTGTTAATGAATAAACCTTCCACTGGCATGTAACCTCTTTTATGTGATCTGCACCCCAGAAAAACAGACTGTGTGTTAGCTAGCGTCACTGTGCACATTGTTTGAAGATTAAAGGATTAGGTTCCAAATCCCTGACTACAGCGAGCCTAGTGGTGTGACTGCTGCTGCGTATCCTGGGTTACACTGTCTGTCAGTCTGTCTGTCTGGCTGACTGGCTGGCTGTCTGGCCACAGCCTGCTCAGAGAATTATTCTCTTTAAGAGAGAAAATGTTTCATCTCTCTCACACACACACACACACACACACACACAGAGAGAATAAGTAAACTAGAAGACTTTCTGCTCCTAACTTGACATTGTCCCTGTCTCGTCCTCTCAGGCCATGTCACTAGAGGATGTGGAGAGGATCATGGATGAGACCCAGGATGCTATAGAATACCAGAGGGTGAGTTTCTCTGTTCCCATGGTCTCGTCAATCACTTTGAAATACCCCTTTTTACAGTCCTAACTCTTAATCCATCCCAAGTACTTCAGTCTTCTGTGTAGTGTGTGTTGCTGCCCAGCTGACATGCTCTGCTCTGGTTGATCCTACAGCAAATAGATGAGATGCTGTCAGGCTCCCTGACTCAGGAGGATGAGGATGCTGTGCTATCTGAGCTGGCGAGGCTATCACTCAGGTGTGTATCATACTGATCTACATCAGTCTCCTCTGGCTGTTATCTGAACTGGAGACTATCACTCAGGTGTGTATCATACTGATCTACATCAGTCTCCTCTGGCTGTTATCTGAACTGGAGACTATCACTCAGGTGTGTATCATACTGATCTACATCAGTCTCCTCTGGCTGTTATCTGAACTGGAGACTATCACTCAGGTGTGTATCATACTGATCTACATCAGTCTCCTCTGGCTGTTATCTGAACTGGAGACTATCACTCAGGTGTGTATCATACTGATCTACATCAGTCCTCTGGGTATAATACCAGGAGGTAGAGGAAGAGGGTGGTGAAACAACACCTGCCATGGAGGACCAAAACGCTTCTGGTTTTCTTTTCTACCTGGTAGTTAATTGCGCTTAACTGGTTTCCCAGGTCAGGTACTGATGACCTGATCAAGTCCTGTTTAACCTGTTGATAATGATGACCTGACCTGATCAAGTCCTGTGTAACCGTTGTCTCCCTCTACTGCTGCAGGGAGAAGATGTAGAACTTCCAGAGGTCCCCACTGAGCCTCTACCAGAGGTCCCAGAACCAGCTAATACAGAGCCAGGTAATGGTACTGTCTACCCTGTTGCATTACCTCAATCATTATGGTGGTAGTAGTAGTACTGTCTTTACCCTGTTACATTACCTCAATCATTATGGTGGTAAGTATTGACAGTCTCACAGTAAAAGCTGATCTAGGAACAGTTTGGCCTTTTTACGTAATTTATTAATAGGATTATATGGACAGAGTGACCTGATCCTAGATCTCTTACTCTGAGACATTTTGTAGATACAGTCCCTGACCATGGTTTCTTTGTTCTCAAGAGAGAAGACCAGCAAGGAACAAGGAGAACAGAGAGATGCTGGCAGCGTAGAGACAAGACTTAACAATAACAGTAGCAGCTGTAGATGGAGCTAGTCCAATTGCCTCAATAACAACAACAGCAGCTGTGGATGGAGCTAGTCCAACTGACTCAATAACAACAACAGTAGCTGTGGATGGAGCTAGTCCAACTGACTCAATAACAACAACAGTAGCTGTGGATGGAGCTAGTCCAACTGACTCAATAACAACAGCAGTAGCTGTGGATGGACCTAGTCCAACTGACTCAACAACAACAATATCAACAGTAGCTGTGGATGGAGCTAGTCCAACTGACTCAATAACAACAGTACCTGTGGATGGAGTTAGTCCAACTGACTCAATAACAACAACAGTAGCTGTGGATGGAGCTAGTCCAACTGACTCAATAACAACAGTAGCTGTGGATGGAGCTAGTCCAACTGACTCAACAACAACAACAGTAGCTGTGGATGGAGTTAGTCCAACTGACTCAACAACAACAACAACAGTAGCTGTGGATGGAGTTAGTCCAACTGACTCAACAACAACAATAACAACAGTAGCTGTGGATGGAGCTAGTCCAACTGACTCAACAACAACAATATCAACAGTAGCTGTGAATGGAGCTAGTCCAACTGACTCAACAACAACAGTAGCTGTGGATGGAGCTAGTCCAATTGACTCAACAACAACAATATCAACAGTAGCTGTGGATGGAGTTAGTCCAACTGACTCAACAACAACAATAACAACAGTAGCTGTGGATGGAGCTAGTCCAACTGACTCAACAACAACAATATCAACAGTAGCTGTGGATGGAGCTAGTCCAACTGACTCAACAACAACAATATCAACAGTAGCTGTGGATGGAGTTAGTCCAACTGACTCAACAATATCAACAGTAGCTGTGGATGGAGTTAGTCCAACTGACTCAACAATATCAACAGTAGCTGTGGATGGAGTTAGTCCAACTGACTCAACAACAATAACAACAGGAGCTGTGGATGGAGTTAGTCCAACTGACTCAACAACAACAATATCAACAGGAGCTGTGGATGGAGTTAGTCCAACTGACTCAACAACAACAATATCAACAGGAGCTGTGGATGGAGTTAGTCCAACTGACTCAACAACAACAATATCAACAGGAGCTGTGGATGGAGTTAGTCCAACTGACTCAACAACAACAATATCAACAGTAGCTGTGAATGGAGCTAGTCCAACTGACTCAACAACAACAGTAGCTGTGGATGGAGCTAGTCCAATTGACTCAACAACAACAATATCAACAGTAGCTGTGGATGGAGTTAGTCCAACTGACTCAACAACAACAATAACAACAGTAGCTGTGGATGGAGCTAGTCCAACTGACTCAACAACAACAATATCAACAGTAGCTGTGGATGGAGTTAGTCCAACTGACTCAACAATATCAACAGTAGCTGTGGATGGAGTTAGTCCAACTGACTCAACAATATCAACAGTAGCTGTGGATGGAGTTAGTCCAACTGACTCAACAATATCAACAGTAGCTGTGGATGGAGTTAGTCCAACTGACTCAACAATAACAAATCAACAGTAGCTGTGGATGGAGTTAGTCCAACTGACTCAACAACAACAAAATCAACAGTAGCTGTGGATGGAGTTAGTCCAACTGACTCAACAACAACAATATCAACAGTAGCTGTGGCTGGAGTTAGTTCAACTGACTCAACAACAACAATAACAACAGTAGCTGTGGATGGAGTTAGTCCAACTGACTCAGCAATATCAACAGTAGCTGTGGATGGAGCTAGTCCAACTGACTCAACAACAATATCAACGGTAGCTGTGGATGGAGTTAGTTCAACTGACTCAACAACAACAATAACAACAGTAGCTGTGGATGGGAGTTAGTCCAACTGACTCAACAACAACAATATCAACAGTAGCTGTGGATGGAGTTAGTCCAACTGACTCAACAATATCAACAGTAGCTGTGGATGGAGTTAGTCCAACTGACTCAACAACAACAATATCAACAGTAGCTGTGGATGGAGTTAGTCCAACTGACTCAACAATATCAACAGTAGCTGTGGATGGAGTTAGTCCAACTGACTCAACAACAACAATATCAACAGTAGCTGTGGATGGAGCTAGTCCAACTGACTCAATAACAACAGTACCTGTGGATGGAGTTAGTCCAACTGACTCAATAACTACAACAGTAGCTGTGGATGGAGCTAGTCCAACTGACTCAATAACAACAACAGTAGCTGTGGATGGAGCTAGTCCAACTGACTCAACAACAACAACAGTAGCTGTGGATGGAGCTAGTCCAACTGACTCAACAACAACAACAGTAGCTGTGGATGGAGTTAGTCCAACTGACTCAACAACAACAACAACAGTAGCTGTGGATGGAGCTAGTCCAACTGACTCAACAACAACAAAATCAACAGTAGCTGTGGGTGGAGCTAGTCCAACTGACTCAACAACAACAAAATCAACAGTAGCTGTGGGTGGAGCTAGTCCAACTGACTCAACAACAACAATATCAACAGTAGCTGTGAATGGAGCTAGTCCAACTGACTCAACAACAACAGTAGCTGTGGATGGAGCTAGTCCAATTGACTCAACAACAACAATATCAACAGTAGCTGTGGATGGAGTTAGTCCAACTGACTCAACAACAACAACAACAACAGTAGCTGTGGATGGAGCTAGTCCAACTGACTCAACAACAACAATATCAACAGTAGCTGTGGATGGAGCTAGTCCAACTGACTCTACAACAACAATATCAACAGTAGCTGTGGATGGAGTTAGTCCAACTGACTCAACAATATCAACAGTAGCTGTGGATGGAGTTAGTCCAACTGACTCAACAATATCAACAGTAGCTGTGGATGGAGTTAGTCCAACTGACTCAACAATAACAATATCAACAGTAACTGTGGATGGAGTTAGTCCAACTGACTCAACAACAACAAAATCAACAGTAGCTGTGGATGGAGTTAGTCCAACTGACTCAACAACAACAAAATCAACAGTGGCTGTGGATGGAGTTAGTCCAACTGACTCAACAACAACAATATCAACAGTAGCTGTGGCTGGAGTTAGTCCAACTGACTCAACAACAACAATAACAACAGTAGCTGTGGATGGAGTTAGTCCAACTGACTCAGCAATATCAACAGTAGCTGTGGATGGAGCTAGTCCAACTGACTCAACAACAATATCAACGGTAGCTGTGGATGGAGTTAGTTCAACTGACTCAACAATATCAACAGTAGCTTTTGGATGGAGTTAGTCCAACTGACTCAACAACAACAATATCAACAGTAGCTGTGGATGGAGTTAGTCCAACTGACTCAACAATATCAACAGTAGCTGTGGATGGAGTTAGTCCAACTGACTCAACAATATCAACAGTAGCTGTGGATGGAGTTAGTCCAACTGACTCAACAACAATAACAACAGGAGCTGTGGATGGAGTTAGTCCAACTGACTCAACAACAACAATATCAACAGGAGCTGTGGATGGAGTTAGTCCAACTGACTCAACAACAACAATATCAACAGGAGCTGTGGATGGAGTTAGTCCAACTGACTCAACAACAACAATATCAACAGGAGCTGTGGATGGAGTTAGTCCAACTGACTCAACAATATCAACAGTAGCTGTGGATGGAGTTAGTCCAACTGACTCAACAATATCAACAGGAGCTGTGGATGGAGTTAGTCCAACTGACTCAACAACAACAATATCAACAGTAGCTGTGGATGGAGCTAGTCCAACTGACTCAATAACAACAGTAGCTGTGGATGGAGCTAGTCCAACTGACTCAATAACAACAACAGTAGCTGTGGATGGAGCTAGTCCAACTGACTCAATAACAACAACAGTAGCTGTGGATGGAGCTAGTCCAACTGACTCAACAACAACAACAGTAGCTGTGGATGGAGTTAGTCCAACTGACTCAACAACAACAACAACAGTAGCTGTGGATGGAGCTAGTCCAACTGACTCAACAACAACAATATCAACAGTAGCTGTGGATGGAGCTAGTCCAACTGACTCTACAACAACAATATCAACAGTAGCTGTGGATGGAGTTAGTCCAACTGACTCAACAATATCAACAGTAGCTGTGGATGGAGTTAGTCCAACTGACTCAACAATATCAACAGTAGCTGTGGATGGAGTTAGTCCAACTGACTCAACAATAACAATATCAACAGTAACTGTGGATGGAGTTAGTCCAACTGACTCAACAACAACAAAATCAACAGTAGCTGTGGATGGAGTTAGTCCAACTGACTCAACAACAACAAAATCAACAGTAGCTGTGGATGGAGTTAGTCCAACTGACTCAACAATATCAACAGTAGCTGTGGATGGAGTTAGTCCAACTGACTCAGCAATATCAACAGTAGCTGTGGATGGAGCTAGTCCAACTGACTCAACAACAATATCAACGGTAGCTGTGGATGGAGTTAGTTCAACTGACTCAACAATATCAACAGTAGCTTTTGGATGGAGTTAGTCCAACTGACTCAACAACAACAATATCAACAGTAGCTGTGGATGGAGTTAGTCCAACTGACTCAACAATATCAACAGTAGCTGTGGATGGAGTTAGTCCAACTGACTCAACAATATCAACAGTAGCTGTGGATGGAGTTAGTCCAACTGACTCAACAATATCAACAGGAGCTGTGGATGGAGTTAGTCCAACTGACTCAACAACAATAACAACAGGAGCTGTGGATGGAGTTAGTCCAACTGACTCAACAACAACAATATCAACAGGAGCTGTGGATGGAGTTAGTCCAACTGACTCAACAACAACAATATCAACAGGAGCTGTGGATGGAGTTAGTCCAACTGACTCAACAACAACAATATCAACAGGAGCTGTGGATGGAGTTAGTCCAACTGACTCAACAATATCAACAGTAGCTGTGGATGGAGTTAGTCCAACTGACTCAACAATATCAACAGGAGCTGTGGATGGAGTTAGTCCAACTGACTCAACAATAACAACAGGAGCTGTGGATGGAGTTAGTCCAACTGACTCAATAACAACAATATCAACAGTAGCTGTGAATGGAGCTAGTCCAACTGACTCAACAACAACAGTAGCTGTGGATGGAGTTAGTCCAACTGACTCAACAACAACAATATCAACAGTAGCTGTGGATGGAGTTAGTCCAACTGACTCAACAACAACAATAACAACAGTAGCTGTGGATGGAGCTAGTCCAACTGACTCAACAACAACAATATCAACAGTAGCTGTGGATGGAGCTAGTCCAACTGACTCAACAACAACAATATCAACAGTAGCTGTGGATGGAGTTAGTCCAACTGACTCAACAATATCAACAGTAGCTGTGGATGGAGTTAGTCCAACTGACTCAACAATATCAACAGTAGCTGTGGATGGAGTTAGTCCAACTGACTCAACAATATCAACAGTAGCTGTGGATGGAGTTAGTCCAACTGACTCAACAACAACAAAATCAACAGTAGCTGTGGCTGGAGTTAGTTCAACTGACTCAACAACAACAATAACAACAGTAGCTGTGGATGGAGTTAGTCCAACTGACTCAGCAATATCAACAGTAGCTGTGGATGGAGCTAGTCCAACTGACTCAACAACAATATCAACGGTAGCTGTGGATGGAGTTAGTTCAACTGACTCAACAACAACAATAACAACAGTAGCTGTGGATGGGAGTTAGTCCAACTGACTCAACTACAACAATATCAACAGTAGCTGTGGATGGAGTTAGTCCAACTGACTCAACAATATCAACAGTAGCTGTGGATGGAGTTAGTCCAACTGACTCAACAACAACAATATCAACAGTAGCTGTGGATGGAGTTAGTCCAACTGACTCAACAATATCAACAGTAGCTGTGGATGGAGTTAGTCCAACTGACTCAACAACAACAATATCAACAGTAGCTGTGGATGGAGCTAGTCCAACTGACTCAATAACAACAGTACCTGTGGATGGAGTTAGTCCAACTGACTCAATAACAACAACTGTAGCTGTGGATGGAGCTAGTCCAACTGACTCAATAACAACAGTAGCTGTGGGTGGAGTTAGTCCAACTGACTCAACAACAACAACAGTAGCTGTGGATGGAGTTAGTCCAACTGACTCAACAACAACAACAACAGTAGCTGTGGATGGAGCTAGTCCAACTGACTCAACAACAACAATATCAACAGTAGCTGTGGATGGAGCTAGTCCAACTGACTCAACAACAACAATATCAACAGTAGCTGTGGATGGAGTTAGTCCAACTGACTCAACAATATCAACAGTAGCTGTGGATGGAGTTAGTCCAACTGACTCAGCAATATCAACAGTAGCTGTGGATGGAGCTAGTCCAACTGACTCAACAACAATATCAACGGTAGCTGTGGATGGAGTTAGTTCAACTGACTCAACAACAACAATAACAACAGTAACTGTGGATGGGAGTTAGTCCAACTGACTCAACTACAACAATATCAACAGTAGCTGTGGATGGAGTTAGTCCAACTGACTCAACAATATCAACAGTAGCTGTGGATGGAGTTAGTCCAACTGACTCAACAACAACAATATCAACAGTAGCTGTGGATGGAGTTAGTCCAACTGACTCAACAATATCAACAGTAGCTGTGGATGGAGTTAGTCCAACTGACTCAACAACAACAATATCAACAGTAGCTGTGGATGGAGCTAGTCCAACTGACTCAATAACAACAGTACCTGTGGATGGAGTTAGTCCAACTGACTCAATAACAACAACTGTAGCTGTGGATGGAGCTAGTCCAACTGACTCAATAACAACAGTAGCTGTGGGTGGAGTTAGTCCAACTGACTCAACAACAACAACAGTAGCTGTGGATGGAGTTAGTCCAACTGACTCAACAACAACAACAACAGTAGCTGTGGATGGAGCTAGTCCAACTGACTCAACAACAACAATATCAACAGTAGCTGTGGATGGAGCTAGTCCAACTGACTCAACAACAACAATATCAACAGTAGCTGTGGATGGAGTTAGTCCAACTGACTCAACAATATCAACAGTAGCTGTGGATGGAGTTAGTCCAACTGACTCAACAATATCAACAGTAGCTGTGGATGGAGTTAGTCCAACTGACTCAACAATAACAATATCAACAGTAACTGTGGATGGAGTTAGTCCAACTGACTCAACAACAACAAAATCAACAGTAGCTGTGGATGGAGTTAGTCCAACTGACTCAACAACAACAATATCAACAGTAGCTGTGGCTGGAGTTAGTCCAACTGACTCAACAACAACAATAACAACAGTAGCTGTGGATGGAGTTAGTCCAACTGACTCAGCAATATCAACAGTAGCTGTGGATGGAGCTAGTCCAACTGACTCAACAACAATATCAACGGTAGCTGTGGATGGAGTTAGTTCAACTGACTCAACAATATCAACAGTAGCTTTTGGATGGAGTTAGTCCAACTGACTCAACAACAACAATATCAACAGTAGCTGTGGATGGAGTTAGTCCAACTGACTCAACAATATCAACAGTAGCTGTGGATGGAGTTAGTCCAACTGACTCAACAATATCAACAGTAGCTGTGGATGGAGTTAGTCCAACTGACTCAACAAAATCAACAGTAGCTGTGGATGGAGTTAGTCCAACTGACTCAACAATATCAACAGGAGCTGTGGATGGAGTTAGTCCAACTGACTCAACAACAATAACAACAGGAGCTGTGGATGGAGTTAGTCCAACTGACTCAACAACAACAATATCAACAGGAGCTGTGGATGGAGTTAGTCCAACTGACTCAACAACAACAATATCAACAGGAGCTGTGGATGGAGTTAGTCCAACTGACTCAACAACAACAATATCAACAGGAGCTGTGGATGGAGTTAGTCCAACTGACTCAACAACAACAATATCAACAGGAGCTGTGGATGGAGTTAGTCCAACTGACTCAACAACAACAGTAGCTGTGGATGGAGCTAGTCCAACTGACTCAACAACAACAATATCAACAGTAGCTGTGGATGGAGTTAGTCCAACTGACTCAACAACAACAATAACAACAGTAGCTGTGGATGGAGCTAGTCCAACTGACTCAGCAACAACAATATCAACAGTAGCTGTGGATGGAGCTAGTCCAACTGACTCAACAACAACAATATCAACAGTAGCTGTGGATGGAGTTAGTCCAACTGACTCAACAATATCAACAGTAGCTGTGGATGGAGTTAGTCCAACTGACTCAACAATAACAACAGTAGCTGTGGATGGAGTTAGTCCAACTGACTTAGCAATATCAACAGTAGCTGTGGATGGAGCTAGTCCAACTGACTAAACAACAATATCAACGGTAGCTGTGGATGGAGTTAGTTCAACTGACTCAACAACAACAATAACAACAGTAGCTGTGGATGGGAGTTAGTCCAACTGACTCAACAACAACAATATCAACAGTAGCTGTGGATGGAGTTAGTCCAACTGACTCAACAACAACAACAATATCAACAGTAGCTGTGGATGGAGTTAGTCCAACTGACTCAACAATATCAACAGTAGCTGTGGATGGAGTTAGTCCAACTGACTCAACAACAACAAATCAACAGTAGCTGTGGATGGAGTTAGTCCAACTGACTCAACAACAACAATATCAACAGTAGCTGTGGATGGAGCTAGTCCAACTGACTCAACAACAACAATAACAACAGTAGCTGTGGATGGAGCTAGTCCAACTGACTCAACAACAACAATATCAACAGTAGCTGTGGATGGAGTTAGTCCAACTGACACAACAATATCAACAGTAGCTGTGGATGGAGTTAGTCCAACTGACTCAACAATATCAACAGTAGCTGTGGATGGAGTTAGTCCAACTGACTCAACAATAACAATATCAACAGTAACTGTGGATGGAGCTAGTCCAACTGACTCAACAACAACAATAACAACAGTAGCTGTGGATGGAGTTAGTCCAACTGACTCAGCAATATCAACAGTAGCTGTGGATGGAGCTAGTCCAACTGACTCAACAACAATATCAACGGTAGCTGTGGATGGAGTTAGTTCAACTGACTCAACAACAACAATAACAACAGTAGCTGTAGGATGGAGTTAGTCCAACTGACTCAACAACAACAATATCAACAGTAGCTGTGGATGGAGTTAGTCCAACTGACTCAACAATATCAACAGTAGCTGTGGATGGAGTTAGTCCAACTGACTCAACAACAACAAAATCAACAGTAGCTGTGGATGGAGTTAGTCCAACTGACTCAACAACAACAAAATCAACAGTAGCTGTGGATGGAGTTAGTCCAACTGACTCAACAACAACAATATCAACAGTAGCTGTGGATGGAGCTAGTCCAACTGACTCAACAACAACAACAATATCAACAGTAGCTGTGGATGGAGTTAGTCCAACTGACTCAACAACAACAACAATAACAACAGAGCTGTGGATGGAGCTAGTCCAACTGACTCAACAACAATAACAACAGGAGCTGTGGATGGAGTTAGTCCCACTGACTCAACAACAACAATATCAACAGGAGCTGTGGATGGAGTTAGTCCAACTGACTCAACAACAACAATATCAACAGGAGCTGTGGATGGAGTTAGTCCAACTGACTCAACAATAACAATATCAACAGGAGCTGTGGATGGAGTTAGTCCAACTGACTCAACAACAACAATATCAACAGGAGCTGTGGATGGAGTTAGTCCAACTGACTCAACAACAACAATATCAACAGGAGCTGTGGATGGAGTTAGTCCAACTGACTCAACAACAACAATATCAACAGGAGCTGTGGATGGAGTTAGTCCAACTGACTCAACAATATCAACAGTAGCTGTGGATGGAGTTAGTCCAACTGACTCAACAATATCAACAGTAGCTGTGGATGGAGTTAGTCCAACTGACTCAACAATAACAACAGGAGCTGTGGATGGAGTTAGTCCAACTGACTCAACAACAACAATATCAACAGTAGCTGTGGATGGAGTTAGTCCAACTGACTCAACAACAACAATATCAACAGTAGCTGTGGATGGAGTTAGTCCAACTGACTCAACAATATCAACAGTAGCTGTGGATGGAGTTAGTCCAACTGACTCAACAAAATCAACAGTAGCTGTGGATGGAGTTAGTCCAACTGACTCAACAATATCAACAGGAGCTGTGGATGGAGTTAGTCCAACTGACTCAACAACAATAACAACAGGAGCTGTGGATGGAGTTAGTCCAACTGACTCAACAACAACAATATCAACAGGAGCTGTGGATGGAGTTAGTCCAACTGACTCAACAACAACAATATCAACAGGAGCTGTGGATGGAGTTAGTCCAACTGACTCAACAACAACAATATCAACAGGAGCTGTGGATGGAGTTAGTCCAACTGACTCAACAACAACAATATCAACAGGAGCTGTGGATGGAGTTAGTCCAACTGACTCAACAACAACAGTAGCTGTGGATGGAGCTAGTCCAACTGACTCAACAACAACAATATCAACAGTAGCTGTGGATGGAGTTAGTCCAACTGACTCAACAACAACAATAACAACAGTAGCTGTGGATGGAGCTAGTCCAACTGACTCAGCAACAACAATATCAACAGTAGCTGTGGATGGAGCTAGTCCAACTGACTCAACAACAACAATATCAACAGTAGCTGTGGATGGAGTTAGTCCAACTGACTCAACAATATCAACAGTAGCTGTGGATGGAGTTAGTCCAACTGACTCAACAATAACAACAGTAGCTGTGGATGGAGTTAGTCCAACTGACTTAGCAATATCAACAGTAGCTGTGGATGGAGTTAGTTCAACTGACTCAACAACAACAATAACAACAGTAGCTGTGGATGGGAGTTAGTCCAACTGACTCAACAACAACAATATCAACAGTAGCTGTGGATGGAGTTAGTCCAACTGACTCAACAACAACAACAATATCAACAGTAGCTGTGGATGGAGTTAGTCCAACTGACTCAACAATATCAACAGTAGCTGTGGATGGAGTTAGTCCAACTGACTCAACAACAACAAAATCAACAGTAGCTGTGGATGGAGTTAGTCCAACTGACTCAACAACAACAATATCAACAGTAGCTGTGGATGGAGCTAGTCCAACTGACTCAACAACAACAATAACAACAGTAGCTGTGGATGGAGCTAGTCCAACTGACTCAACAACAACAATATCAACATTAGCTGTGGATGGAGTTAGTCCAACTGACACAACAATATCAACAGTAGCTGTGGATGGAGTTAGTCCAACTGACTCAACAATATCAACAGTAGCTGTGGATGGAGTTAGTCCAACTGACTCAACAATAACAATATCAACAGTAACTGTGGATGGAGCTAGTCCAACTGACTCAACAACAACAATAACAACAGTAGCTGTGGATGGAGTTAGTCCAACTGACTCAGCAATATCAACAGTAGCTGTGGATGGAGCTAGTCCAACTGACTCAACAACAATATCAACGGTAGCTGTGGATGGAGTTAGTTCAACTGACTCAACAACAACAATAACAACAGTAGCTGTGGATGGAGTTAGTCCAACTGACTCAACAACAACAATATCAACAGTAGCTGTGGATGGAGTTAGTCCAACTGACTCAACAATATCAACAGTAGCTGTGGATGGAGTTAGTCCAACTGACTCAACAACAACAATATCAACAGTAGCTGTGGATGGAGTTAGTCCAACTGACTCAACAACAACAAAATCAACAGTAGCTGTGGATGGAGTTAGTCCAACTGACTCAACAACAACAATATCAACAGTAGCTGTGGATGGAGCTAGTCCAACTGACTCAACAACAACAACAATATCAACAGTAGCTGTGGATGGAGTTAGTCCAACTGACTCAACAACAACAACAATAACAACAGTAGCTGTGGATGGAGCTAGTCCAACTGACTCAACAACAATAACAACAGGAGCTGTGGATGGAGTTAGTCCAACTGACTCAACAACAACAATATCAACAGTAGCTGTGGATGGAGTTAGTCCAACTGACTCAACAACAACAATATCAACAGGAGCTGTGGATGGAGTTAGTCCAACTGACTCAACAATAACAATATCAACAGGAGCTGTGGATGGAGTTAGTCCAACTGACTCAACAACAACAATATCAACAGGAGCTGTGGATGGAGTTAGTCCAACTGACTCAACAACAACAATATCAACAGGAGCTGTGGATGGAGTTAGTCCAACTGACTCAACAACAACAATATCAACAGGAGCTGTGGATGGAGTTAGTCCAACTGACTCAACAATATCAACAGTAGCTGTGGATGGAGTTAGTCCAACTGACTCAACAATATCAACAGTAGCTGTGGATGGAGTTAGTCCAACTGACTCAACAATAACAACAGGAGCTGTGGATGGAGTTAGTCCAACTGACTCAACAACAACAATATCAACAGTAGCTGTGGATGGAGTTAGTCCAACTGACTCAACAACAACAATATCAACAGTAGCTGTGGATGGAGTTAGTCCAACTGACTCAACAACAACAATATCAACAGTAGCTGTGGATGGAGTTAGTCCAACTGACTCAACAACAACAATAACAACAGTAGCTGTGGATGGAGCTAGTCCAACTGACTCAACAACAACAATATCAACAGTAGCTGTGGATGGAGTTAGTCCAACTGACTCAACAACAACAATATCAACAGTAGCTGTGGATGGAGTTAGTCCAACTGACTCAACAATATCAACAGTAGCTGTGGATGGAGTTAGTCCAACTGACTCAACAATATCAACAGTAGCTGTGGATGGAGTTAGTCCAACTGACTCAACAATATCAACAGTAGCTGTGGATGGAGTTAGTCCAACTGACTCAACAATATCAACAGTAGCTGTGGATGGAGTTAGTCCAACTGACTCAACAATATCAACAGTAGCTGTGGATGGAGTTAGTCCAACTGACTCAACAATATCAACAGGAGCTGTGGATGGAGTTAGTCCAACTGACTCAACAATATCAACAGGAGCTGTGGATGGAGTTAGTCCAACTGACTCAACAACAACAATATCAACAGGAGCTGTGGATGGAGTTAGTCCAACTGACTCAACAACAACAATATCAACAGGAGCTGTGGATGGAGTTAGTCCAACTGACTCAACAACAACAATATCAACAGGAGCTGTGGATGGAGTTAGTCCAACTGACTCAACAACAATATCAACAGGAGCTGTGGATGGAGTTAGTCCAACTGACTCAACAATAACAACAGTAGCTGTGGATGGAGCTAGTCCAACTGACTCAACAATATCAACAGTAGCTGTGGATGGAGTTAGTCCAACTGACTCAACAACAACAATATCAACAGTAGCTGTGGATGGGAGTTAGTCCAACTGACTCAACAACAACAACAATACCAACAGTAGCTGTGGATGGAGTTAGTCCAACTGACTCAACAATATCAACAGTAGCTGTGGATGGAGTTAGTCCAACTGACTCAACAACAACAATATCAACAGTAGCTGTGGATGGAGTTAGTCCAAGTGACTCAACAATAACAACAGTAGCTGTGGATGGAGCTAGTCCAACTGACTCAACAATAACAACAGTAGCTGTGGGTGGAGCTAGTCCAACTGACTCAACAACAACAATAACAACAGGAGCTGTGGATGGAGTTAGTCCAACTGACTCAACAACAACAATATCAACAGTAGCTGTGGATGGAGCTAGTCCAACTGACTCAACAACAACAACAACAGTAGCTGTGGATGGAGCTAGTCCAACTGACAACAAAACAACAGTAGCTGTGGATGGAGTTAGTCATCATGCTGGTCTCTCACTGCATGGAGGAGCAGCATCCATCCAGACTCACTCTGCTGGCCTGTCCAGTCCCTGGTCCCTCTTTGTCTCGTAGAATGGATTGCAGGTACACCAGAAGTACACATTTCTCTTCATAAAAACTTTATTGTCGCAACGTTGGACAATATGATATGTAGCAAAAACAGGAACAAATGTGTACACACACAGATGTGTACAAGCAGACACACACACACCCAGAGGCCTCCTAGGAGAACATTTGTGCTGAAGTCTCCTCTGGTCACTCTCTTTTTAATTATGAATTAAACACTAAAGGGAAAATGATTGCCGTCTCAGTATATGGTTTGGATTGATTGGTAGCATGTTGTCACTGTACAAATTCCTTTATTATTCACACGACTGAAAAATGAAGTTAGACGTAACCGAAGATAGATGTCATTTTAAAACAATTTTTTTCCATAATTAAAAGGCAGAGCTATGGCTTATAGACAACTCTGTGTCTCGGTCTTTCACCTCAAATCAAATTTATTTGTCACATACACATGGTTAGCAGGTGTTAATGCAAGTGTAGTGAAATGCTTGTGCTTCTAGTTCCGACCATGCAGTAATATCTAACAAGTCATATAACCTAAGAATTTCACAACAACTACCTTATATACACAAATGTAAAGGAATGAATACGAATATGTACATAAAAATATATAAATGAGTGATGGCTGAATGGCATAGGCAAGATGCAGTAGATGGTATAGAGTACAGTATATACATATGAGATAAGTAATGTAGCGTATGAAAACATATAAAGTGGCATTGATTAAAGTGGCTAGTGATACATTTAATTATCTCAAGATGGCAAGATGCAGTAGATGGTATAGCGTACAGTATATACATATGAAATGTGTAATGTAAGGTAAGTAAACATAATATAAAGTGGCTAGTGATAAATAGATTACATACATTTTTCCATTATTAAAGTGGCTAGAGTTGAGTCAGTATGTTGGCAGCAGCCACTCAATGTTAGTGATGGCTGTTCAACAGTCTGATAGCCTTGAGATAGAAGCTGTTTTTCAGTCTCTCGGTCCCTGCTTTGATGCACCTGTACTGACCTCGCCTTCTGGATGATAGCGGGGTGAACAGGCAGTGGCTCAGGTGGTTGTTGTCCTTGATGATCTTTTTGGCCTTCCTGTGACATCGGGTGGTGTAGGTGTCCTGGAGGGCAGGTAGTTTGCCCCCGGTGATGCGTTGTGCAGACCTCACTACCCTCTGGAGAGCCTTCCGGTTATGGGCGGAGCAGCTGCCGTACCAGGCGGTGATACAGCCCGACAGGATGCTCTTGTTTGTGCATCTGTAAAAGTTTGTGAGTGTCTTTGGTGACAAGCCGAATTTCTTCAGCCTCCTGAGGTTGAAGAGGCGCTGCTGCGCCTTCTTCACCACGCTGTCTGTGGGTGGACCATTTCAGTTTGTCCGTGATGTGTACGCCGAGAAACTTAAAACTCTCCACCCTCTCCACTACTGTCCCGTCAATGTAGGTAGGGGGCTGCTCCCTCTGCTGTTTCCTGAAGTCCACAATCATCTCCTTTGTTTTGTTGACATTGAGTGCGAGGTTATTATTCTGAAAACCACTCTCCAAGGGCCCTCACCTCCTCCCTGTAAGCCGTCTCGTCGTTGTTGGTAATCAAGCCTACCACTGTAGTTTCGTCTGCAAACTTGATGATTGAGTTGGAGGCGTACATGGCCACGCAGTCGTGGGTGAACAGGGAGTACAGGAGAGGGCTGAGAACACACCCTTGTGGGGACTCAGTGTTAAGGATCAGCGGGGTGGAGATGTTGTTACCTACCCTCACCACCTGGGGGCGGCCAGGACCCAGTTGCACAGGGCGGGGTCGAGACCCAGGGTCTCGAGCTTAATGACAAGTTTGGAGGGTACTATGTGTTAAATGCTGAGCTGTAATCGATGAACAGCATTCTTACATACAGTGGGGGGAAAAAAGTATTTGATCCCCTGCTGATTTTGTACGTTTGCCCACTGACAAAGAAATGATCAGTCTATAATTTTAATGGTAGGTTTATTTGAACAGTGAGAGACAGAATAACAACAAAAAAATACAGAAAAACGCATGTCAAAAATGTTATAAATTGATTTGCATTTTAATGAGGGAAATAAGTATTTGACCCCCTCTCAATCAGAAAGATTTCTGGCTCCCAGGTGTCTTTTATACAGGTAACGAGCTGAGATTAGGAGCACACTCTTAAAGGGTGTGCTCCTAACCGCAGCTTGTTACCTGTGTAAAAGAGACCTGTCCACAGAAGCAATCAATCAATAAGATTCCCAACTCTCCACCATGGCCAAGACCAAAGAGCTCTCCAAGGATGTCAGGGACAAGATTGTAGACCTACACAAGGCTGGAATGGGCTACAAGACCATCGCCAAGCAGCTTGGTGAGAAGGTGACAACATTTGGTGCGATTATTCGCAAATGGAAGAAACACAAAAGAACTGTCAATATCCCTCGGCCTGGGGCTCCATGCAAGATCTCACCTCGTGGAGTTACAATGATCATGAGAACGGTGAGGAATCAGCCCAGAACTACACGGGAGGATCTTGTCAATGATCTCAAGGCAGCTGGGACCATAGTCACCAAGAAAACAATTGGTAACACACTATGCCGTGAAGGACTGAAATCCTGCAGCGCCCGCAAGGTCCCCCTGCTCAAGAATACATATACAGGCCCGTCTGAAGTCTGCCAATGAACATCTGAATGACTCAGGACAACTGGGTGAAAGTGTTGTGGTCAGATGAGACCAAAATGGAGCTCTTTGGCATCAACTCAACTCGCTGTGTTTGGAGGAGGAGGAATGCTGCCTATGACCCCAAGAACACCATCTCCACTGTCAAACATGGAGGTGGAAACATTATGCTTTGGGGGTGTTTTTCTGCTAAGGGGACAGGACAACTTCACCGCATCAAAGGGACGATGGACGGGGCCATGTACCGTCAAATCTTGGGTGTGAACCTCCTTCCCTCAGCCAGGGCATTGAAAATGGGTCGTGGATGGGTATTCCAGCATGACAATGACCCAAAACACACGGCCAAGGCAACAAAGGAGTAGCTCAAGAAGAAGCACATTAAGGTCCTGGAGTGGCCTAGCCAGTCTCCAGACCTTAATCCCATAGAAAATCTGTGGAGGGAGCTGAAGGTTCGAGTTGCCAAACGTCAGCCTCAACCTTAATGACTTGGAGAAGATCTGCAAAGAGAAGTGGGACAAAATCCCTCCTGAGATGTATGCAAACCTGGTGGCCAACTACAAGAAACGTCTGACCTCTGTGATTGCCAACAAGGGTTTTGCCACCAAGTACTAAGTCATGTTTTGCAGAGGGGTCAAATACTTATTTCCCTCATTAAAATGCAAATCAATTTATACAATTTGACATGCATTTTTCTGGATTTTTTTGGTTGTTATTCTGTCTCTCACTGTTCATATAAACCTACCAGTAAAATTATAGACTGATCATTTCTTTGTAAGTGGGCAAACGTACAAAATCAGCAGGGGATCAAATACTTTTTTCCCTCCACTGTAGGTATTCCTCTTGTCCAGATGGGTTAGGGCAGTGTGATGGCGATTGCGTCGTCTGTGGACCTAATGGGTCGGTAAGCAAATTGGAGTGGGTCTAGGGTGTCAGGTAGGGTGGAGGTGATATGGTCCTTTACTAGTCTCTCAAAGCACTTCATGATGACGGAAGTCATTTAGCTCAGATACCTTAGCTTTCTTGGGAACAGGAACAATGGTGGCCCTCTTGAAGCATGTGGGGACAGCAGACTGGGATAAGGATTGATTGACTATGTCTGTAAACACACCAGCCAGCTGGTCTGCGCATGCTCTGAGGATGCGGCCGGGAATGCCGTCTGGGCCTGCAGCCTTGCGAGGGTTAACACGTTTAAATGTTTTACTCACGTTGGCTACAGTGAAGGAGAGCCCGCAGGTTTTGGTAGCGGGCCGTGTCAGTGGCACTGTATTGTCCTCAAAGCGAGCAAAACATTTGTTTAGTCTGTCTGGGAGCAAGGCATCGTGATCCGCGACGGGGCTGGTTATTCTTTTGTAGTCAGTGATTGACTGTAGACCCTGCCACATACCTCTCGTGTCTGAACCGTTGAGTTGCGACTCCACTTTGCCTCCTCTCCTATTGTACTCTGCTAGGTCAATAACAAGCGAAACACAGCACAACTAATTACAGTATATGTCCACATTTTACTATTCATGGATCAGAAACACTATTGTCATTATTTTAAAGTCATATTTGATTGTTTTTTATCAACATGATCCCTTTTCATAAATGCTCACTGAAGACTGTATTCAGTTTGTAGTATATGATCTCACCACAAGGTGGCACTAGACACCAGTGAGTTCTCAGAACCAGTTTGGAGATGTAAACGTTGTTGGCAGAGAAAAGAGAGGCCCAATCCAAAATCACCCCCTATAACCTATTCAGAGAGGATTTGATTGGTATAAGCAGTATGGTGAAACTTTCCCCTAGGTCAGGGGTAGGCAGCCCTGTTCCTGGAGAGCCGCAGGATTGTGCTTTAAACCAACTTGGAAGACCAGGTGTGTTGAATTTTAGTCATTCGCTGAACTGACCAATTAGCTGAGTTGGTCAGATCAGTGATTGACTAAATTCAACACACGTGGCCTTCCAGGTCGGTTAAAGGAAATACTGCATACCCCGCGACTCTCCAGGAACAGCGTGCCTACCCCTGAGATAGCCTACCCCAGATAGCCTGAGATAGCTATTACCATATTGCTCCACTCTAGGGGTCCATTTGGGATTGGGCCGTGATGTGTGTGAGACGTCTAATCCAGGTGAGAAAGCCACTGCCAATGCATTGTTTACAGCCAGGACTACATTAAAGAGAACACTTTGAATGAACAATGAGCTAACACCAATTATCCACTCTGTGTGAACAATATCACCCACGGACGGTGCTATGGAAAACAATTAGTTTTCCCCCATGGGTTTCCTATCTTACATAATGCTATTGTTTACAGCCCTCAAACTTAACTC
Source organism: Salmo salar (assembly GCF_965601325.2). Taxonomy (NCBI): domain Eukaryota; kingdom Metazoa; phylum Chordata; class Actinopteri; order Salmoniformes; family Salmonidae; genus Salmo; species Salmo salar. The sequence continues at coordinate 13,460,892 of NC_138296.1, forward strand.
AGGACCTTGAAGCCAGTGCCACTGCATTTTTTACATTGTTCCCCTCTAATCAGGGACTGACTTAGACCTGGGACACCAAGTGGGTACAATTTAATTATCAGGTGGAACAGAAAACCAGCTGGCTCTGGACCTCATATGGTAAGAGTTGTATACTCCTGGTATAGAAAACGTTATTGTACCCTATCAAAATATGTTTATGCAGATGATTGTATATCATTATTGTAGTGCATGTTTATATGACCAGAGGATCAGGAATTGTTGCTGTATTTACAGAGGATACAATATGGTGGACCTGTCTGTCCGTCAAACATTGGAACACGAAGCTATAACATCATTGTGTGGGTTAGTAGAACTGTTCCACAACAGTCCACTTACTAGCCTAGTCATGGTGAGGACCTGAGTATTGGCACTGGCATATCTCTCCCACTCTCTGGCTGCCTACCTGTCTCCCTCTCTGAGCAGTATACCACAGCTCTCTGCCTGCCTGTCTCCCTCTCTGAGCAGTATACCACAGCTCTCTGCCTGCCTGTCTCACATATCTGAGCAGTATACCACAGCTCTCTGCCTGCCTGTCTCCCTCTGTGAGCAGTATACCACAGCTCTCTGCCTGCCTGTCTCCCTCTCTGAGCAGTGTACCACAGCTCTCTGCCTACCTGTCTCCCTCTCTGAGCAGTGTACCACAGCTCTCTGCCTACCTGTCTCCCTCTCTGAGCAGTGTACCACAGCTCTCTGCCTACCTGTCTCCCTCTCTGAGCAGTGTACCACAGCTCTCTGCCTACCTGTCTCCCTCTCTGAGCAGTGTACCACAGCTCTCTGCCTAGCTGGCTGGAGCCCAAGTCAGATGTGGACTGGATTCCACCCACAAGGCTTCAGCCCACACCGCTGCTGCCCTGAAGCCAGAACTGTAGGCCTCCTACTGCTGGTGACTAGCTGATCAGGAACAGGAAGTCTGGTTCCCTGAAGCCAGAACTACAGACCTCCTACTGCTGTTGACTAGCTGATCAGGAACAGGAAGTCTGGTTCCCCGGAGCCAGAACTACAGACCTCCTACTGCTGGTGACTAGCTGGTCAGGAACAGGAAGTCTGGTTCCCTGAAGCCAGAACTACAGACCTCCTACTGCTGGTGACTAGCTGATCAGGAACAGGAAGTCTGGTTCCCTGAAGCCAGAACTACAGACCTCCTACTGCTGGTGACTAGCTGGTCAGGAACAGGAAGTCTGGTTCCCTGAAGCCAGAACTACAGACCTCTTACTGCTGGTGACTAGCTGATCAGGAACAGGAAGTCTGGTTCACATGCCTGTGAAAGGTATTCTTCTAATGTTGTGGACATCTTCCTTCATAAGCTATGCTGGCTCCTTGTAGAATGGATCATCTCTCTATGTAAAAAACATTGTAGCCATAATGGTGGGTGTGTTCCACACAACAGTATCCTCCACTGAAATTGTCACATTACGAGACATCTAGGACACTTAATGAAAACATTCCCTGGTGTTATTTTCCAGCAGTAACTGACCATTTCAATTATACTTCCCCTGTGAGAAAAGGGCTTGTGTCCTTCACCAGGCCTTTGTTCAGTTTCATACAGTCTGAATTGGTGTTACATGACTTATGACTTGTAGGGTTCGTATGTGAGGCTATTGATTTTGTTTGGTAACAAATATTTCCATGATAGTGATTTTTTTTTAAAGTGATCGGCATTCTTTGTTTTAAATATTTTTGTGATGTTTAATTTCACTATATCACCTGAAGTGTAGATGCAGTCATACAGTCCCTGTAGAAAGTCTACAGCCCCCTTGGATTTATTCACATTTTAATGTGTTACAAAGTGGGATTAAAAATTGTACTTTTTTGTTTTATGTCAGCAAGCTACACAAAACACAATTATTTATTTTTGTAAAGAGGAATGAAAAATATAACATCTTGATTAGATAAAATAAATAATAAAATGCCATCTACACACAATACAACATAAAGTGAAAACATGTTTGTAGAACATTTAGTAAATTGATTGACAATGAAATACAGAAATATCTAATTTACATAAGTATTCACACTGCTGAGTCAATACTTTGTAGAAGCACCATTGGCAGCGATTACAGCTGTGAGTCTTTCTAGGTAAGTCTCATTAAAGCTTTCCACACCTGAATTGTGAAACATTTGCCCATTCTTTTTTTCAATGTGTTGTCAAGTCTTTCCATAGATTTCAAGCAGATTGTAACTTGGCCAATCAGGAACATTCACTGTCTTCTTGGTAAACTACTCCGCTGTATATTTGGCTTTGTGTTTTAGGTTATTGTCCTGCTGAAAGGTGAATTCCTCTCCCAGTATCTGGTGTAAAGCAGACTGAAGCAGGTTTTCCTCTAGGATTTTGCCTACGCTTAGCTCCATTCCATTTCTTTTCATCCTGAAAAATGTACCAGTATTTGCCAATGTCAAGCATACCAATAACATGATGCAGCCACTACCATGCTTGAAAATAAGGAGGCAGTTACTCAGTGGCGTGTTGTTGGATTTGTCCCAAACATAAGGCTTTGCATTTAGGCCAAAAGGTGTATTCATTTGCCATGTTTTTTGCAGTATTACTTTAGTGTCTTATTGCATACAAGATGCATGTTTTGGAATATTTGTATTCCTGTATATTTGTATTCTTCTTTTCACTCTGTCAATTAACTGAGTATTGTGGAGTCACTACAATGTTGTTGGTCTATCCTCAGTTTTCTACCATCACAGCCACTGAACTCTGTTATAAAATCACCAATAGCCTCATGGTGACATCCCTAAGCACTTTTCTTCCTTTCCTGCAGCTCAGTTCTTGAAGGAGGACTGCATCTTTGATGTCTGGGTGTCTTAATACATCATCCACAGCATAGTTATTAGCTTGACCATGCTTAAAGAGATATCCAAAGTCTGATTTGTTACCCATCTACTAATCACTGCCCTTTGAGGCTTTCGAACAGCCCCCTTGTCTTTGTAGTTGAATCTGTGAGTGAAATGTAATACTTGATTGAGGAATCTTCCAGATGTGTGTAAGGGGGACAGAGGAAGGGTTAGTCAATCATAAATCTTGTCAAACCCTATTATTTCACACTGAGTGAGTCCATATAACTTATGGACTCCATATAATTTATAATTTAGTAAAAACGTTAGTTTTTTTTTTACAATGAAATCTATTTTAATCCCACTTTGTAATGCAACATAATTTGAAATAAATTGAAGGGGATGTAGACTTTCTATAGGCACTGTATATATTTATAAAATATAAAGCTTTGTAGAACTATAATACATTCTAGCCACCGTGCTTCTGGAATGCTTGCTGTTTGGGGTTTTAGGCTGGGTTTCGGTATAAGCACTTTATAAATACATTTGGCGTTATAAATCAATTTGATTTGAAATCAATGTCAGAAATTCAAATGAATAATGCAACTAGTTTAACATATTTGGGCAGAGAGAGAGGGGAGAGGCGGTGTTTCAGAGAAGGTGCTCTTGTAATTGGAAAAGCTCCGATGTGACAAGAAGCTTTGGCGAACACCGCAGAGGTTGAGTGCGTGAGAGGGATTCGAGTGGGCGCAACCGACCTAGAGAATCTTCCGTTTACTGTCTCTTTCTTTCAGGCACACGTACCTTCGCGGTCAATCGCATCACATCTTCTCTTCGTTTAGGCTACTCTCTCTACCCATTCGGCGTATTTCACTCGGATAACTTCTCTCTAAAAGGAAAATACTGTTTATGGTTTTGACCGAAGATTTCAAGATGTCTCGCACCGACGAGGTTCACCGCATAACGGAGAATGTCTACAAGGTAAGCTTCTACAACTATAAAAAGTTTGATGCCACACGTTATTGACAGACGATATAGGCCTACTCATAATATAAGTTCTGTAAATATTTTGGAATGTGTTTTTATTAGTGATTTAATTGCATTTTTGCCCTCCCCCCCATTCGGTGCGCATCTTGAACGGCGATTAGAATCTCTATTCACTCGGTGAGAATTCCCGAGGGATCATTCGAAGCTCTTTATTGAAAGTCTTCCCTGTTCAATTATATTGGCCTACTTTTCTGAGTAAATGCTATTAGTTATTATATGTATTTTACAGTCAATAACAACGCGTAGCTTTCATTTTGTTGCCGTCCGTTGGGCATCAGGTAGGACTACATTTCTACAGTAAAATCAGCGCTTCTCGGCGCAGTCGCACAATGTAGGCTACACGCCACTGTTCAGACATGTCATACTGCGCTATGCTTCTGCCATAATAGCTAGATCATGTTTGTAATACGTTCAGGCCCCATATTATGTTGACGTGAGAGACTGAATATCTAATGGACAGGCTACATATGACACACACCGTGGCACAGTCACATTTAATCAATAGATTCATTACACATTAACTTCTTCTTTCAATGTATTTCATGTTGACATCCTACTGTGTGTGTGAGGGACATTCCTACACATTTGTGTTTGGTTGACAGGGCAGGAAGGAGGAGGAGGTAGAGGTAGGGAAGCTAGCAGGCTGTGTTGTAACAGGTACTTCAAACATTTGCCCTGGGGATTTCAACACCACAAAACCTGTTCAGCAAAAATAAGCCTGGGCTGGAGCCTCTGTCTTAGTTTCATATTGGGAAGAGCTTCTTTCCAGGCGTTCATATTCCATTGATTACCTAAGAGAACAGCCCACTGACTGATCCACTAGGACAGCTAGGTCTGACTGTATATTACTAGCTAGTTCAGGGTTTCTCAGTCGGTCCTGGGGCTTTAGAAAACTCGAATAAATCCTAGCCACCGTGCTTCTACATCTGCATTGCTTGCTGTTGGGGGTTTTAGGCTGGGTTTCTGTACATCACGTAGTGACATCTGCTGATGTAAAAAGGGCTTTATAAATACATTTGATTTGAAATCAAAGTCAGAAATTCAAATGAATAATGCAACTAGTTTAACATATTTGGGCAGAGAGAGAAGGGCAAAGAAAGAGTGAGGAGAGGCGGTGTTTCAGAGAAGGCGGGGGTCCTGGGCCCTCCTGGGTGCACATTTAGTTTTTTTGCCCCAGCACTACACAGCTGATTCAAATGACCACCTCATCATCAAGCTTTGGTTATTCTAATCAGTAATCAGCTGTGTAGTGTTAGGAGAACAACACTGGGGGGGGGGGGGGTCCAGGGGAAATGGACAAGCTTACAGAATATGGAAGGGCCTTGGGGTTTGGACCTGAAACAATGTATTTTGTTGTAGTGGGGGGTCGACACATATAAGCCTACAGAAAGACCTGGACTAAAACACTCAGTCAAGTTGTAACCATTTTAAAATATGCTACGGGTCTCAACTACCACATGTTGTTGGCCATAGGGCTCAAGTTGACTTCCTTGCGCTTGGCATCAGGGCTTGAACCTTTTTAATGAAACACCTGGTGTGTGGTTATTGTGGAATGCTAACACAACTCTCTGGTTATGAGGTACTAAGAACTTCCTGTTACACATGGAATCACATCACTATGATTCTACACACACAGCCTCCATGTTCTCCTCTCAGCTTTTCAAGGTGGAGAAACCATGGCAGTGTTAGTAGGGCCCACCTTAGTAAAAGGTTTGGCAAAATAAACCAAATCTTTGTTCTTATTGGTTATTGTTCAGTTTCTACCATCTATGTTTCGAAATCCTTCAAACCATTTTCTCCCTACTGAACACCACCCAAACCCCAACATCCAACTAACCACCCATTTGCCCTGTTCACTGCAGTGCACTGACTCCCATACACCCCCTCTTCTCTCAGCCTTCACCAGGCACAGTTCTACTCTGAAAGAAGGACATGTAGGATCCCAGAATAGGGCTGAGAGGAGCTGAGGTCTCTCGCTGTTCTTCTGGGAGTCTGTCAGACGTCAGAAAGGAGGCCAGATGACGAGAGGCTGAGAGGGAGATGCTTCTTTTAGAGACCCTGAAGGAGGGAGGGAGGCAGGGAAGTGTTTGTTCTCTGGATGGATACACACCTGGTACTGTTTGAGTCTCTATATATGCACTTTGATGAATCATTAGTCCTCCAGTGTTGATAATGATGCCTCCTGGCCCTGTGTAGTAGTGGCCCTGTGTAGTAGTGGATGAGGTTTTCTCTGTCATACGGAGGAATAGAAGAACCTTCACATGTGGCACAATGCAGGTGTCAGTAACCCTGCTCATCAGGCTGTGACCCCCCCCCCCCCCCCCCCCCCCCCCCCAGCTGTCTGTGTGTCTCTGGGGCCCAGGCCTCCTGTCACATACCCTGACTGGCCCGGGTACGGGTGAAGGCATGGAGAGACGGGGTCTGCTGTGGTTGGAGACGCTAGCTAGGCCCTCTTCCATGGTAGACTGATCTGATTGGAGAGACAGGGCAGGCCTTCCATGGTAGCGTTGTGATGTGACTGTCTCTGGCTATGGGTGAGAGTATGGTGGGATGGAGGCTCAATACCATAGTATAATAACCTGATCTGCATGGCTCTGGTATGGGTGAAGGCATAGAGACACTAGCCAGGCCCTCTTCTATGGTAAAGTGATATTTCTGGAGATACAGACCCACTGCCATGGTAGACTGATCTAGCTAATATTAAAGAAGTCTCGAGGTATTGCTCACCTGAGATAGAGTACCTTATGATAAGCTGTAGACCGCCCTATCTACCAAGAGAGTTCTCATCTATATTATTCGTAGCCGTCTATTTACCACCACAAAACGAAGCTGGCACTATGACCGCTCTCAACCAGCTGTATAAGGCCATAAGCAAATAAAATGTTCACCCAGAAGCGGCGCTCGTAGTGGCCGGGGACTTTAATGCAGGCAAACTTAAATCAGTTTTCCCAAATTTTTACCAGCATGTCACATGTGCAACCAGGGGGGAAAAAAATCCTAGACCACTTATACTTCATACACAGAGATGCATACAAAGCTCTCTCTCTCGCCCTCCATTTGGCAAATCTGACCATAATTATATCCTCCTGATTCCTGCTTACAAGCAAAAATTAACCAGGAAGTACCAGTGACTTGCTCAATACGGAAGTGGTCAGATGATGCGGATGCTACACTACAGAACTGTTTTGCTAGCACAGACTGGAATATGTTCCGGGATTCATCCAATGGCATTGAGGAATACACCCACTCAGTCATCGGCTTCATCAATAAGTGCATTGATGACGTCGTCCCCACTGTGACTGTACGTACATATCCCAACCAGCCATGGATTACAGGCAACATCCGCATCAAGCTAAAGGCTAGAGCTGCCGCTTTCAAGGAGCGGGAGACTAATGCGGACACTTATAAGAAATCCCGCTATGCCCTCACATGAACCATCAAACAAGCAAAGTGTCAAAACAGGTTTAAGATCGAATCCTACTACACCGGCTCTGATGCTCGTCGGATGTGGCAGGGCTTGAAAACTATTACGGACTACAAAGGGAAACCCAGACGCGAGCTGCCCAGTGACGCGAGCTGCCCAGTGACGCGAGCTGCCCAGTGACGCGAGCTGCCCAGTGACGCGAGCTGCCCAGTGACGCGAGCTAAATGCCTTTTATGCTCGCTTCGAGGCAAGCAACACTGAATCATGAACGAGAGCACCAGCTGTTCTGGATGACTGTGTGATAACGCTCTCGGTAGCCGATGTGAACAAAACCTTTAAACAGGTCAACATTCACAAAGCCGCGGGGCCAGACGGATTACCAGGACGTGTACTCAAAGCATGTGCGGACCAACTTTCAAGTGTCTTCACTGACATTTTCAACCTCTCCCTGACCGAGTCTGTAATACCTACATGTTTCAAGCAGACCACCATAGTCCCTGTGCCCAAGGAAGCGAAGGTAACCTGTCTAAATGATTACCGCCCCTATGCACTCACGTCGGTAGCCATGAAGTGCTTTGAAAGGCTGGTCATGGCTCACATCAACAGCATCCTCCCGGACACCCTAGACCCACTCCAATTTGCATACCGCCCCAACAGATCCACAGATGATGCAATCTCAATCGCACTCCACACTGCCCTTTCCCACCTGGACAAAAGGAACACCTATGTGAGAATGCTGTTCATTGACTACAGCTCAGTGTTCAACACCATAGTTCCCTCAAAGCTCATCACTAAGCAAAGGACCCTGGGACTAAACACCTCCCTCTGCAACTGGATCTTGGACTTCCTGACGGGCCGCCCTCAGGTGGTAAGAGTAGGCAACAACACGTCTGCCACGCTGATCCTTAACACTGGGGCCCCTCAGGGGTGTGTACTAAGTCCCCTCCTGTACTCCCTGTTCACCCACGACTGTGTGGCCAAACACGACTCCAACACCATCATGAAGTTTGCTGATGACACAACAGTGGTAGGCCTGATCACCGACAATGATGAGATGGCCTATAGGGAGGAGGTCAGAGAACTGGCAGTGTGGTGCCAGGACAACAACCTCTCCCTCAATTTGAGCAAGACAAAGGAGCTGATCGTGGACTAGAGGAAAAGGTGGGCCGAACAGGCCCCCATTAACATCGATGGGGCTGCAGTGGAGCTTGAAGGCCTCTTAAATGGCAGCTTGATCTCCTCTGACAGGAGAGGGGGACCCACTAGCCATGACAGACTGACCTGCCTCTGGCTCTGCTGTGGGTGAAGTACTTGTATTTATTAAGGTTCGCCATTAGGCAGCAGCTATTCTTCCTGGGGTCCAAACACATTAAGGCAACCTTTTTTCATTTGCGCAATTTCTCTCGTTCACGTTCGCTTGTAAATGTCCAAACTCACCAAAAAGGACCTTTGGTTAGCTCCTTCCTACATTTACAAGCGAATGTGAACGAGAGACATTGTGCAAATGAATAAAGTTTTGACGCATGCTTGTCTGCTCTGGAGCAGCATGTGTACACACTGTGTCTGTCTAGAGTCGCTAGGGCAACGGGCCTACCTGCTCTGCTGAAGGAGATGGAGGAGGAGCAGACGGGCTGAGAATGGAGAGGAGAAAAAACATAAGGAAATCAAAAGCTAGCAGCGACAGCTGTACAGAACGCCTCCACAGGGCTTTGACTTCTCAAACACAGCAGAAAGCCAACACAATATGATGCACCGTCACCTTATGAATTCAGCAACTAACTTAGATAACTAGTAAGTTACACTTAGGGGTCGTGTTACACCTAAGCCGGTAATACCATAAATCCCGGGATGAGTGAAGGACGATATGAAAATCTGGATACCGCCCAACACTAGCTAGCTACCGTTGTCGACCAAGCCCCTTCTTCTGTGGGGTTTATCGTGGCTGTCATCCAACATTATTATACATTAACGCCACCTACTATACTGCAGTGCCCCTGCCTTCCGTATGTCCTAGTTTAAACATGGACCAATAGAAGATCAGAGGGGTTCCTGCACATGCAGAAACGCCCTGAATTGCAGGCCGCAATTACACCCTCCTCAGAACTGACACTGTCAGAGTAGACGTTACACATAAATGGTGGCCAACACCAGCTTTTCTATGAGTGTAGTATAGGTGAAGGCATGGAGACAGGCCCACTGACCGTGGTGGTGTCACCTGACTGGCCGTGTCACCTACCTGACTGGCCGTGTCACCTACCTGACTGGCCGTGTCACCTACCTGACTGGCCGTGTCACCTACCTGACTGGCCGTGTCACCTACCTGACTGGCCGTGTCACCTACCTGACTGGCCGTGTCACCTACCTGACTGGCCGTGTCACCTACCTGACTGGCCGTGGTGGTGTCACCTGACTGGCCGTGTCACCTGACTGGCCGTGTCACTTGACTGGCCGTGGTGGTGTCACTTGACTGGACGTGGAGGTGTCACTTGACTGGACGTGGAGGTGTCACTTGACTGGACGTGGCCGTGTCACTTGACTGGCCGTGGCCGTGTCACTTGACTGGCCGTGGCCGTGTCACCTGACTGGCCGTGTCACCTGACTGGCCGTGTCACCTGACTGGCCGTGGTGGTGTCACCTGACTGGCCGTGTCACCTGACTGGCCGTGGTGGTGTCACCTGACTGGCCGTGTCACCTGACTGGCCGTGGTGGTGTCACCTGACTGGCCGTGGTGGTGTCACCTGACTGGCCGTATCACCTGACTTGACTGGGTTTGACCTCCATACTGTTTCCTGTCTCCTACTAGTCTGGGGTTTCCCCAAGCCTCATTGGTTATGAGCAGGACTGGGGATTGATTGTGATATGGTTTAGGAGACATTTGAATCCTGCTGGGTCATTTCACTACAGAATGCATTAGCGTGGTCTTGTGGACGCTGCACCGGGTGGAGGAGATGCCAACACGCTGTTGTGACTCACATGACACCACGGGGTGTGTGTGTGTGTGTGTGTGTGTGTGTGTGTGTGTGTGTGTGTGTGTGTCAGTACAGGGCAGGGTTTGTAAGCACAGCAGGGGTGTGTGTGTGTGTGTGTGTGTGGAATCTCATTGTGGCACTGTTTGTTCAGTAAAGGGGCACTCCTTGGTTTGAGTCCCTACATGAGTACAGGGCAGGGTTTGTAAGCACAGCAGTGGGTGTGTTGGAATCTCAAGCTCTACCTCAGGGATGGGCATGTGGCCCACGACCCCCCTTTTTGTAGTGGATTCATCTCCCAAAACATAATAAAACAAACTTTTATATTTGTATTTACTCAGGTTCTCAACTTACTGTTGAGAGGTAGAATACCCAAGGTGCAATTTCAAAATAAAATGCTTATCTTATGTCAGTCACGAACAGTCACTCAATGAGCCATGTCAGCTAACATGTTTTGGATTGGTAAGTTAGTATAGCCAGCTTTCTAAAATTGTAGTAATTATGATCAAATTACCGACCGGGGAGCCCCCATAGATTTGTTAGTTACTCTCACTCAGATATCATAATAAAAACTACAAAATCTTCTCTCCGCCCCATGGCAAAATGTGTAGAATTGCAACAAACTTGCTTTGAAACTGCAACATCTTCTCTACACCCCATGGCAAAATGTGTCGAATTTAATTCAACTTAAAACATCTCTCTACTGTCAATAGGGGGGGTGTAACGGTCGTAATGGATGGACCAAGGCGCAGCGGGTTGAGCGCTCATATTTAACTTTTAATGTGAACACTTAATAAACAAAACAAGAAAACGGACGACAAACAGTCTTGCAGGCTACACACAGCTATGCAAAGAACAACCTCCCACAAACCCCATGACAAACGCATTCATATTTATAGGACCTTCAATCAGAGGCAACGATAGACAGCTGCCTCCAATTGAAGGCCCCAACCCCAATTACCTAAACATAGAAATAAAAATGACTAGACAGAACATAGAAATACACTAACATAGAACAATGACAAAACCCCGGAATACATAAACCAAACACCCCTCTACATACACACACCCCAAACCATATAAAACAAATACCCCCTGCCACATCCTGACCAAACTATTATAACAAATAACCCCTTTACTGGTCAGGACGTGACAGGGGGGCTAAAATGTTATGTTTGCGGGGGGACCATTTTGCTCCGGTCCCCTGGCTCTGACTGCATGTGTGGGTATGGATGTGAGTACTCAGACCCACGATCCACTGTGGCCCCTCATGATGAGTTCATAGTTTTTGTGGCCCCCACTCCCATCAGTTGCCATCCCTCTACTACCTGAAGGAGAGACAGGCAGGCCTCTGAACCCTACAGTGACTCAGTATAGTGACTCACCCTCCCTATACTTTACTTTGCCTTAGTGGGAGACAGACAGCTACACACAGAGAGAGAGGGCTTGAACAGTTCTAGACGTGGAGCTCCAGAACCCGGTCATCCTGACACTCACAGGCTTAGTAAGGCTTTCTGAGATCAGGGGAGGCTCCAGACTGACACTCATAGCCCAGGTTTGGTGAGTGTCTGTGCATGTTTGCATACGTCTGATCTCCACCAGGCCAGCTTGTCATCTCGCGGGGCGGGGCTGGGGGCGGGGATGTGTGTGTGGGTGTGTGATATTACTAAGCAACTTGGTTGTTAGGACCAAGGAGGGCAGACAATGGGGAATGTCAACACAACACTGGCAGGGGGATGGGAGAGGGAGGGGAAAAGAGGGGCTGGCCTCAAACCCTCAGGCCCAATTCAGAGTTCACAGGCCATATGTAGCAGTGTCTGAGTAGGATTGCTGATTTAGGATCAGTTTGGTATTTTAGAAGACAATGAAGAACAACACATGGACAGGGGGGCGGCATGATCCTAGATCTGTAGCAAGCTTTGTGGTTTGGGTCTGGAGGGGGAGGGGTGGACAGAGGGCTGACCTCATAGGCCCGAGGTAGGAGCTGCTCCTTAACCACAGACTTAGTCTGATTAACATCCCACTAATCCTCATTTTAACCGTTAGGGGGATGGCACATCTGGACTGATCTTGGCTGCCAAATAAGGGGGGGGGGGGGGGGGGGGGGGAGATGGTGAGGGAAGGAGAATAAGGGAGGAGGTGTTGGGAGGGAATAGGAGACAAGGTGAGGAGCTGTTGGGAGAGGTGGGAAGAGAATAGAAGGGGAGGAGTCTAGGAGCGGAAGAGAGGTGCGGTAAGAGGGGTTGAAACCCCGTCTGCCATGCTCTGGCTCCAGAATGTGTAAACTAGGACAGTTTCTATCTGAGCCATGTAAACATCTCTATATATGTCTCTGTGTGGGTAACAGTGATTGTGAAACAGCAGTGTTGACGTAGTCTTCTCCCTCTCTGTTGTTTTCTAACCAACCGACCACACCCTGCCAGCCTGGCGAGGAGAGAGGAGAGAAGGGTGTGTCCCATCGTTACCTGCCCTCAGGTGTTCCCTCCTTCCATTCCCTTCCCAGCACCCCTCCCAAACTGTCAACACTACCACACTGCCAGTACCAAGGAACACTCGGACACAATTATACCCGACTAACTTAATGGTAGGGTATAGTGACCGGTTAAATATGAGTAGACCAAGCGAAGAATGGAAATGTATGTGTGTTGGGGGGGGTGGGGCAGAGCACATGTTAAGCTGTCCTGAATAACTGGGCCTGCTGGGAGCATACGTGGCCCCATTATTATAGGACGACTTGGGAGAATGATGATCTGCAACAGACAGTGAATCGCAGTATCAGAAGTAAAACTACAGCCAGACTGGCCTGCTACTGGGCCTTTCTACACTTTATCAGATGTCCAGAGTCGACCCACAACTGATGCAAATCAAATGAAACATTCAAATAACATGGCTTTTGTGCCATTATTCAAATTACATTTTCATTGCAGCCGAGATTAGACTAGAATGTTGTACTCACTGGAAAACAATAATGCAATTATTCATTACATTACCTATAGGCTAGTCTCTAGGTAGGATAACTGTGTTGTAGTCTATGAAGGATAACTGTGTTGTAGGCTAGTCTAGGTAGCATAATTGTGTTGTAGTCTAGGTAGGATAACTGTGGTGTAGGCTAGTCTAGGAAGGATAACTGTGTTGTATAGAGGTCGACCGATTTAATCGAAATGGCCGATTTAATTTGGGCCGATTTCAAGTTTTCATAACAATTGGTAATCGGTATTTTTGGCCACCGACTTGCAGAATGTTTTTTATATTTTTCTGGTTGTTTTTATCTTTTTTTTCCTATTTCTTTTTTTAGAAAGTTTTTGTAGGATTTTTAGACTATTTTTCTTCTTTTTTTATTATTTTTGTATTTTCAATTTTTTTATAATTTATTTTTTCATAATTTTATTATTATTTTTTTTTAAATTACATTTTTAAATTATTTTCTATTTTTTTCAATTTTTTCTTCTTTTTTTAAATTTATTTTTTAATTTATTATATTATTAAAAAAAAAAAATGTATACACCTTTATTTAACTAGGCAAGTCAGATTAAGAACACATTCTTATTTTCAATGACGGCCTAGGAACAGGGGTTAACTGCCTTGTTCAGGGGGGATTCAGGGATTTGTTTTTGCAACCTTCTGATTACTACTCCAACGCTCTAACCACCTGCCTTACATTGCTCTCCACGAGGAGCCTGCCTGGTAAGCTGACTACCTGTTACGCGAGGGTAGCTAGAAGCAAAGGTAAGTTTCTAGCTAGCATTAAACTTATCTTATAAAAAACGATCAATCTTAACATAATCACTAGTTAACTACACATGGTTGATGATATTACTAGTTTATCTAACGTGTCCTGCGTTGCATATAATCGATGCGGTGCCTGTTAATTTCTCATCGAATCACAGCCTACTTCGACAAACGGGTGATGATTTAACAAGCGCATTTGCGAAAAAAGCACTGTCGTTGCACCAATGTACCTAACCATAAACATCAATGCCTTTAAAATCAATACACAAGTATATATTTTTAAACCTGCATATTTAGTTAATATTGCCTGCTAACATGAAATTGTCACTGCTCTTGCGTTCATTGCCTGGCTCGTTGCGAGCTAATTTGCCAGAATTTTACATAATTATGACATACCATTGAAGGTTGTGCAATGTAATAGGAATATTTAGACTTAGGGATGCCACCCGTTAGATAAAATTCGGAACGGTTCCGTATTTCACTAAAAGAAAAAAACGTTTTGTTTCGAGATGATAGTTTCCGGATTCGACCATATTAATGACCTAAGGCTCGTATTTCTGTGTGTTTATTATATTATAATTAAGTCTATGATTTGATAGAGCAGTCTGACTGAGCGGTGGTAGGCACCAGCAGGCTCGTAAGCATTCATTCAAACAGCACTTTCGTGCGTTTTGCCAGCAGCTCATCGCAATGCATTGCGCTGTTTATGACTTCAAGCCTGTCAACTCCCAAAATTAGGCTGGTGTAACCGATGTGAAATGGCTAGCTAGTTAGCGGGTGCGCGCTAATAGCGTTTCAAACATCACTCGCTCTGAGACTTGGAGTAGTTGTTCCCCTTGCTCTGCATGGGTAACGCTGCTTCGAGGGTGGCTGTTGTCGATGTGTTCCTGGTTCGAGCCCAGGTAGGAGCGAGGAGAGGGACGGAAGCTATACTGTTACACTGGCAATACTAAAGTGCCTATAAGAACATCCAATAGTCAAAGGTATATGAAATACAAATCATATAGAGAGAAATAGTCCTATAATTCCTATAATAACTGCAACCTAAAACTTCTTACCTGGGAATATTGAAGACTCATGTTAAAAGGAACCACCAGCTTTCATATGTTCCCATGTTCTGAGCAAGGAATTTAAACGTTAGCTTTTTTACATGGCACATATTGCACTTTTACTTTCTTGTCCAACACTTTTGTTTTTGCATTATTTAAACCAAATTGAACATATTTCATTATTTATTTGAGTCTAAATTGATTTTATTGATGTATTATATTAAGTTAAAATAAGTGTTCATTCAGTATTGTTGTAATTGTCATTATTACAATTTTATTTTATTTTATCGGTATTGGCCTTTTTTGGTCCTCCAATAATCGGTATCGGCCTTTTTTGGTCCTCCAACAATCGGTATCGGCGTTGAAAAATCATAATCGGTCGACCTCTAGTGTTGTAGGCTAGTCTAGGAAGGATGACTGTGTTGTAGGCTAGTCTAGGAAGGATGACTGTGTTGTAGGCTAGCCTAGGAAGGATGACTGTGTTGTAGACTAGTCTAGGAAGGATGACTGTGTTGTAGGCTAGTCTAGGAAGGATGACTGTGTTGTAGGCTAGTCTAGGAAGGATGACTGCGTTGTGGCTAGTCTAGGAAGGATAACTGCGTGGTAGGCTAGTCTAGGAAGGATGACTGCGTGGTAGGCTAGTCTAGGAAGGATGACTGCGTGGTAGGCTAGTCTAGGAAGGATAACTGCGTGGTAGGCTAGTCTAGGAAGGATAACTGCGTGGTAGGCTAGTCTAGGTAGGATAACTGCGTGGTAGGCTAGTCTAGGTAGGATAACTGCGTGGTAGGATAGTCTAGGAAGGATAACTGCGTGGTAGGCTAGTCTAGGAAGGATAACTGCGTGGTAGGCTAGTCTAGGTAGGATAACTGCGTGGTAGGCTAGTCTAGGTAGGATAACTGTGTGGTAGGATAGTCTAGGAAGGATAACTGCGTGGTAGGCTAGTCTAGGAATGATAACTGCGTGGTAGATTAGTCTAGGAAGGATAACTGCGTGGTAGGCTAGTCTAGGAAGGATAACTGCGTGGTAGGCTAGTCTAGGAAGGATAACTGCGTGGTAGGCTAGTCTAGGAAGGATAACTGCGTGGTAGGCTAGTCTAGGAAGGATAACTGCGTGGTAGGCTAGTCTAGGTAGGATAACTGCGGGTAGGCTAGTCTAGGTAGGATAACTGCGTGGTAGGCTAGTCTAGGTAGGATGACTGCGTGGAAGGCTAGTCTAGGTGGGATAACTTCGTGGTAGGCTAGTCTAGGTAGGATAACTGCGTGGTAGGCTAGTCTAGGTAGGATAACTGCGTGGTAGGCTAGTCTAGGTAGGATAACTGCGTGGTAGGCTAGTCTAGGTAGGATAACTGCGTGGTAGGCTAGTCTAGGAAGGATAACTGCGTGGTAAGCTAGTCTAGGAAGGATAACTGCGTGGTAAGCTAGTCTAGGAAGGATAACTGCGTGGTAGACTAGTCTAGGAAGGATAACTGCGTGGTAGACTAGTCTAGGGAGGATCATTGCGTCGTAGGCTAGTCTAGGGAGGATCATTGCATCGTAGGCTAGTCTAGAAAGGATAACTGTGTGGTAGACTAGTCTAGGGAGGAGCATTGCGTCGTAGTCTAGTCTAGGGAGGAGCATTGCGTCGTAGGCTAGTCTAGGGAGGAGCATTGCGTCGTAGGCTAGTCTAGGGAGGAGCATTGCGTCGTAGGCTAGTCTAGGGAGGAGCATTGCGTCGTAGGCTAGTCTAGGGAGGAGCATTGCGTCGTAGGCTAGTCTAGGGAGGAGCATTGCGTCGTAGACTAGTCTAGGGAGGAGCATTGCGTCGTAGGCTAGTCTAGGGAGGAGCATTGCGTCGTAGGCTAGTCTAGGGAGGAGCATTGCGTCGTAGGCTAGTCTAGGGAGGAGCATTGCGTCGTAGGCTAATCTAGGGAGGAGCATTGCGTCGTAGTCTAGTCTAGGGAGGAGCATTGCGTCGTAGGCTAGTCTAGGGAGGATCATTGCGTCGTAGACTAGTCTAGAAAGGATAACTGTGTGGTAGACTAGTCTAGGGAGGAGCATTGCGTCGTAGGCTAGTCTAGGGAGGAGCATTGCGTCGTAGGCTAGTCTAGGGAGGAGCATTGCGTCGTAGACTAGTCTAGGGAGGAGCATTGCGTCGTAGGCTAGTCTAGGGAGGAGCATTGCGTCGTAGGCTAGTCTAGGGAGGAGCATTGCGTCGTAGGCTAGTCTAGGGAGGAGCATTGCGTCGTAGGCTAGTCTAGGGAGGAGCATTGCGTCGTAGGCTAGTCTAGGGAGGAGCATTGCGTCGTAGGCTAGTCTAGGGAGGAGCATTGCGTCGTAGGCTAGTCTAGGGAGGAGCATTGCGTCGTAGGCTAGTCTAGGGAGGAGCATTGCGTCGTAGGCTAGTCTAGGGAGGAGCATTGCGTCGTAGGCTAGTCTAGGGAGGAGCATTGCGTCGTAGGCTAGTCTAGGGAGGATCATTGCGTCGTAGGCTAGTCTAGAAAGGATAACTGTGTGGTAGACTAGTCTAGGGAGGAGCATTGCGTCGTAGGCTAGTCTAGGGAGGAGGATTGCGTCGTAGGCTAGTCTAGGGAGGAGCATTGCGTCGTAGGCTAGTCTAGGGAGGAGCATTGCGTCGTAGGCTAGTCTAGGGAGGAGCATTGCGTCGTAGGCTAGTCTAGGGAGGAGCATTGCGTCGTAGGCTAGTCTAGGGAGCAGCATTGCGTCGTAGTAAAAACGTTATAACTAATTGATAGGTCTAACTTGTTACTGCTGTGAACTTTCATTATCGTCCCTCATGAGGGAGAGAATTAGAAAATATCTGAAAGATGTGTTTGTTTTGGTAACGGAATTCCAAGGCACAAGGCAATGTTTCTTAAACTTACAGAAGTAGGAAAAAATTATCCTAAACTAAATAGGTGTTGATATTAGTTGGCATGAATTTTTACTTCAACATTGTGTTTTGATGTATTTTCTTTATACCTTAAGACTTTTTCTGGTTGATGTTTTCCTAAGACTCCTTTTTCCATCTGTTTGGCAAGAAATCAAAGCATTTGCCTATACATTTTTTTTGTTGTTGAATGGAAATTTTTTTGAAAAATGAATATATGCCTTAATTTCTCAAATATAGACTCCCTTTAATTTGACACGCTGCTATAAACATCACATGTTGGTGCTCATGGGTCCTTTTACATGGAAATGCCCATCTGTCTATGTGCTGTACAGTCTGTCTGGTACTACTGTGGTACTGCTGTCCATCAACCCAATCCCATTATCTGTGCTTCAGTTTCCCTTACTGACATCTCTATATATTATCTGTCTATTAGATCTTCTCTGTTTTTCATCAATTACTACTTTGACATACCAGGATAGAGATGTCTGTCTCTGTATCAGTGGTCTTATACTAAATCTCCTTATCTATTGTCTCGTTTCTATCTCTGACATTAGATCTCTCTTTAGCGATACATTCTCTTTTTTTCTCATGGAAACATTTCAGTGACATTTCCCTCAGCAGTTGCTGATGACTGCAGACAGGCACACAGAGAGAGAAATGATTAGTTTAGGGCCAGTGATAAGAGGACTTCCCCCCTCTGCGCTCGGTTCCACAGATCTCTCATGTGGGAGAGGAGAACAGGTGGTTTCTTAGCAACAACATGCTGTTATGTGTTTCTGTCATTCAGCTGAGAAGAGAGAAGATACCGTGTCTGTGGAGGTTTAGAGAGATGTGTTTGTCTGTCAGCATCCTCGTGCTTTGTATGTATTTTTGTGTGTGCTTACATATGTGTGTGTGGAGTGTAAAGACCCTGAAGAGACTAATGAAAAGCAGTTTCATCTCTCTCTAAAAGCCTTTATTGACAAAGAGCATATAAACTGGCACATTATCTATGTCCCAAACAGCATTATATTCCCTATATAGTGCACTGCTTTTGACCAGAACCCAGGTAGCATATTCCCTATATAGTGCACTACTTTTGACCAGAGCCCAGGTAGCATATTCCCTATATAGTGCACTGCTTTTGACCAGGGCCCAGGTAGCATATTCCCTATATAGTGCACTACTTTTGACCAGGGCCCAGGTAGCATATTCCCTATATAGTGCACTGCTTTTGACCAGGGCCCATAGGGACAGTAAAGGATGTATAGAAACTCTCCATCCCAAATGGCACCCTAATCCCTTTTCCCCATAGGGCTCTGGTCAAAAGTAGTGCACTAAGGAAAAGTGTCATTTGAGACACAGCCATTTTCTCGGTGGTCCAGTGGGTTTTAAAACCACCCTGCAGTCACTGCTGACAACTATATAAAGATGCCATCCATCATCGTATTACAGTTAACCTATAGCAATTCATCACCCATGTCCTCCTTTACTGTCAACCTATAGCAATTCATCACCCATGTCCTCCTTTACTGTCAACCTATAGCAATTCATCACCCATGTCCTCTTGTACTGTCAACCTATAGCAATTCATCACCCATGTCCTTGTGTACTGTCAACCTATAGTAATTCATCACCCATGTCCTCTTGTACTGTCAACCTATAGCAATTCATCACCCATGTCCTCCTGTACTGTCAACCTATAGCAATTCATCACCCATGTCCTCCTGTACTGTCAACCTATAGCAATTCATCACCCATGTCCTCCTGTACTGTCAACCTATAGCAATTCATCACCCATGTCCTCCTGTACTGACAACCTATAGCAATTCATCACCCATGTCCTCCTCGCTCTGCAGAACATCTAATAGAGTCTGAAATGACTTGTACTAGTCCCCAGAATGTGTTTCTGAAATGAAGCAGCATTTCAGCCCCATTACACCGCCTTAGGCCTGGAATATTGCATCTGTCAGAGATATCATAACATGGGTGTGTGTGTGTGTGAGAGAGAGTGTGTGAGTGCCTGTGTAACTGTGTGTTCCTTTGTGAGAGAAGCTGTGAGGACTAGATGATTCACACACCCACCTTCTCTCCTTCGGGGGCGGATGGCTTAGACATATTCTCTCCCACTCTTTCTCTCTCTCCCTCTCTCTTTCCCTCAGTGTTTCTCTAAAGAAATGCTAGAATAGCTCCCTCTCTGTCGCATCTTTCTCTGCATAGGCAGAAACCCAAGGCTGCACTGCTTTGTCAAAGGGCCTCGCCAGGGTGACTAATCAGTCAATACACAATGAAGCATTGAAGGAATATTAGTCAGTGTAAATCTGAGGTGTGTGTGTGGTGATAGAGGGAGAGAGACCAGTGTAAATCTGAGTTGTGTGTGGTGATAGAGGGAGAGAGACCAGTGTAAATCTGAGTTGTGTGTGGTGAGAGAGACCAGTGTAAATCTGAGTTGTGTGTGGCGATAGAGGGAGAGAGACCAGTGTAAATCTGAGTTGTGTGTGTGTGTGTGTGTGTGGTGATAGAGGGAGAGAGACCAGTGTAAAGGGAGATATGACCATCAGAGCTGAGACAACAGTCTAGTGTGTTGGGAGGTTTGTATGATACACATGTTTAATAGAGCAGCCAGAGGTTCCTGCTAAAGAGAAGAGGAGGGAGAACGGAAGAGGGGCATGGCTGGGCTAGTCTCTACTGCAATGAGGGGGCGGAAGACCTGGCCAGAGGGGGACAGAGAGAGGAGCTGGGGGAGAAAGGGGAAAGAGAGGAGGGGGGGAGTAAGTGTGAGAGAAGTGGAAATGGTCCCTTATTACTGGTGAGAGATCTGGTCTGTAATTACCCAGAGAGGGAGAGTGGGGGAAGGAGAGAAAGGGAGGAGAGAAACACAGGATCAGGAAGTGGTTTGAGGCCTCTATCTCTCTCTGTCATCGTGGGTCAGTGGGAATGGTTTGTTCACCTGTGCCTGACATGACGCATCAGTGGCTAGCTCTGGTCACACCCACCTACCCAGCCAACCTAGCAGCAGCTCACCTTTAGGCTGGCCTGGTCTGTCTTTGGTCACACCCACCTACCCAGCCAACCTAGCAGCAGCTCACCTTTAGCCTGGCCTGGTCTGTCTCTGGTCACACCCACCTACCCAGCCAACCTAGCAGCAGCTCACCTTTAGGCTGGCCTGGTCTGTCTTTGGTCACACCCACCTACCCAGCCAACCTAGCAGCAGCTCACCTTTAGCCTGGCCTGGTCTGTCTCTGGTCACACCCAGCTACCCAGCCAACCTAGCAGCAGCTCACCTTTAGCCTGGCCTGGTCTGTCTCTGGTCACACCCACCTACCCAGCCAACCTAGCAGCAGCTCACCTTTAGTCTGGCCTGGTCTGTCTCTGGTCACACCCACCTACCCAGCCAACCTAGCAGCAGCTCACCTTTAGCCTGGCCTGGTCTGTGGCTGTTGCTAGCTAGCTGTGGTCTGTCTCTGGTCACACCCACCTACCCAGCCAACCTAGCAGTTCTCTTCCAGTTCATTACAAGGCTAACGTACAGTAGCAGGCGTGAAATTAACTAGATCCCCTACATACTGGTTTTGGGAGAAGAAAAAAATCTGGGGAGGTTATCTTCTGCACTATTCAACCAATCCAGTAAGTGTGGAGATGTGTAGTGTTACCTTATTAACGTCCAAAAGCAGAAGTTACAGGCTCTCCTTCCGTTTCCTCTGGAACATCTGGTGTTGGAGACTCTGCAGAGGCTACTGCAAGGCTAGCTTTCACCTGCCAGCTGCTGTCGCTAGCTCCGGCCAGCTGCTGTCGCTAGCTCCGGCCAGCTGCTGTCGCTAGCTCCGGTCAGTTGCTGTCGCTAGCTCCGGTCAGTTGCTGTCGCTAGCTCCCAAAACATCTCAATGTGGTTAAAGTTGGGAGATTGTGGAGGCGAGGTCATCTGATGCAGCACTCCATCACTCTCCTTCTTGGTCAAATAGCCCTTACACAGCCTGGAGGTTTGTTGGGTCATTTGTCCTGTTGAAAAACAAATGATAGTCCCACTAAGCCCAATCCAGATGGGATGGCGTATCGCTGCAGAATGCTGTGGTAGCCATGCTGGTTAAGTGTGCCTTGAATTCTAGATAAATCACAGTGTCACCAGCAAAGCACCCCCACACCATAACACCTCCTCCTCCATGCGTCACGGTGGCCCAAGCAAGTGTCTTCTTCTTATTGGTGTCCTTTTATTAGTGGTTTCTTTGCAGCAATTCAACCATGAAGACCTGATTTACATTTTTTTTTTTTTTTTTTTTTTTTCTTTTGTATGTTTTAATTTTATTTATTTATTCCCAAGCAGTCTCCTCTGAACAGTTGATGTTGAGATGTGTCTGTTACTTGAACTCTGAAACATTTATTTGGGCTGCAATTTCTGAGGCTGGTAACTCTAATGAACGTATCCTTTGCAGCAGAGGTAACTCTGTTTTCCACTCCTGTGGCGGTCCTCATGAGAGCCAGTTTCATCACAGCGCTTGATGGTTTTTGCGACTGCACTTGAAGAAACATTCAAAGTTCTCGACATTTTCCGGATTGACTGACCTTCATGTCTTAAAGTAATGATGGACTGTCATTTCTCTTTGCTTATTTGAGCTGTTCTTGCCATAATATGGACTTGGTCTTTTACCAAATAGGGCTATCTTCTGTATACCCCCACCTACCTTGTCACAACACAACTGATTTGGCTCAAATTCACTAAGAAGGAAAGAAATTCCACAAATTAACTTTTAAGAAGGCATGCCTGTTTAATTGAAATGCATTCCAGGTGACTACCTCATGAAGCTGGTTGAGAGAATGCCAAGAGTGTGCAAAGCTGCCATCAAGGCAAAGGGTGGCTATTTGAAGAATCTGAAATATAAAATATATTTTGATTAAATACTTTTTTTTGGTTACTATATGATTCCATATGTGTTATTTCATAGTTTTGATGTCTTCGCTATTATTCTACAATGTAGAAAATAGTAAAAATAAAGAAAAACCCTTGAATGAGTAGGTGTTATAAAACTTTTGACCCGTAGTGTATTTCACAACAGTTCCATTCTGTGCCTCCATCAGCCCACTAGCCAATGGTTGAGTGAGTCAGTCAGTGGAGTGCTACTGGTCTCTTCAGAAGACGTTGGTCATTGCTCACTCATACAGTACTGTACAATACACACACATACCTCTCACTCATACAGTACTGTACAATACACACACATACCTCTCACTCATATGGTACTGTACAATACACCTCACTCATACGGTACTGTACAATACACCTCACTCATACAGTACTGTACAATACACACACATAACTCTCACTCATACAGTACTGTACAATACACACACATACCTCTCACTCATACAGTACTGTACAATACACACACATACCTCTCACTCATACAGTACTGTACAATACACACACATACCTCTCACTCATACGGTACTGTACAATACACACCTCACTCATACAGTACTGTACAATACACACACATAACTCTCACTCATACGGTACTGTACAATACACACCTCACTCATACAGTACTGTACAATACACACACATACCTCTCACTCATATGGTACTGTACAATACACCTCACTCATACGGTACTGTACAATACACCTCACTCATACAGTACTGTACAATACACACACATAACTCTCACTCATACAGTACTGTACAATACACACACATACCTCTCACTCATACGGTACTGTACAATACACACCTCACTCATACAGTACTGTACAATACACACACACCTCACTCATACGGTACTGTACAATACACCTCTCTCATACGGTACTGTACAATACACCTCTCTCATACGGTACTGTACAACACCTTCATTTTCTCCCCTGGATGAATACACTTCTACTGGCTGATCTAATAACTGATATAGGAGAGGGAAAACAGTGAGACCAAAAAACAAGTGTCCAACACTTTTACCTTTTTGTTCTGTGTTCTCACTTCACACACACACACACCTCAATCATAGCGTTGCTGCACCTTGGGCATTTCTGTGTGCTGAGTCACAATCTGACTGCATAAATGAGTTCTGTCATGTGGTGTGTCTACTGTCTCTACTCCTAAAGCTCCTATTCCTCTTTCCAAACCTAATGCAATAAGCTGAGGTTGATTGTGTACACGTGTTGATTTGATGACTGCTACGGCTACTGGGTAATCTGTATCAGTGTTGGGTCAAAGAAACACCGGCATTAAATCCTTTATGGACCTGTGTTGACATTCACAGCTCAACACAGCACAGAAGCTCTTTCTGTGTGATTCTCACTACGTCAACACAGCACAGAAGCTCTTTCTGTGTGATTCTCACAACGTCAACACAGCACAGAAGCTCTTTCTGTGTGATTCTCAATACGTCAACACAGCACAGAAGCTCTTTCTGTGTGATTCTCACTACGTCAACACAGCTCAGAAGCTCTTTCTGTGTGATTCTCACTACGTCAACACAGCACAGAAGCTCTTTCTGTGTGATTCTCACTACGTCAACACAGCACAGAAGCTCTTTCTGTGTGATTCTCACTACGTCAACACAGCACAGAAGCTCTTTCTGTGTGATTCTCACTACGTCAACACAGCACAGAAGCTCTTTCTGTGTGATTCTCACTACGTCAACACAGCACAGAAGAACTGCAAAACATTCTGAACACACTAGGCTTGCGTCCCAAAGGGCACACTAGTGCACTACTTTTGACCAGAACCCTACATAGGGAATAGGGTGTAATTTGGGATGCAGTCTGTGTTCTCCAGAGAGGGATGTTTTGAACAAAAATGACTAATTTCTGAATTTCTACAGTTGGTAACAGTTAGCAGCTCAGAGAGAGTGAATTAGGGACAAACTGGAGCCCAATAAGCAGCAGCCCTTACTGTCCAGATCACTGTTGCCATAGAAACCAACCAGCGCTTTGTTGTTGCTTTTTGTGTGTGTGTGTGTGTGTGTGTGTGTGTGTGTGTGTGTGTGTGTGTGTGTGTGTGTGTGTGTGTGTGATGAAGGGTTAGTAGTACTCCATAAACAAACAGGAGATCACACCGGGGTCCCCCTCCAGACAACGATCATCTGGTAGTGAGTGTTGGTACTGCAGCCTGACAGAGGGAGGATGTTGAGGGCTGTTTATGGCAGGAGAGAGGCTGACCTTGCTTCCTTCTCACTACCTGAGCCTCTAGGTAATAGATGACTACGGGACCAACAGAGCGAGAGAGAGCACTCTATCTCAGACTACCTGCTGGAGTCTAGCCAGATGGCTGCATGAGACATCTCTGTACTGATGGTTAAATAGTGAAATAGTGTGTTATCTATCTATCTATCTATCTATCTATCTATCTATCTATCTATCTATCTATCTATCTATCTATCTATCTATCTATCTATCTATCTATCTATCTATCTATCTATCTATCTATCTATCTATCTATCTATCTATCTATCTCATCTATCTATCTCTCTCTCTCTGCCATCTCTCTCTCTCTGCCATCTCTCTCTCTCTGCCATCTCTCTCTCTCTGCCATCTCTCTCTCTCTGCCATCTCTCTCTCTCTGCCATCTCTCTCTTTCTCTCTCTCTTTCTCTCTCTCTGCCATCTCTCTCTCTCTGCCATCTCTCTCTCTTTCTCTCTCTCTTTCTCTCTCTCTCTGCCATCTCTCTCTCTCTCTCTCTCTCTGCCATCTCTCTCTCTCTCTCTCTGTCTCTCTCTCTGTCTCTTTCTCTCTCTCTGCCATCTCTCTATCTCTCTCTCTCGGCCATCTCTCTTATCTCTCTCTCTCTCTCTCTCTGCCATATCTCTCTCTCTCTCTCTCTCTCTGCCATCTCTCTCTCTCTCTCTCTGCCATCTCTCTCTCTCTCTCTGCCATCTTCCTCTCTCTGCCATCTCTCTCTCTCTCTCTGCCACTCTCTCTCTCTCTCTCTCTCTCTCTCTCTCTCTCTCTGCCCTCTGCCATCTCTCTCTCTCTCTCTCTCTCTCTGCAATCGCTCTCTCTCTCTCTCTCTCTCTCTCTCTGCCATCTCTCTCTCTGCCATCTCTCTCTCTGCCATCTCTCTCTCTGCCATCTCTCTCTCTGCCATCTCTCTCTCTGCCATCTCTCTCTCTCTCTCTCTGCCATCGCTCTCTCTCTCTCTGCCATCTCTCTCTCTCTCTCTCTGCCATCTCTCTCTCTCTCTCTGCCATCTCTCTCTCTCTCTCTGCCATCTCTCTCTCTCTCTCTGCCATCTCTCTCTCTCTCTCTGCTCTCTCTCTCTCTCTCTCTCTCCTCTCTCTCTCTCTCTCATCTCTCTCTCTCATCTCTCTCTCTCTCTCTGCCATCGCTCTCTCTCTCTCTCTGCCATCGCTCTCTCTCTCTCTGCCATCGCTCTCTCTCTCTCTCTCTCTGCCATCGCTCTCTCTCTCTCTCTGCCATCGCTCTCTCTCTCTCTCTGCCATCGCTCTCTCTCTCTCTCTGCCATCGCTCTCTCTCTCTCTCTGCCATCGCTCTCTCTCTCTCTCTGCCATCGCTCTCTCTCTCTCTCTGCCATCGCTCTCTCTCTCTCTCTGCCATCGCTCTCTCTCTCTCTCTGCCATCGCTCTCTCTCTCTCTCTGCCATCGCTCTCTCTCTCTCTCTCTCTCTCTCTCTCTCTCTCTGCCATCGCTCTCTCTCTCTCTCTCATCTCTCTCTCTCTCCATCTCTCTCTCCCATCTCTCTCTCCCATCTCTCTCTCCCATCTCTCTCTCCCATCTCTCTCTCCCATCTCTCTCTCCCATCTCTCTCTCCTCATCTCTCTCTCTCTCTGCTCTCTCGCTCTCTGCCATCTCTCTCTCTCTCTCTCTCTCTCTCTCTCTCTCTCTCTCTCTCTCTCTCTCTCTCTCTCTCTCTCTCTCTCTCTCTGCTCTCTCTCTCTGCTCTCTCTCTCTGCTCTCTCTCTCTCTCTGCTCTCTCTCTCTCTCTGCTCTCTCTCTCTGCTCTCTCTCTCTCTCTCTCTCTCTCTCATCGCTCTCTCTCTCTCTCTCTGCCATCGCTCTCTCTCTCTGCCATCTCTCGCTCTCTCTCTCTCTCTCTCTCTCTCTCTCGCCATCTCTCTCTCTCTGCCATCGCTCTCTCTCTCTCTCTCTGCCATCGCTCTCTCTCTGCCATCTCTCTCTCTCTCTGCTCATTTCTAAATGTTTCTACTTCATAGTCTCCAGCACCACTGGAGGAAGATGCGTGGTTCTATATAGCGAGGAAGATGCGTGGTTCTATATAGCGAGGAAGATGCGTGGTTCTATATAGCGAGGAAGATGCGTGGTCCCAATGACATCATCGGTGTGCATCGGAGTTTTAACCAATTATGAAGAGGCATTGCCTACTAACTGTCTACTAATTGGTTGCTCATGTCTTGGAAACACTCGTCTTCCTTTCTTTCTTACTACAAAACATAGAAATGCACAAATATTGGTGCTGAAGATGATATGAATCTGCAGGCCTCCAACTGGACTCCTGCCACAGGACAGTTTTAGTTGCTGCATCTCTCTCTCTCTCTCTCTCTCTCTCTCTCTTTACTCCTCTACCTCCTTCTCAGTGCTCACCAAGCCTGTCCACTCCAAACACTGAGCTGCTGCCTTTTTGGCTCTCTGCCTCCCTGCTCACCAAGCCAGGCCTGTCCACCCCTAATATCCAGGACATGGAGCAGCAGAAGTGTCTGACAGAATAATGTGGCCTGTCCACCCCAAACATCCAGGACATGGAAGTATCTGACTGAATAATGTGGCACAGGCAGGAGGAATAACAGAACAGTTACTAATACAGGGCTGTTACCATGTTACAGGCAGGAGGAATAACAGAACAGTTACTAATACAGGGCTGTTACCATGTCACAGGCAGGAGGAATAACAGAACAGTTACTAATACAGGGCTGTTACCATGTCACAGGCAGGAGGAATAACAGAACAGTTACTAATACAGGGCCGTTACCATGTCACAGGCAGGAGGAATAACAGAACAGTTACTAATACAGGGCCTATACCATGTCACAGGCAGGAGGAATAACAGAACAGTTACTAATACAGGGCTGATACCATGTCACAGGCAGGAGGAATAACAGAACAGTTACTAATACAGGGCTGTTACCATGTCACAGGCAGGAGGAATAACAGAACAGTTACTAATACAGGGCCGTTACCATGTCACAGGCAGGAGGAATAACAGAACAGTTACTAATACAGGGCCGTTACCATGTCACAGGCAGGAGGAATAACAGAACAGTTACTAATACAGGGCTGATACCATGTCACAGGCAGGAGGAATAACAGAACAGTTACTAATACAGGGCTGTTACCATGTTACAGGCAGGAGGAATAACAGAACAGCTACTAATACAGGGCCGTTACCATGTCACAGGCAGGAGGAATAACAGAACAGTTACTAATACAGGGCTGTTACCATGTTACAGGCAGGAGGAATAACAGAACAGTTACTAATACAGGGCTGTTACCATGTCACAGGCAGGAGGAATAACAGAACAGTTACTAATACAGGGCTGATACCATGTCACAGGCAGGAGGAATAACAGAACAGCTACTAATACAGGGCTGTTACCATGTTACAGGCAGGAGGAATAACAGAACAGCTACTAATACAGGGCCGTTACCATGTCACAGGCAGGAGGAATAACAGAACAGTTACTAATACAGGGCTGTTACCATGTTACAGGCAGGAGGAATAACAGAACAGTTACTAATACAGGGCTGTTACCATGTCACAGGCAGGAGGAATAACAGAACAGTTACTAATACAGGGCTGATACCATGTCACAGGCAGGAGGAATAACAGAACAGCTACTAATACAGGGCCGTTACCATGTCACAGGCAGGAGGAATAACAGAACAGCTACTAATACAGGGCTGTTACCATGTCACAGGCAGGAGGAATAACAGAACAGTTACTAATACAGGGCTGTTACCATGTTACAGGCAGGAGGAATAACAGAACAGTTACTAATACAGGGCTGTTACCATGTTACAGGCAGGAGGAATAACAGAACAGTTACTAATATAGGCCCGGCTCCAGGCACAAGCGACATAAGTGGCCTATTTTTATTTTGAAGAACTCAGTCGAGGTCTCAACATCCTATCGAGAGTTAGAATAGTGGAATACACCAGGTGCAATTTCAAAATGTGGCCCTGACCTCCAGTGGCCCTGACCTCCAGGGGTCCTCCATTGATTGTTTGTCACTCACTCAGATATCATATTAACATGACAGAAGTTCTGGAAAAATGTGTAGAATTGTTGGAAATTAGCTTTAGAACTGTAAACATTTCTCTCTGCCCCGTGGAAAAATGTGTAGAATTGTTGGAAATTAGCTTTAAAACTGTAAACATTTCTCTCTGCCCCGTGGAAAAATGTGTAGAATTGCAGGAAATGAACTTTAAAACATGTTTTTCTTTCAGCTGTCAAAATGTTTTAATGTGAAGTGGTGGCCCCCCAACAAAATCTTACCAAGAGCCCCCTAAAGGCTAGTAGTCAAGAACTTCGAGCCAGAAAATGGTCAATGAAATACCTCTCTGTCCTCCCCCACTGCCGTGCCATCCTTTAGTAAGAACCAATAGACATCAAATCAAAGTTTATTTGTCACATGCGCGAATACAACAGCTGTAGTAGACCTTACAGTGAAATGCTTACTTACAGGCTCTAACCAATAGTGCAAAAAAAGATATTAGGTGAACAATAGGTAAGTAAAGAAATAAAACAACAGTAAAAAGACAGGCTATATACAGTAGCGAGGCTATAAAAGTAGTGAGGCTACATACAGACACCGGTTAGTCAGGCTGATTGAGGTAGTATGTACATGTAGATATGGTTTAAGTGACTATGCATATATGATGAACAGAGAGTAGCAGTAGCGTAAAATACGGGGTGGTGGGTGGCGGGACACAATGCAGATAACCTACTATGATATCACAGCCTTTATGAACAGAGGAACATTCCTCATAATCTAGGACTTTTGAGCATATAGAATGTGTTTTCTTTGTGCCAACAACATGAAGAACTGGACTCTATCCCTCCTCCACTGCCATCCTTTAGTAAAGACTGCAAGGCTTCAAATACAACCTTGAATCATTAAAAATACTTTATCTTCGCTTGATTGAGCTTGCCTGGATGCTGATCCTTAATGAACCAATAGAATAGAAAGTCCCAAAACCGCAAATCCTATCTGGCAGACTAGAGCAGACGCTCGTTAAGTATTTTTGAAGGATTTGGAAGTGTTTTGAATCGAGGTCTGCGGGCTGCTAGTTTCTATAGTTCTTTGCACTCGCACTCGCTCTCTCCGAGGTTACCCTTCAGTGTGGCTGTACATGAGAGCCCCTGGGAGTGTTGAATTCATTATAGCAGCTCAGAGGGCTCAAATTAAACGAGCCAATCAAAGGAAGTATGAGAGGGAAATGGAACAGGCCAGATAAAATGTTTCAGTGAGAAAGAGGAGGCTGGAGGGAGAACCAGGGAGGGAGGCCTTGTCTTTTCAGAGAACAATAAAGAAAGATGATTACACACAAACACACTCGCGCGCACACACACGTTTAAGTGCTGTAAGGGGGAATGAGGCTGGAGGGAGAAGCAGAGGTTTTTCATTTTCTTTGTAGAATAAAGGAGGATAAATGATTTCCACTCCCATCCCAGACAAAATAAATACCTCACAATGGAAAGGAACCAGACAAAATAAATACCTCCCAATGGAAAGGAACCAGACAAAATAAATACCTCCCAATGGAAAGGAAACAGACAAAATAAATACCTCCCAATGGAAAGGAACCAGACAAAATAAATACCTCCCAATGGAAAGGAAACAGACAAAATAAATACCTCCCAATGGAAAGGAACCAGACAAAATAAATACCTCCCAATGGAAAGGAAACAGACAAAATAAATACCTCCCAATGGAAAGGAACCAGACAAAATGAGGTCAGGATCTGAAAGAGAAATGACTCTTTGTACCTGTGGGATGTTCATCTAACTGTGATCAGTAGTTAATGACTCCATCCTCCTGTATTCACCCACTCTGTGATCAGTAGTAAATGATTCCATCCTCCTGTATTCACCCACTCTGTGATCAGTAGTTAATGACTCCATCCTCCTGTATTCACCCACTCTGTGATCAGTAGTAAATGATTCCATCCTCCTGTATTCACCCACTCTGTGATCAGTAGTTAATGACTCCATCCTCCTGTATTCACCCACTCTGAACACCTGTCTTCTCACACACATTAGCCCACAATCAAGGACACACACACACACACACACACATACACACCCTCCTCCTCTATTTCACCATGACATGAAAATAAGTCATTCCAGTGTGTTGCCACCAGCTGATTGTGAGGTGATTTCCCCAGGTCATAATCACAACTGAAATGTTTAACGATGTACACCCCCCCTCCACCATCCACTTGACTGATTCACACGAACACACAGTGATCTGGTTCACAAGAAACACTCAAACCACTGATTTATGTGTGTGTGTGTGTGTGTGTGTGTGTGTGTGTGTGTGTGTGTGTGTGTGTGTGTGTGTGTGTGTGTGTGTGTGTGTGTGTGTGTGTGTGTGTGTGTGTGTGTGTGTGTGTGTGTGTGTGTGTGTGTGATGAACAGACATCATACTGTGACTACAGCAGAACTGTTATGTCATCACAGAGGAATGTATGGGGACTGGAGAGGACATGGAGATAATGATAACCGTACAGCTAGTCTGTTAATCAGATCAGCCAGGAGAGGGAGGAGAGCCAGAGGTACCAACAAGTCTTTGTATGAAGGAGAACACCTACTGTAGCCTGATTTCCTTTACACTATTCTGGTGTTCTTCTTCCTCTCTGGCTTCCTGTCTTTACTGTAGTGGTGTGTGTGTTCTGTCTTCCTGTCTTTACTGTAGTGGTGTGTGTGTTCTCTGGCTTCCTGTCTTTACTGTAGTGGTGTGTGTGTTCTGTCTTCCTGTCTTTACTGTAGTGGTGTGTGTGTTCTCTGGCTTCCTGTCTTTACTGTAGTGGTGTGTGTGTTCTGTCTTCCTGTCTTTACTGTAGTGGTGTGTGTGTTCTGTCTTCCTGTCTTTACTGTAGTGGTGTGTGTGTTCTCTGGCTTCCTGTCTTTACTGTAGTGGTGTGTGTGTTCTGTCTTCCTGTCTTTACTGTAGTGGTGTGTGTGTTCTCTGGCTTCCTGTCTTTACTGTAGTGGTGTGTGTGTTCTGTCTTCCTGTCTTTACTGTAGTGGTGTGTGTGTTCTGTCTTCCTGTCTTTACTGTAGTGGTGTGTGTGTTCTGTCTTCCTGTCTTTACTGTAGTGGTGTGTGTGTTCTGTCTTCCTGTCTTTACTGTAGTGGTGTGTGTGTTCTCTGGCTTCCTGTCTTTACTGTAGTGGTGTGTGTGTTCTGGCTTCCTGTCTTTACTGTAGTGGTGTGTGTGTTCTCTGGCTTCCTGTCTTTACTGTAGTGGTGTGTGTGTTCTCTGGCTTCCTGTCTTTACTGTAGTGGTGTGTGTGTTCTCTGGCTTCCTGTCTTTACTGTAGTGGTGTGTGTGTTCTCTGGCTTCCTGTCTTTACTGTAGTGGTGTGTGTGTTCTCTGGCTTCCTGTCTTTACTGTAGTGGTGTGTGTGTTCTCTGGCGAGACGGGTGGTGGGGGAGAGGGAGGGAGACGGGGGGGGGGGGGGGGTAGACGGGATGGTGGGGGAGACGGGGGAGAGGGATGGTGGGGGAGACGGATGGTGGGGATGGTGGGTAACGGAGACGGGATGGTGGGGGAGACGGGGTGGTAGGGGAGACAGGACGGTGGGTTGGGGAGACGGGATGGGGGGGGTGGGCGAGACGGGATGGTAGGGGAGACAGGATGGTGGGTGGGGGAGACGGGGGGGGGGGGGGGTAGGGGAGACGGGATGATGGGTGGGGGAGACGGGATGGTGGGGGGTGGGGGAGACGGGGTGAAGGGGAGACAGGATGAAGGGTGGGGGAGACGGGGTGGTAGGGGAGACAGGATGGTGGGTGGGGGGGGGGGGATGGTGGGGGAGACGGGATGGTGGGTGGGGGAAACAGGGGGTTAGGGGAGACTATGCCTTCTCTCTAGGAGGGTGGGTCTTCTCCACCCCCTTTGTGTCCCACAGCTGTGCCTTATCTCTGGGAGCATGTGTGTGTCTCTGTGGGAGCCAGCGTGCAATACTGCTGCTCTGCTGTACTGTAGTGGACTCTGCTGTGCTGTACTGTAGTGGACTCTGCTGTGCTGTACTGTAGTGGACCCTGCTGTGCTGGACTGTAGTGGACTCTGCTGTGCTGGACTGTAGTGGACTCTGCTGTGCTGGACTGTAGTGGACTCTGCTGTGCTGGACTGTAGTGGACTCTGCTGTGCTGGACTGTAGTGGACTCTGCTGTGCTGGACTGTAGTGGACTATGCTGTGCTGGACTGTAGTGGACTCTGCTGTGCTGGACTGTAGTGGACTATGCTGTGCTGGACTGTAGTGGACTCTGCTGTGCTGGACTGTAGTGGACTCTGCTGTGCTGGACTGTAGTGGACTCTGCTGTGCTGGACTGTAGTGGACTCTGCTGTGCTGGACTGTAGTGGACTCTGCTTTATGTAATCATCCTACCAGTCAACAACACTCTACCACTGTTTACAAAGCTGTGTGTGTGTCAGATCCCCTGTCAATGCCTTACATAAGAACCGAGACCGAAAGAGGACCGAGACCGAAAGAGGACCGAGACCGAAAGAGGACCGAGACCGAAAGAGAAAAGGGGGAGAGAGAGAACCGAGACCGAAAGAGAAAAGGGGGAGAGAGGAATCAACATGAGCAGGTCCCCTGTGGGGAGTGTTGTGGTTTATCTTCCTCAGAGGGAACTGTGTGTATCACTACATGTGTGTGTCAGTCATTTGGAGGGACAGGAGTATGTTGTTTTACATGTCAGTTGTGATTGTGAGGTGATTTCCCCAGGTCATAATCAGCTGGTGGCAATGTACTGGAATCACTTATTTTCATGTCATTGTAAACTCAGCAAAAAAAGAACCGTCCTCTCACTGTCAACTGCGTTTATTTCCAGCAAACTTAACATGTGTAAATATTTGTATGAACATAAGATTCAACAACTGAGACATAAACTGAACAAGTTCCACAGACATGTGACTAACAGAAATGGAATGATGTGTCCCTGAACAAAGGGGGGGTCAAAATCAAAGTAACAGTCAGTATCTGGTGGGGCCACCAGTTGCATTAAGTACTGCAGTGCATCTCCTCTTCATGGACTGCACCAGATTTCCCAGTTCTTGCTGTGAGATGTTACCCCACACTTCCACCAAGGCACCTGCAAGTTCCCGGACATTTCTGGGGGGAATGGCCCTAGCCCTCACCCTCCGATCCAACAGGTCCCAGACGTGCTCAATGGGATTGAGATCCGAGCTCTTCGCTGGCCATGGCAGAACACTGACATTCCTGTCTTGCATGAAATCACGCACAGAACGAGCAGTATGGCTGGTGGCATTGTCATGCTGGAGGGTCATGTCAGGATGAGCCTGCAGGAAGGCTACCACATGAGGGAGGAGGATGTCTTCCCTGTAACGCACAGTGTTGAGATTGCCTGCAATGACAACGAGCTCAGTCCGATGATGCTGTGACACACAACCCCAGACCATGACGGACCCTCCACCTCCAAGTCGATCCCGCTCCAGAGTACAGGCCTCGGTGTAACACTCATTCCTTCGACGATAAACGCGAATCCGACCATCACCCCTGGTGAGACAAAACTGCGACTCGTCAGTGAAGAGCCCTTTTTACCAGTCCTGTCTGGTCCAGCGACGATGGGTTTGTTCTCATAGGCGACGTTGTTGCTGGTGAGGACCTGCCTTACAACAGGTCTACAAGCCCTCAGTCCAGCCTCTCTCAGCCTATTGCGGACAGTCTGAGCACTGATGGAGGGATTGTGTGTTCCTGATGTAACTCGGACAGTTGTTGTTGCCATCCTGTACCTGTCCTGCAGGTGTGATGTTTGGATGTATCGATCCTGTGCAGGTGTTGTTACACGTGGTCTGCCACTGCGAGGACGATCAGCTGTCCGTCCTGTCTCCCTGTAGCGCTGTCTTAGGCGTCTCATAGTACGGACATTGCTATTTATTGCCCTGGCCACATCTGCAGTCCTCATGCCTCCTTGCAGCCTGCCTAAGGCACGTTCACACAGATGAGCAGGGACCCTGGGCATCTTTCTTTTGGTGTCTTTCTTTCAGTTCCTGCCAATATCAAGCAACTTCGCACAGCCATTGAAGAGGAGTGGGACAAAATTCCACAGGCCACAATCAACTCTATGCAAAGGATGTAGTGATTTCCTTTTATACAGTGAGGGAGAAAAAGTATTTGATCCCCTGCTGATTTTGTACGTTTGCCCACTGACAAAGAAAGGATCAGTCTATAATTTTAATGGTAGGTTTATTTGAACAGTGAGAGACCGAATAACAACAAGAAAGTCCAGAAAAACGCATGTCAAAAATGTTATAAATTGATTTTCATTTTAACGAGGGAAATAAGTATTTGACCCCCTCTCTATCAGAAAGATTTCTGGCTCCCAGGTGTCTTTTATACAGGTAACGAGCTGAGATTAGGAGCACACTCTTAAAGGGAGTGCTCCTAATCTCAGTTTGTTACCTGTATAAAAGACACCTGTCCACAGAAGCACTCAATCAATAAGATTCCAAACTCTCCACCATGGCTAAGACCAAAGAGCTCTCCAAGGATGTCAGGGACAAGACTGTAGACCTACACAAGGCTGGAATGGGCTACAAGACCATCGCCAAGCAGCTTGATGAGAAGGTGACAACAGTTGGTGCGATTATCCGCAAATGGAAGAAACACAAAAGAACTGTCAATCTCCCTCGGCCTGGGGCTCCATGCAAGATCTCACCTCGTGGAGTTGCAATGATCATGAGAACGGTGAGGAATCAGCCCAGAACTACATGGGAGGATCTTGTCAATGATCTCAAGGCAGCTGGGACCATAGTCACCAAGAAAACAATTGGCAACACACTACACCGTGAAGGACTGAAATCCTGCAGCGCCCCCAAGGTCCCCCTGCTCAAGAAAGCACATATACATGCCCGTCTGAAGTTTGCCAATGAACATCTGAATGATTCAGAGGACAACTGGGTGAAAGTGTTGTGGTCAGATGAGACCAAAATTGAGCTTTTTTGGCATCAACTCAACCCGCCGTGTTTGGAGGAGGAGGAATGCTGCCTATGACCCCAAGAACACCATCCCCACCGTCAAACATGGAGGTGGAAATATTATACTTTGGAGGTGTTTTTCTGCTAAGTGGACAGGACAACTTCACTGCATCAAAGGGACGATGGTACCGTCAAATCTTGGGTGAGAACCTCCTTCCCTCAGCCAGGGCATTGAAAATGGGTCGTGGATGGGTATTCCAGCATGACAATGACCCAAAACACACGGCCAAGGCAACAAAGGAGTGGCTCAAGAAGAAGCGCATTAAGGTCCTGGAGTGGCCGAGCCAGTCTCCAGACCTTAATCCCATAGATCCTTTACCTTACTGTAACATCTAGATGTCTCTGTCTACCTGTGAGGAGGATCCTTTACCTTACTGTAACATCTAGATGTCGCTGTCTACCTGTGAGGAGGATCCTTTACCTTACTGTAACATCTAGATGTCTCTGTCTACCTGTGAGGAGGATCCTTTACCTTACTGTAACATCTAGATGTCTCTGTCTACCTGAGACAATTATCATTCCCTGCTTACATGGAAAATATCTAAGCCTGCCTCTAGCTCTCCTTTGCATTGAATACATCAACCTTCATCTACCTGTGAAGATGGCTGTTTGCCGTACTGTTAGATCTAGTGCTCTCAGGCAGGGCTGTGTTTCAGTAGCAGCAGTAGTTATCTTCCTATCTCATCTACTTCATGTGTTCTGTAAAAGCACTTTGTGAAAAAGGGCATTATAAAATCGGTTAGATTGATACTCACTCTGACGCTCTGTCTCTGTGTGTGTGTGCGTGTGCGCACCTGTCTGCATGCGTGAGTGTCTGTTTGCTGCATATGCTGATAACGCTGAGCCACCACTCCTGGCCCTGTGCACTGTTTTGCTCCGTCCCGCTAAGTCTCTCTCCTCCAGTCCGTTCCCCTCAGGGCCAGACCCAGTTTTACTGAACGTTCAGAAAGTTTGGCAGAACCAGGAAGGTGACCTCTGGTGTCAGCCAATCAGTGCCCAGGGAACTGGTGTCAGCCAATCAGTGTCCAGGGAGGGAGTTAGTGGACCTGAAGAGCGACTGCACTGACCTTGGTTTAACAGGCTACACAGTGATGTAAGGAATCACAAATGACTTTCCAAACTGTAGTGGTTTACACATTATGGTGTGCAGATACTGAAGGATTTTTCACCCTAGAACACATTGTTACCATTGCAGGGTATTATAATTGGATAACTACAGCAGAGTAAGGTACAGTACTATGGACCTGCCAGCAGTATGGACAGGGACTGAGGAAGCAGGGGGACTGCTTGGAGTAGCTGCCTTTACACACCTGTCAGACTGGGACTAGACTAATTGGAAGAAACCCTGGAGGGAGGAAGAGGAAGGAGGAGGTGTGGATGGGAGATGTCAAGCCTGTTCCGTGTTTATAGTGATGGTTGCATTGTCATTGTAGAGAGAAGACTGGGCATGTTATTCTGTATATATAGTGTACGTTGTTATTCCTTATCCACACCTCTGTTTCCATCACAGGAGGTTGGTGGCATCTTAATTGGGGAGGATGGGCTTGTTGTAATGGCTGGAGTTGAGTGAGTGGAATGGTATTCCATTTGTTTGATGCCACCCCATTTACTCCATTCCAACTGTCCTCCTCTCTGCAGC
The DNA here is from genome assembly GCF_965601325.2 of Salmo salar. NCBI lineage: Eukaryota > Metazoa > Chordata > Actinopteri > Salmoniformes > Salmonidae > Salmo > Salmo salar. The sequence goes on from NC_138296.1 coordinate 13,498,604, forward strand.
CTCCACTGTGCTTTCCATGTAATACTATGCAGAAAGACCACAGCATTATTTCAGTCCTCTGCAGTCTCTCTCATTCCACCTACATAATCAATGGCACCCCTCCCTCCCTCCCTATTCCTCTCCTCCCCTGCTACAGTCATTGATAACAGAACATGTTGAAAAGCACTGTAGGTGGACTATTGATTCAACATGGTTATTCTAGAAATTGAGAAGTGCTGTGTCCCTACGATTATTTATTATGTGTGTGGGCAAGCGCACGCGTGTGTAGGCAAGCAAGTGGGCAAGTGTGTGTGCGTGTGTATTTATGGCCACTCTAGTAGTATGTCAGTTCTACTGCTATTGTCTGTTTCTCCTCTAACAAACTCCCCTCCCTTCTCTCTCTTTCAGTCCATCATGGAACAGTTCAACCCCTGCTTGCGGAACTTCGTTGCCATGGGGAAGAGCTATGAGAAGGCCCTATCCAGTGAGTGTTCTATTCTTCCTCTCCTCTAATCTGTTTCTGTGGCCTGTTATTCTCCTCTGTTTGTCGTCTGTTCTTCACCTCGCTCTCTCTTTCTCCTGCTGTCACTCTCTCCTCTCCTCTCCAGGTCTAGGCAGCCAGTCACCAGCCTCCTACTCTCTCCTCTCCTCCCTCTCCTCTCTTCTCTCCTCTCCAGGTCTAGGCAGCCAGTCACCAGCCTCCTACTCTCTCCTCTCCTCCCACTCCTCTCCCTCTCCTCTCCAGGTCTAGGCAGCCAGTCACCAGCCTCCTACTCTCTCCTCTCCTCCCACTCCTCTCCCTCTCCTCTCCAGGTCTAGGCAGCCAGTCACCAGCCTCCTACTCGCTCCTCTCCTCTCACTCCTCTCTCTTCTCCTCTCCTCTCCTCTCCTCTCCAGGTCTAGGCAGCCAGTCACCAGCCTCCTACTCTCTCCTCTCCTCCCTCTCCTCTCTTCTCTCCTCTTCAGGTCTAGGCAGCCAGTCACCAGCCTCCTACTCTCTCCTCTCCTCCCACTCCTCTCCCTCTCCTCTCCAGGTCTAGGCAGCCAGTCACCAGCCTCCTACTCTCTCCTCTCCTCCCACTCCTCTCTCCTCTCCTCTCCAGGTCTAGGCAGCCAGTCACCAGCCTCCTACTCTCTCCTCTCCTCCCACTCCTCTCTCCTCTCCTCTCCAGGTCTAGGCAGCCAGTCACCAGCCTCCTACTCTCTCCTCTCCTCCCACTCCTCTCTCCTCTCCTCTCCAGGTCTAGGCAGCCAGTCACCAGCCTCCCTCGCTCCTCTCCTCTCCTCCCTCTCCTCTCCCTCTCCTCTCCAGGTCTAGGCAGCCAGTCACCAGCCTCCTGCTCCCAGTCTCCTTTGTGCCGTCTCATTTAAAGAAAGATTATATTTGTCATCCTGACACCGTAGCAGTCACACAGCCAGTCTTATCATCTGGTCTGCAGCCCCTGGCACAGCCTCAGGAGGGAGGGTGTTTCCCAAATGGTATCCTATTCCCTACATAGTGCACTACTTTAGACCAGAGGGAATAGGGTGTTGTTTGGGACTCAGACAGAGAGGTGTGTTTCAGAGCAGAGCAGCAGTAAAATCAACGGCTGGGTCCTAATCAGAGCAGCAGTACAATCGACAGCTGGGTCCTAATCAGAGCAGAGATGGAGCACTGTGTACCTCTGGTGGAGTGATGGACAGTTCACTATAAAAGATCTGATACACAATGGAAGTGTGTGTGTGTGTGTGTGTGTGTGTGTGTGCACTCCTGTGGTGTTTACTAAAGAGGTGAAGGAGTGTTTGGAGAGCAGACGAGTACAGATGGCCTGTACCACACATGTTTTTACATTTACATGTGTAGTCATTTAGCAGACGCTCTGTATCCAGAGCGACTGTACAGTAGTGAATGCATACATTTCATACAATTTCATACATGTGTTTTTTTGCTGGCCCCCCGTGGGAATCGAACCCACAACCCTGGCGTTGCAAACAGCCATGCTCTACCAGACTGAGCTACAGGGAAGGCCTCCCACAGAGGACAGAATGTAGTTAGGTTCAACTTGCTCAGATATCTCTCACTTTGTACTGTAGGTCAGGTCTGTCAACACCCCAATACACACCACTGACACAAGAACACATTACCTGACAGAAGAGTCTATCACTGTCTCCTCAACACTGGATATATCCAGATAACTTGGTGAGATAATAATCCATGAAGGAGTCTGCCCCCTGCAGTGGGAGAATAATCCATGACGGAGTCTGCCCTCTGCAGTGGGAGAATAATCCATGAAGGAGTCTGCCCTCTGCAGTGGGTTAATAATCCACGAAGGAGTCTGCCCTCTGCAGTGAGATAATAATCCATGAAGGAGTCTGCCCTCTGCAGTGGGAGAATAATCCATGAAGGAGTCTGCCCTCTGCAGTGGGAGAATAATCCATGAAGGAGTCTGCCCTCTGCAGTGGGTTAATAATCCATGAAGGAGTCTGCCCTCTGCAGTGGGAGAATAATCCATGAAGGAGTCTGCCCTCTGCAGTGGGTTAATAATCCATGAAGGAGTCTGCCCTCTGCAGTGGGTTGGTGGGTCAGGGGGATGTAGCTCCTCTGACTGGCTGGTCTCTGACCCCTCACCCCAGGCCAGTTTATCTGTTCCTGGTAGGCTGGACAGGTCTAACAGGGAGACCTGGAGGATTGGCCCATGCCAGTTTATCTGTTCCTGGCAGGCTGGACAGGTCTAACAGGGAGACCTAGACGATTGGCCCAGGCCAGTTAGGCCATTAAGAGGCGAGTGAAGAGGAGGGGGCGTGGGTGGACACATGCTGTAAATCCATATGGTTGTGTTCGTCAGTAGTAAGTAACAAAGCTTTAGTCTGAGCCTCAACGGCCCATAGGGCAGGAGTCTGTCTTGTTTTTGTAATGTGAGGTAGCTTGATGTACAAGTTCACCCCCTGGAAAGGACTCTTCTGTTGGCTGGGGATATAGGAGTCCATTTGGAATTCTGCATGTCAAGGGAGTTGTGTCCTAACCCTGAGGTAGATGGTGTCCTCTCTATGCTAAGGTAGCTAGGAAGTGGTGGATCACTACCCTGTCTGACCCTTCTCTCCCCCACCCGCTGTCTGCTGCCCAGTCATAGACCCTAATCCTCTGGTCTGTCCCTCTTCATTACGGTGGTCCTGTCTGTCCCTCTTCATTACGGTGGTCCTGTCTGTCCCTCTTCATTACGGTGGTCCTGTCTGTCCCTCTTCATTACGGTGGTCCTGTCTGTCCCTCTTCATTACGGTGGTCCTGTCTGTTCCTCTTCATTACGGTGGTCCTGTCTGTCCCTCTTCATTACGTTGGTCCTGTCTGTCCCTCTTCATTACGGTGGTCCTGTCTGTCCCTCTTCATTACGGTGGTCCTGTCTGTCCCTCTTCATTACGGTGGTCCTGTCTGTCCCTCTTCATTACGGTGGTCCTGTCTGTCCCTCTTCATTACGGTGGTCCTGTCTGTCCCTCTTCATTACGGTGGTCCTGTCTGTCCCTCTTCATTACGGTGGTCCTGTCTGTCCCTCTTCATTATGTTGGTCCTGTCTGTCCCTCTTCATTACGGTGGTCCTGTCTGTCCCTCTTCATTACGGTGGTCCTGTCTGTCCCTCTTCATTACGGTGGTCCTGTCTGTCCCTCTTCATTACGGTGGTCCTGTCTGTCCCTCTTCATTACGGTGGTCCTGTCTGTCCCTCTTCATTACGGTGGTCCTGTCTGTCCCTCTTCATTACGTTGGTCCTGTCTGTCCCTCTTCATTACGTTGGTCCTGTCTGTCCCTCTTCATTACGTTGGTCCTGTCTGTCCCTCTTCATTACGGTGGTCCTGTCTGTCCCTCTTCATTACGGTGGTCCTGTCTGTCCCTCTTCATTACGGTGGTCCTGTCTGTCCCTCTTCATTACGGTGGTCCTGTCTGTCCCTCTTCATTATGTTGGTCCTGTCTGTCCCTCTTCATTATGTTGGTCCTGTCTGTCCCTCTTCATTATGTTGGTCCTGTCTGTCCCTCTTCATTATGTTGGTCCTGTCTGTCCCTCTTCATTACGGTGGTCCTGTCTGTCCCTCTTCATTACGTTGGTCCTGTCTGTCCCTCTTCATTACGTTGGTCCTGTCTGTTCCTCTTCATTACGTTGGTCCTGTCTGTCCCTCTTCATTACGGTGGTCCTGTCTGTCCCTCTTCATTACGTTGGTCCTGTCTGTTCCTCTTCATTACGTTGGTCCTGTCTGTCCCTCTTCATTACGGTGGTCCTGTCTGTCCCTCTTCATTACGGTGGTCCTGTCTGTCCCTCTTCATTACGGTGGTCCTGTCTGTCCCTCTTCATTACGGTGGTCCTGTCTGTCCCTCTTCATTACGGTGGTCCTGTCTGTCCCTCTTCATTACGGTGGTCCTGTCTGTCCCTCTTCATTACGGTGGTCCTGTCTGTCCCTCTTCATTACGGTGGTCCTGTCTGTCCCTCTTCATTACGGTGGTCCTGTCTGTCCCTCTTCATTACGGTGGTCCTGTCTGTCCCTCTTCATTACGGTGGTCCTGTCTGTCCCTCTTCATTACGGTGGTCCTGTCTGTCCCTCTTCATTACGGTGGTCCTGTCTGTCCCTCTTCATTACGTTGGTCCTGTCTGTCCCTCTTCATTACGTTGGTCCTGTCTGTCCCTCTTCATTACGGTGGTCCTGTCTGTCCCTCTTCATTATGTTGGTCCTGTCTGTCCCTCTTCATTATGTTGGTCCTGTCTGTCCCTCTTCATTACGGTGGTCCTGTCTGTCCCTCTTCATTACGGTGGTCCTGTCTGTCCCTCTTCATTACGGTGGTCCTGTCTGTCCCTCTTCATTACGGTGGTCCTGTCTGTCCCTCTTCATTACGTTGGTCCTGTCTGTCCCTCTTCATTACGTTGGTCCTGTCTGTCCCTCTTCATTACGTTGGTCCTGTCTGTCCCTCTTCATTACGGTGGTCCTGTCTGTCCCTCTTCATTACGGTGGTCCTGTCTGTCCCTCTTCATTACGGTGGTCCTGTCTGTCCCTCTTCATTACGGTGGTCCTGTCTGTCCCTCTTCATTACGGTGGTCCTGTCTGTCCCTCTTCATTACGGTGGTCCTGTCTGTCCCTCTTCATTACGGTGGTCCTGTCTGTCCCTCTTCATTACGGTGGTCCTGTCTGTCCCTCTTCATCACGTTTATATCAACACGCCGACATAATCAGACTGAGCATTTCAATGGCAAAAGGAGGCACAGGGAAATAAAGTATTCAATATATATTTGTTATTGTCATGAAATAAACAGATTTATTAGACATACAGTGATGATTCAAAAATCAAATGAAAAGACTACATGGGGTCTTTAAACTAGAAAAGACCAGTAACCTAATCAATCACCTTAAGAGATGAAACAAACCTACTCAATCCTCATCTCCATTCTACTGTCAATCAATACAGCTAATACAAACCACTGCTCCAGCTCTTACACAAGGCAGGCTGGAACAAGTCTTCCAATCCAGAACAATAGCCATCTGAACCCAGATTCCCCTACCAGCTGTGCTGAGCTGGATATGACAAGTGAGGAGTTGTACAGGCGGGCCAGAGTTAGCCACCGTTGCTGCCAGTCAGTCAGTCAGTCTGCTTGTCCACTGTCAGTGATGATGGATAGTGGGCTGGTTTGTTCATGTTCAGTCAGACTCGGGCCAGAGTTGGCCACTGCTTCTGTCTGGCTGCTTGGGGAGCGGCAGGTTGCCAGGCAGCAGTGGTGTCTGACTCTGGCCCACTCTGCTTCTCACTTCTCACAGCCTGTCAGTCCCCTGTAAATGTTGACAGCCACAGCAGCAGGTCTGGTCTAGGTTGAATCCAGCTAGCTGCACTAGACAGGCCATAATAACACGTTGTTCAGGATCCAGCTAGCTGCACTAGACAGGCCATAATAACACGTTGTTCAGGATCCAGCTAGCTGCACTAGACAGGCCATAATAACACGTTGTTCAGGATCCAGCTAGCTGCACTAGACAGGCCATAATAACACGTTGTTCAGGATCCGGCTAGCTGCACTAGACAGGCCATAATAACACGTTGTTCAGGATCCGGCTAGCTGCACTAGACAGGCCATAATAACACGTTGTTCAGGATCCGGCTAGCTGCACTAGACAGGCCATAATAACACGTTGTTCAGGATCCGGCTAGCTGCACTAGACAGGCCATAATAACACGTGGTTCAGGATCCGGCTAGCTGCACTAGACAGGCCATAATAACACGTTGTTCAGGATCCGGCTAGCTGCACTAGACAGGCCATAATAACACGTTGTTCAGGATCCGGCTAGCTGCACTAGACAGGCCATAATAACACGTTGTTCAGGATCCGGCTAGCTGCACTAGACAGGCCATAATAACACGTTGTTCAGGATCCGGCTAGCTGCACTAGACAGGCCATAATAACACGTTGTTCAGGATCCGGCTAGCTGCACTAGACAGGCCATAATAACAGGTTGGTTCAGGATCCAGCTAGCTGCTTCCTTTCTGCCTGTCCCCAGTGAGTGACAACAGCAACCTGGGAGGATGGTGAACTGTCCATCAATCTAGCTGTGTTAGATGAGAAAGTAATAATTACCAGTCAGTAGTGATGGCTGGCAGGAGAGCTGGTTTGGTTAGGAGGTGAATTATCCACCAATATGTGTGACAGATGGGGCCTGTGCCTGCAGCCGCCCAGGAGCGACGTGACACACCATTACTACTGTAGCATCGTCCTCTCTCTCCACATGACACACACCATTACTACTGTAGCATCGTCCTCTCTCTCCACATGACACACACCATTACTACTGTAGCATCGTCCTCTCTCTCTACATGACACACACCATTACTGCTGTAGCATCGTCCTCTCTCTACATGACACACACCATTACTGCTGTAGCGTCGTCCTCTCTCTACATGACACACACCATTACTGCTGTAGCATCGTCCTCTCTCTCCACATGACACACACCATTACTACTGTAGCATCGTCCTCTCTCTCCACATGACACACACCATTACTACTGTAGCATCGTCCTCTCTCTCGACGTGAGGATGCGTGCGAACATGTGTGTGTGTGTGTGTGTGTGTGTGCTGCTTTATAGGCTACGGAGTTGCCCTCCACCTCTCTACCTCTGACCCTGATCTCATGCTGTTCTTCCTCTGTCCCCAGATGTGACATTTGCTGCTAAGGGCTACTTTGATGCCCTGGTGAGGATGGGAGAGCTAGCCAGTGAGAGCCAGGGATCCAAGGACATGGGTGAGTAGTAGCCTATCAGCTGTCAGGATGTTGTGTCCTGCCCGTCCCTGGAACTAAAGAGGTATTCAATGCTGGCCAATGCTTGTCTTAGTGTTTGTACTGTAAGTCAGTTTGTCCGTGTCTATCAGCTGCCACATATCTCTTTCCCTTCCCTGGACCTAAAGGGGTGGTTAACTGGGCTCTCCTGCTGGCCAACACACACACTGTCACTTCCTGTGTTTGTGTCACAGTAATGTCAGGTCTGTAGAGAGATGACCCAGTCTTTGTTTTCCACGCAGTCAGCATTGTGGGGTCACTCATACACTCTAAAAAGAAAAGCTTCCTGGAAGATCTTTTAGGGATTCCTCAAATTGAACTGTGGGGGAACCTCTAAGTTCTTCAAAGAACCCCCTTAATGGTTCCTCAAATAACCTTTTAGGGGTCTTTTTTTTTTACCCACCACTATTATTATTAATATGAATAACAACAACCATAGCAAAATATTTTAGTGTTTTATGATTTTAGTGGAAAAGCAGAATTCAAAAATCGAAATATGAGGTAAACTCCCAGCAGAGCCCCAAGTCCAATCAGTTTATCCTCTGGCGTGTTAATGTGTTGGTAACCTTGGTATCCACAGCCAGAATGAGTTTTCAGTGCACGGTGATGGAACAGCTTTCCTGTTCTATTCATCAGAGGTGTAGGGAGGGTGAAGTCTGTGAAAACAAAAATATGAATTATACAGATGAGTAACAAAACGTACACATGACAGTATTCAAACCTTGGTTTTTGTTGTAAATGTGAATGAAAACATTGTTCGCTTTTGACTGGTTTTCATACACACATCTTGTCCATAACGTAGAGAGCTCTGGGATCTTCGTTGAAGAGGTCAGAGAGGAGGAAGATGACTACTGCTAGAAGGTTTTAGAGAAACCATTAATACAAATGTGATGATGGCCTACATGTGATCTGCATAACATTATGTGACATACCAATTGTACGTACCTTTGTGTGCCTTCTCGTCAGTACACCTACAGACAGATAAGTGGGCCGTTCATTCATCTGCACCTATAGCCTTCAACATATTCTTATTTCTTTGTTGATTGACATCCATTGAATTTTGTCAATTTTCTGATTTAGAAGGAATTTTAAAGGGAAAATGTACCAACCAACACAGCCATTTGACAAATATGAAAAGATGGATGATATCATCATAAAATAATATACATTTAGATCAGACAAGCTAGAGGTCGACCGATTTTATTTTGTTTATTTATTTATTTATTTTAATTTTATTATTATTATTATTTTTTTTTTTGTTTTTTTTTTTTTCAACGCCGATACTGATTATTGGAGGACCAAAAAAAGCCCATACCGATGAATCGGGCATTTTTTTAAATGTATTTATTATTATTTATTTTTATATATTTTTGTAATAATGACAATTACAACAATACTGAATGAACACTTTTATTTTAACTTAATATAATAGATAAAGATCTATTTAGTCTCAAATAAATAATGAAACATGTTCAATTTGGTTTAATTAATGCAAAAACAATGTGTTGGAGAAGAAAGTAAAAGTGCAATATGTGCCATGTAAGAAAGCTAACGTTTAAGTTCCTTGCTCAGAACATGAGAACATATGAAAGCTGGTGGATCCAGGATATTGAGTCTTCAATATTCCCAGGTAAGAAGTTTTAGGTTGTAGTTATTATAGGAATTCCAGGACTATTTCTTTCTATACCATTTGTATTTCATATACCTTTGACTTTTGGGTGTTCTTATAGGCACTTTAGTATTACCAGGCTAATCTCAGGAGTTGATAGGCTTGAAGTCATAAACAGTGCTGTGCATCCCAGCATTGCTAAGAGCTGCTGGCAAACCAGTAAAGGGCTGTTTGAATGAATGCTTACGAGCGTGCTGCTGCCTACCACAGCTTAGTCAGACTGCTCTATCAAATCATAGACTTAATTATAATATAATAAACACACAGATTTAGCCTTAGGTCATTAATATGGTAAAATCTGGAAACGATCATTTCGAAAACAAAACGTTTATTCTTTCAGTGAAATACGGAAACGTTCCGTATTTCATCGAACGGGTGGCAACCCTAAGTCTAAATATTCCTGTTACACTGCACAACCTTCAATGTTTTGTCATAATTATGTAAAATTCTGGCAAATGAATTACGGTCTTCGTTAGGAAGAAATTATCTTCACACAGTTCGCAACAAGCCAGGCGGCCCAAACTGTTGCATATACCCTGACTCTGCTTGCACTGAACGCAAGAGAAGTGACAATTTCCCTCGTTAATATTGCCTGCTAACATGCATTTATTTTAACTAAATATGCAGGTTAAAAAAAATATTCTTCTGTGTATTGATTTTAAGAAAGGCGTTGATGTTTATGGTTAGGAACATTGGTGCAACGACAGTTCTTTTTTCGCGAATGCGCTTTTGTTAAATCATCCCCCGTTTGGTGAAGTAGGCTGTGATTTGATGATAAATTGACAGGCACCGCATTGATTATTTGCAACGCAGGACACGCTAGTTAAACTAGTAATATCAACCATGTGTAGTTAACTAGTGATTATGTGAAGATTGATTGTTTTTTATAAGATAACTTTAATGCTAGCTAGCAACTTACCTTGGCTCCTTGCTGCACTCTCGTAACATGTAGTCAGCCTGCTTCGCAGTCTCCTCGTGGAGTGCAATGTAATCGGCCGTAATCGGTGTCCAAAAATGCCGATTACTGATTGTTATGAAAACATGAAATTGGCCCTAATTAATCGGCCGACCTCTAATACAAGCAGAAACCCTTAACTGGACATTTGGTAAGATCTAACTTTTGACCAAGGCCCTATGGGTAATGGGGTGCAATTTTGAACTCGCACCTTGTCAAAGTGGAGGAGAGCTATGTATCATGTATGTTGAGGATTTAGAAGAGATGCAGAGAAGAAGAGAGAAAGAGCGAGAGGAGACGTCTTCCGCAAATTAGATTTCAACAAGTCATTTCATTTTGTGACAGACAGCTGCTTGGTGGATTTGATTAAGTTCCACTCAAAAGTGGATTGGTTTCAGCTCAGAGGGGATGTATAGGTGTTTGTGTGCTTGCGTACGTGCATGCCTCCTTCCTTCTGTCCTGGTCCATTTATAAAGGTCTCCAGAGCCACAGGTTGACCAGAGCTGCTGCCCTCAGATACAATAGTTGCCGTGGCAACAGCTGGCGGTCCCGATGTTTTATCTCCACTCTGGGGACATCAGTCTCTGTGAAGACATCAGTGTCTGTGATAGGATTCTCCTCTCCTTGATCCATGTACAAGCTGTTGATTCTGACAGGTTTTCATGGCTCTATTCTGTAGGGTGTAGTAGGACAGCTGGGGGGGTGTTCTGTAGTAGGACAGCTGGAGGGGGGGGTGTTCTGTAGTAGGACAGCTGGAGGGGGGGGTGTTCTGTAGTAGGACAGCTGGGGTTGGGTGTTCTGTAGTAGGACAGCTGGGGTTGGGTGTTCTGTAGTAGGACAGCTGGGGGTGGGTGTTCTGTAGTAGGACAGCTGGGGGTGGGTGTTCTGTAGTAGGACAGCTGGGGGTGGGTGTTCTGTAGTAGGACAGCTGGGGTGGGTGTTCTGTAGTAGGACAGCTGGGGGTGGGTGTTCTGTAGTAGGACAGCTGGGGGGGTGTTCTGTAGTAGGACAGCTGAGGGGGTGTTCTGTAGTAGGACAGCTGGGGGGGTGTTCTGTAGTAGGACAGCTGGGGGGGTGTTCTGTAGTAGGACAGCTGGGGGGGGTGTTCTGTAGTAGGACAGCTGGGGGGGGGGTGTTCTGTAGTAGGACAGCTGGGGGGGGGGGGTGTTCTGTAGTAGGACAGCTGGGGGGGGGGGTGTTCTGTAGTAGGACAGCTGGGGGGGGGGGGGTGTTCTGTAGTAGGACAGCTGGGGGGGTGTTCTGGAGTAGGACAGCTGGGGGGGAGTGTTCAGTAGTAGGACAGCTGGGGGGGTGTTCTGTTGTAGGACAGCTGGGGGGGGTGTTCAGTAGTAGGACAGCTGGGGGGGAGTGTTCAGTAGTAGGACAGCTGGGGGGGGAGTGATCTGTAGTAGGACAGCTGGGGGGTGTTGTTCAGTGGTAGAACAGCTGGGGGGTGTTGTTCAGTGGTAGAACAGCTGGGGGGTGTTCTGTAGTAGGACAGCTGAGTGGGTGTTCTATAGTAGGACAGCTTGGGGGGGTGTTCTGTAGTAGGACAGGTAGGGGGGGTTCTGTAGTAGGACAGGTAGAGGTGTTCTGTAGTAGGACAGCTGGGGGGGTGTTCTGTAGTAGGACAGCTGGGGGGGTGTTCTGTAGTAGGACAGCTGGGGGAGTGTTCAGCAGTAGGACAGCTGGGGGGGAGTGTTCAGTAGTAGGACAGCTGGGGGGGGGGTGTTCTGTTGTAGGACAGCTGGGGGGGGTGTTCTGTTGTAGGACAGCTGGGGGGGGGGTGTTCTGTAGTAGGACAGCTGGGGTTGGGTGTTCTGTAGTAGGACAGCTGGGGTTGGGTGTTCTGTAGTAGGACAGCTGGGGTTGGGTGTTCTGTAGTAGGACAGCTGGGGGTGGGTGTTCTGTAGTAGGACAGCTGGGGGTGGGTGTTCTGTAGTAGGACAGCTGGGGGTGGGTGTTCTGTAGTAGGACAGCTGGGGGTGGGTGTTCTGTAGTAGGACAGCTGGGGGTGGGTGTTCTGTAGTAGGACAGCTGGGGGTGGGTGTTCTGTAGTAGGACAGCTGGGGGGGTGTTCTGTAGTAGGACAGCTGAGGGGGTGTTCTGTAGTAGGACAGCTGGGGGGGTGTTCTGTAGTAGGACAGCTGGGGGGGGTGTTCTGTAGTAGGACAGCTGGGGGGGGGTGTTCTGTAGTAGGACAGCTGGGGGGGGGGGTGTTCTGTAGTAGGACAGCTGGGGGGGGGGGGTGTTCTGTAGTAGGACAGCTGGGGGGGTGTTCTGGAGTAGGACAGCTGGGGGGGAGTGTTCAGTAGTAGGACAGCTGGGGGGGTGTTCTGTTGTAGGACAGCTGGGGGGGGTGTTCAGTAGTAGGACAGCTGGGGGGGAGTGTTCAGTAGTAGGACAGCTGGGGGGGGAGTGATCTGTAGTAGGACAGCTGGGGGGTGTTGTTCAGTGGTAGAACAGCTGGGGGGTGTTGTTCAGTGGTAGAACAGCTGGGGGGTGTTCTGTAGTAGGACAGCTGAGTGGGTGTTCTATAGTAGGACAGCTTGGGGGGGTGTTCTGTAGTAGGACAGGTAGGGGGGGTTCTGTAGTAGGACAGGTGGAGGTGTTCTGTAGTAGGACAGCTGGGGGGGTGTTCTGTAGTAGGACAGCTGGGGGAGTGTTCAGCAGTAGGACAGCTGGGGGGGAGTGTTCAGTAGTAGGACAGCTGGGGGGGGGGTGTTCTGTTGTAGGACAGCTGGGGGGGGGTGTTCTGTTGTAGGACAGCTGGGGGGGGGAGTGTTCAGTAGTATGACAGCTGGGGGGGTGTTCTGTTGTAGGACAGCTGGGGGGGGGGGTGTTCTGTAGTAGGACAGCTGGGGGGGGGGGTGTTCTGTAGTAGGACAGCTGGGGGGGGAGTGATCTGTAGTAGGACAGCTGGGGGGTGTTGTTCAGTGGTAGAACAGCTGGGGGGGTGTTCTGGAGTAGGACAGCTGGGGGGAAGTGGTCTGTAGTAGGACAGCTAGGGGGGGTGTTCTGTAGTAGGACAGCTGGGGGGGTGTTCTGTAGTAGGACAGCTGGGGGGGGGTGTTCTGTAGTAGGACAGCTGGGGGGGGTGTTCTGTAGTAGGACAGCTGGGGGGAGTGATCTGTAGTAGGACAGCTGGGAGGGGGGAGTGATCTGTAGTAGGACAGCTGGGAGGGGGGAGTGATCTGTAGTAGGACAGCTGGGAGGGGGGGGTGTTGTGTAGTAGGACAGCTGGGAGGGGGGGGTGTTGTGTAGTAGGACAGCTGGGGAGAGGGGGGTGTTGTGTAGTAGGACAGCTGGGGAGAGTGTTCTGTAGTAGGACAGCTGGGAGGGGGGTGGGTGTTCTGTAGTAGGACAGCTGGGAGGGGGGTGGGTGTTCTGTAGTAGGACAGCTGGGAGGGGGGTGGGTGTTCTGTAGTAGGACAGCTGGGAGGGGGGTGGGTGTTCTGTAGTAGGACAGCTGGGAGGGGGGTGGGTGTTCTGTAGTAGGACAGCTGGGAGGGGGGTGGGTGTTCTGTAGTAGGACAGCTGAGGGGGGGGGTGTTCTGTAGTAGGACAGCTGAGGGGGGGTGTTCTGTAGTAGGACAGCTGGGGGGGTGTTCTGTAGTAGGACAGCTGAGGGGGATGGGGGGTGTTCTGTAGTAGGACAGCTGGGAGGGGGGTGTTCTGTAGTAGGACAGCTGAGGGGGAGGGGGGGTGTTCTGTAGTAGGACAGCTGGGGGGAGTGATCTGTAGTAGGACAGCTGGGAGGGGGGTGGGTGTTCTGTAGTAGGACAGCTGGGGGGTGTTGTTCAGTGGTAGAACAGCTGGGGGGGTGTTCTGGAGTAGGACAGCTGGGGGGAAGTGGTCTGTAGTAGGACAGCTAGGGGGGGTGTTCTGTAGTAGGACAGCTGGGGGGGTGTTCTGTAGTAGGACAGCTGGGGGGGGTGTTCTGTAGTAGGACAGCTGGGGGGGGTGTTCTGTAGTAGGACAGCTGGGGGGAGTGATCTGTAGTAGGACAGCTGGGAGGGGGGAGTGATCTGTAGTAGGACAGCTGGGAGGGGGGAGTGATCTGTAGTAGGACAGCTGGGAGGGGGGGGTGTTGTGTAGTAGGACAGCTGGGAGGGGGGGGGTGTTGTGTAGTAGGACAGCTGGGGAGAGGGGGGTGTTGTGTAGTAGGACAGCTGGGGAGAGTGTTCTGTAGTAGGACAGCTGGGAGGGGGGTGGGTGTTCTGTAGTAGGACAGCTGGGAGGGGGGTGGGTGTTCTGTAGTAGGACAGCTGGGAGGGGGGTGGGTGTTCTGTAGTAGGACAGCTGGGAGGGGGGTGGGTGTTCTGTAGTAGGACAGCTGGGAGGGGGGTGGGTGTTCTGTAGTAGGACAGCTGAGGGGGGGTGTTCTGTAGTAGGACAGCTGGGGGGGTGTTCTGTAGTAGGACAGCTGAGGGGGATGGGGGGTGTTCTGTAGTAGGACAGCTGGGAGGGGGGTGTTCTGTAGTAGGACAGCTGAGGGGGAGGGGGGGTGTTCTGTAGTAGGACAGCTGGGGGGAGTGATCTGTAGTAGGACAGCTGGGAGGGGGGTGGGTGTTCTGTAGTAGGACAGCTGGAGGGGTGTTCTGTAGTAGGACAGCTGGGGGGGTGTTCTGTAGTAGGACAGCTGGGGGGGTGTTCTGTAGTAGGACAGCTGGGGGGGTGTTCTGTAGTAGGACAGCTGGGTGGGTGTTCTGTAGTAGGACAGCTGGGTGGGTGTTCTGTAGTAGGACAGCTGGGGGGGTGTTCTGTAGTAGGACAGCTGGGGGGGTGTTCTGTAGTAGGACAGCTGGGGGGGTGTTCTGTAGGAGGACAGCTGGGGGGGTGTTCTGTAGGAGGACAGCTGGGGGGGTGTTCTGTAGTAGGACAGCTGGGGGAGTGTTGTTCAGTGGTAGGACAGCTGGGGGGGTGTTCTGGAGTAGGACAGCTGGGGGGGTGTTCAGTAGTAGGACAGCTGGGGGGGAGTGATCAGTAGTAGGACAGCTGGGGGGGAGTGATCAGTAGTAGGACAGCTGGGGGGGGAGTGTTCAGTAGTAGGACAGCTGGGGGGGAGTGTTCAGTAGTAGGACAGCTGGGAGGGGAGTGATCTGTAGTACGACAGCTGGGGGGTGTTGTTCAGTGGTAGAACAGCTGGGGGGGTGTTGTTCAGTGGTAGAACAGCTGGGGGGGTGTTGTTCAGTGGTAGAACAGCTGGGGGGGTGTTCTGTAGTAGGACAGCTGAGTGGGTGTTCTGTAGTAGGACAGCTGGAGGGGTGTTCTGTAGTAGGACAGCTGGGGGGGTGTTCTGTAGTAGGACAGCTGGGGGGGGGTGTTCTGTAGTAGGACAGCTGGGGGGGTGTTCTGTAGTAGGACAGCTGGGTGGGTGTTCTGTAGTAGGACAGCTGGGTGGGTGTTCTGTAGTAGGACAGCTGGGGGGGTGTTCTGTAGTAGGACAGCTGGGGGGGTGTTCTGTAGTAGGACAGCTGGGGGGGTGTTCTGTAGGAGGACAGCTGGGGGGGTGTTCTGTAGGAGGACAGCTGGGGGGGTGTTCTGTAGTAGGACAGCTGGGGGAGTGTTGTTCAGTGGTAGGACAGCTGGGGGGGTGTTCTGGAGTAGGACAGCTGGGGGGGTGTTCAGTAGTAGGACAGCTGGGGGGGAGTGATCAGTAGTAGGACAGCTGGGGGGGAGTGTTCAGTAGTAGGACAGCTGGGGGGGAGTGTTTAGTAGTAGGACAGCTGGGGGGGAGTGTTCAGTAGTAGGACAGCTGGGAGGGGAGTGATCTGTAGTACGACAGCTGGGGGGTGTTGTTCAGTGGTAGAACAGCTGGGGGGGTGTTGTTCAGTGGTAGAACAGCTGGGGGGGTGTTGTTCAGTGGTAGAACAGCTGGGGGGGTGTTCTGTAGTAGGACAGCTGAGTGGGTGTTCTGTAGTAGGACAGCTGGGGGGGGGTGTTCTGTCGTAGGACAGCTGGGAGGGGGGTGGGTGTTCTGTAGTAGGACAGCTGGAGGGGTGTTCTGTAGTAGGACAGCTGGGGGGGTGTTCTGTAGTAGGACAGCTGGGGGGGGTGTTCTGTAGTAGGACAGCTGGGGGGGTGTTCTGTAGTAGGACAGCTGGGTGGGTGTTCTGTAGTAGGACAGCTGGGTGGGTGTTCTGTAGTAGGACAGCTGGGGGGGTGTTCTGTAGTAGGACAGCTGGGGGGGTGTTCTGTAGTAGGACAGCTGGGGGGGGTGTTCTGTAGGAGGACAGCTGGGGGGGTGTTCTGTAGGAGGACAGCTGGGGGGGTGTTCTGTAGGAGGACAGCTGGGGGGGTGTTCTGTAGGAGGACAGCTGGGGGGGTGTTCTGTAGTAGGACAGCTGGGGGAGTGTTGTTCAGTGGTAGGACAGCTGGGGGGGAGTGTTCAGTAGTAGGACAGCTGGGGGGGAGTGTTCAGTAGTAGGACAGCTGGGGGGGAGTGTTCAGTAGTAGGACAGCTGGGAGGGGAGTGATCTGTAGTACGACAGCTGGGGGGTGTTGTTCAGTGGTAGAACAGCTGGGGGGGTGTTGTTCAGTGGTAGAACAGCTGGGGGGGTGTTGTTCAGTGGTAGAACAGCTGGGGGGGTGTTCTGTAGTAGGACAGCTGAGTGGGTGTTCTGTAGTAGGACAGCTGGGGGGGGGGTGTTCTGTCGTAGGACATGTGGGGGTGTTCTGTCGTAGGACAGCTGGGGGGGTGTTCTGTTGTAGGACAGCTGGGGGAGTGTTCAGTAGTAGGACAGCTGGGGGGGAGTGTTCAGTAGTAGGACAGCTGGGGGGGTGTTCTGTTGTAGGACAGCTGGGGGGGGGGGTGTTCTGTTGTAGGACAGCTGGGGGGGGGGTGTTCTGTAGTAGGACAGCTGGGGGGGGGTGTTCTGTAGTAGGACAGCTGGGGGGGGTGTTCTGTAGTAGGACAGCTGGGGGGAAGTGATCTGTAGTAGGACAGCTGGGGGGTGTTGTTCAGTGGTAGAACAGCTGGGGGGGTGTTCTGGAGTATGACAGCTGGGGGGAGTGATCTGTAGTAGGACAGCTGGGGGGGGGTGTTCTGTAGTAGGACAGCTGGGGGGGGGTGTTCTGTAGTAGGACAGCTGTGGGGGTGTTGTTCAGTGGTAGGACAGCTGGGGGGGTGTTCTGTAGTAGGACAGCTGGGGGGGGGGGTGTTCTGTTGTAGGACAGCTGGGGGGGGGGGTGTTCTGTTGTAGGACAGCTGGGGGGGGGGGTGTTCTGTAGTAGGACAGCTGGGGGGGGGGGAGTGATCTGTAGTTGGACAGCTGGGGGGGGGGAGTGATCTGTAGTAGGACAGCTGGGAGGGGGGTGTTCTGTAGTAGGACAGCTGGGAGGGGGGGGGGTGTTGTGTAGTAGGACAGCTGGGAGGGGGGGGGTGTTGTGTAGTAGGACAGCTGGGGAGGGGGGGTGTTGTGTAGTAGGACAGCTGGGGAGGGGGGGGGGTTGTGTAGTAGGACAGCTGGGGAGGGGGGGGTGTTGTGTAGTAGGACAGCTGGGAGGGGGGGTGTTGTGTAGTAGGACAGCTGGGAGGGGGGGGTGTTGTGTAGTAGGACAGCTGGGGAGGGGGGGTGTTGTGTAGTAGGACAGCTGAGGGGGGGGTGTTGTGTAGTAGGACAGCTGAGGGGGGGGGGGTGTTCTGTAGTAGTACAGCTGAGGGGAGTGATCTGTAGTAGGACAGCTGGGAGGGGGGTGTTCTGTAGTAGGACAGCTGAGGGGGAGGGGGGGTGTTCTGTAGTAGGACAGCTGGGGGGAGTGATCTGTAGTAGGAGAGCTGGGAGGGGGGTGGGTGTTCTGTAGTAGGACCGCTGGGTGGGGGGTGGCTGTTCTGTAGTAGGACAGCTGGGAGGGGGGTGGGTGTTCTGTAGTAGGACAGCTGAGGGGGGGGTGTTCTGTAGTAGGACAGCTGAGGGGGAGGGGGGTGTTCTGTAGTAGGACAGCTGGGGGGAGTGATCTGTAGTAGGACAGCTGGGAGGGGGGTGGGTGTTCTGTAGTAGGACAGCTGAGGGGGGGTGTTCTGTAGTAGGACAGCTGAGGGGGGGTGTTCTGTAGTAGGACAGCTGGGGGGGTGTTCTGTAGTAGGACAGCTGAGGGGGAGGGGGGGTGTTCTGTAGTAGGACAGCTGGGGGGAGTGATCTGTAGTAGGACAGCTGGGAGGGGGGTGTTCTGTAGTAGGACAGCTGAGGGGGAGGGGGGGTGTTCTGTAGTAGGACAGCTGGGGGGGAGTGATCTGTAGTAGGACAGCTGGGAGGGGGGTGGGTGTTCTGTAGTAGGACAGCTGAGGGGGAGGGGGGGTGTTCTGTAGTAGGACAGCTGGGGGGAGTGTTCTGTAGTAGGACAGCTGGGAGGGGGGTGGGTGTTCTGTAGTAGGACAGCTGGGAGGGGGGTGGGTGTTCTGTAGTAGGACAGCTGAGGGGGGGGTGTTCTGTAGTAGGACAGCTGAGGGGGGGGGTGTTCTGTAGTAGGACAGCTGGGAGGGGGGTGGGGTGTTCTGTAGTAGGACAGCTGAGGGGGGGGTGTTCTGTAGTAGGACAGCTGAGGGGGGGTGTTCTGTAGTAGGACAGCTGGGGGGGTGTTCTGTAGTAGGACAGCTGAGGGGGAGGGGGGGTGTTCTGTAGTAGGACAGCTGGGGGGAGTGATCTGTAGTAGGACAGCTGGGAGGGGGGTGTTCTGTAGTAGGACAGCTGAGGGGGAGGGGGGGTGTTCTGTAGTAGGACAGCTGGGGGGAGTGATCTGTAGTAGGACAGCTGGGAGGGGGGTGGGTGTTCTGTAGTAGGACAGCTGAGGGGGAGGGGGGGGTGTTCTGTAGTAGGACAGCTGGGGGGAGTGTTCTGTAGTAGGACAGCTGGGAGGGGGGTGGGTGTTCTGTAGTAGGACAGCTGGGAGGGGGGTGGGTGTTCTGTAGTAGGACAGCTGAGGGGGGGGTGTTCTGTAGTAGGACAGCTGAGGGGGGGGGTGTTCTGTAGTAGGACAGCTGAGGGGGGGTGTTCTGTAGTAGGACAGCTGAGGGGGGGTGTTCTGTAGTAGGACAGCTGGGAGGGGGGGTGTTCTGTAGTAGGACAGCTGGGGGGGGGAGGGGGGGTGTTCTGTAGTAGGACAGCTGGGAGGGGGGTGGGTGTTCTGTAGTAGGACAGCTGAGGGGGAGGGGGGGGGTGTTCTGTAGTAGGACAGCTGGAGGGGGGGTGGGTGTTCTGTAGTAGGACAGCTGGGAGGGGGGGGTGTTCTGTAGTAGGACAGCTGGGAGGGGGGGTGTTCTGTAGTAGGACAGCTGGGAGGGGGGGGGGGTGTTCTGTAGTAGGACAGCTGGGAGGGGGGGTGGGTGTTCTGTAGTAGGACAGCTGGGAGGGGGGGGGGTGTTCTGTAGTAGGACAGCTGGGAGGGGGGTGGGTGTTCTGTAGTAGGACAGCTGGGAGGGGGGGGGTGTTCTGTAGTAGGACAGCTGAGGGGGGGGGTTGGCGTGTTCTGTAGTAGGACAGCTGGGAGGGGGGGGTGTTCTGTAGTAGGACAGCTGAGGGGGGTGGGTGTTCTGTAGTAGGACAGCTGGGAGGGGGGGTGTTCTGTAGTAGGACAGCTGAGGGGGGGTGGGTGTTCTGTAGTAGGACAGCTGGGGGGGGGGGGGTGTTCTGTAGTAGGACAGCTGAGGGGGGTGGGTGTTCTGTAGTAGGACAGGCTGGGGGGGGGGGGGTGTGCTGTAGTAGGACAGCTGAGGGGGGTGGGTGTTCTGTAGTAGGACAGCTGGTGGGTGTTCTGTAGTAGGACAGCTGAGGGGGGGTGGGTGTTCTGTAGTAGGACAGCTGAGGGGGGGGGGGGGTGTTCTGTAGTAGGACAGCTGGGGGAGGGGGGGTGTTCTGTAGTAGGACAGCTGGGGGGGGGGGTGTTCTGTAGTAGGACAGCTGAGGGGGGGTGGGTGTTCTGTAGTAGGACAGCTGAGGGGGGGGGGGGTGTTCTGTAGTAGGACAGCTGAGGGGGGGTGTTCTGTAGTAGGACAGCTGAGGGGGGGTGTTCTGTAGTAGGACAGCTGGGGGGGTGTTCTGTAGTAGGACAGCTGAGGGGGGAGGGGGGGTGTTCTGTAGTAGGACAGCTGGGGGGGAGTGATCTGTAGTAGGACAGCTGGGAGGGGGGTGTTCTGTAGTAGGACAGCTGAGGGGGAGGGGGGGGTGTTCTGTAGTAGGACAGCTGGGGGGAGTGATCTGTAGTAGGACAGCTGGGAGGGGGGGTGGGTGTTCTGTAGTAGGACAGCTGAGGGGGAGGGGGGGTGTTCTGTAGTAGGACAGCTGGGGGGGAGTGTTCTGTAGTAGGACAGCTGGGAGGGGGGTGGGTGTTCTGTAGTAGGACAGCTGGGAGGGGGGGTGGGTGTTCTGTAGTAGGACAGCTGAGGGGGGGGGTGTTCTGTAGTAGGACAGCTGAGGGGGGGGGGTGTTCTGTAGTAGGACAGCTGAGGGGGGGGGTGTTCTGTAGTAGGACAGCTGAGGGGGGGTGTTCTGTAGTAGGACAGCTGAGGGGGGGGTGTTCTGTAGTAGGACAGCTGAGGGGGAGGGGGGGTGTTCTGTAGTAGGACAGCTGGGAGGGGGGTGGGTGTTTCTGTAGTAGGACAGCTGAGGGGGAGGGGGGGGTGTTCTGTAGTAGGAGAGCTGGGAGGGGGGTGGGTGTTCTGTAGTAGGACAGCTGGGAGGGGGGGGGGTGTTCTGTAGTAGGACAGCTGGGAGGGGGGGGTGTTCTGTAGTAGGACAGCTGGGAGGGGGGGGGGTGTTCTGTAGTAGGACAGCTGGGAGGGGGGTGGGTGTTCTGTAGTAGGACAGCTGGGAGGGGGGGGGGGTGTTCTGTAGTAGGACAGCTGGGAGGGGGGTGGGTGTTCTGTAGTAGGACAGCTGAGGAGGGGGGGGTGTTCTGTAGTAGGACAGCTGAGGGGGGGTGGGTGTTCTGTAGTAGGACAGCTGGGAGGGGGGGGGTGTTCTGTAGTAGGACAGCTGAGGGGGGTGGGTGTTCTGTAGTAGGACAGCTGGGAGGGGGGGGGTGTTCTGTAGTAGGACAGCTGAGGGGGGTGGGTGTTCTGTAGTAGGACAGCTGAGGGGGGGGGGGGTGTTCTGTAGTAGGACAGCTGAGGGGGGTGGGTGTTCTGTAGTAGGACAGCTGAGGGGGGGGGGGGTGTTCTGTAGTAGGACAGCTGAGGGGGGGTGGGTGTTTCTGTAGTAGGACAGCTGAGGGGGGGTGGGTGTTCTGTAGTAGGACAGCTGAGGGGGGGTGGGTGTTCTGTAGTAGGACAGCTGAGTGGGGCGCGGGAGGGGGTGTTCTGTAGTAGGACAGCTGGGGGAGGGGGGGTTGTTCTGTAGTAGGACAGCTGGGGGGGGGGGTGTTCTGTAGTAGGACAGCTGAGGGGGTTTCTGTTAGGTGTAGTATTACAGCGTTGTTGGGGCTTCCCTGAGCCAATCAGTCAGCCAGAGGGAAAGACATGAAAGTGATGTGTGGATGTTTTATTCAGTAAAAGGGCTTTTCATTCATTTACACGTTAG
>NC_138296.1:13527500-13540000 GCF_965601325.2 Salmo salar
CCTGTGTGGATATGGATATATATATATATATATATATATATATAAATATAAAACACACAGGAAAAACTAAAGTAAATGAACTGCACTGGGTCTTTAATAAAGTTATGTTTAATGAATGATTTGAAAGAAGCTCCACACACAGCTAGAGGGAGAGCTACAGTCTGCGGGGGACCAGGCTAGCTCCAGCTCCACCTCAGTCCTCACATTCCAGGTCAACTAGTCAGAATACAACACAACTAACAGACGCCTTGTTTCCCTCTTCACCAACTCCCATGATATTCTCTGTTTACTTTACCAGCAGGGTCTAATCATGGAGGAATCAGCACACTGATATGTACTGTGGGAAATCAGGGCTTAAGTACCGTAGTCTACCTAGAGGTTGGAGGAAGTAGCACGTAATCAACATCTAATATCCTCAGTAATTACCAACCAGACCTGGGTTCAAATAATACTTATTTTCTTTCAGTGTATGATTGAGCCTGCCTGATGTGATAGAACCAATGGAATAGTCCCAAAGTGCAAGTGTCCTTCTGGAACTTCAGATGGGCTCAATAAAACGTTTCAAGTAATTTGAAAGAAAACAAATACTATTTGATACCTGACACATTAAGTAGCATCTAACGGTGATTACCTTAGTAATGAAGAACACACACACACACACACACACACACACACACACACACTGTAATGAGGATGACACAGGGGAAATTAGGCATGAAAAAGTGATTTAGCATAATTGTCTTTTTTAGGTTAATGGATTACGATGCAGCTACAGAGCCTTCAGAAAGAATTCACACCCCATTACTTTTCCCACATTTTGTTGTTACAGCCTGAATTTAAAATGGGTTAAATTGAGTTTTTGTGTCACTGATCCATACACAATACTCCATGTCAAAGTGGAATTTTGTTTGTAGAACATTTCTGAAATTCATAAAAAATGAAAAGCTGAAATGTTTTGAGTCAGTAAGTATTCAAACCCTTTTGTTAGGGCAAGCCTAGAGTAAAAATGTGCTTAACAAATCACATGCGTTGTATGGACTCACTCTGTTTTCAATAACAGTGGTTAACATGATTTTTGAATGACTATCACTCTCTGTACCCTACATATACAATTATCTGTAAGGTCCCTCAATTGAGTAGTGAATTTCAAGCACAGATTCAACCACACAGACCAGGGAGGTTTTTTAAAGCCTAACAAAGAAGTGCGCCGAATATCCCTTTGAGCATGGTGAAGTTATTAATTACACTTTGGGTGTATTGATACACCCAGTCACTACAAAGATACAGCCGTCCTTCCTAACTCAGTTGCCGGGGAGGAAGCTGCCCAGGGACTTCACTATGAGGCCAATGGTGATTTTAATGGCTAGAGTTTAATGGTTGTGATATTAGAACAGAGGATGGATAAACATTGTAGTTACTCCACAATATTAACCTAAATGACACAGTGAAAAGGAAGACTGTACAGATAAAAAATATTGCAAAACATGCATCCTGTTTGCAACAAGGCACTTAATTTCTTTGCCACATTTTTGCAGTATTACTTAACACTTTGTATTCAGGACAAAATGTTATGTTTGGGGCAAATCCAACCCATCGCTGAGTACCGCTTCATATTTTCAAGCATGTTAGTGGGTGCATCATGTTATGGGTATGCTTGTCATTGGAAGGGCTGGGGAGTTTTTTAGGATAAAAAAAAACTGAATACAGCTAAGCACAGGCAAAACCTGGTTGTCATCTTTCCAATGGACACAGGGAGTCGAATTCACTTTTCAGCAGGACAATAACCTAAAAGACAAAGCCAAATCTACACTGGAATGGCTTACCAAGATGACATTGCATGTTCGTGAGTGGCCGAGTTACATTTTTGATTCAAATTGGCTTGAAAATCTATGGCAAGATTTAAATTGTTTTCTAGCAATGATCAAAAACCAACTACTCACTGGGAGTTTGCAGGTTTTGCGGTGGGCTTGTTACGTTCCCCAGTTTCTGTCACGTCCTGACCATAGAAAGCTGTTCTTTTCTATGGTAGAGTAGGTCAGGGTGTGACGGGGGTTTTCTAGTTTCGTTTTTCTATGTTGTTATGTTCTAGTATTGTATTTCTATGTTGGGTTTTGTTTGGGATGATCTCCAATTAGAGGCAGCTGGTCCTCGTTGTCTCTAATTGGAGATCATACTTAAGTAGGGGTTTTTCCCACCTGGGTTTGTGGGAGATTGTCTTTGGGTTAGTGTATGTTTCACCTCTGCGTCACGGTTTGTTGTTTTGTTATTCAGTTTATTTATATGTATTGCATAGTTTCACAGTGAAAATAAAATGTGGAACGACACACACGCTGTACTTTGGTCCGCTCCTTCCTATGACAACCGTGACAGAATCTCCCACAACCAAAGGACCAAGCAGCGTGGAATAGACCAGTGGACTTGGGAAGAGATATTGGACGGGAAAGGACCCTGGAGACAGGCTGGGGAATATCGGCGTCCTAAAGAGGAGATTGAGGCAGCGAAAGCGGAGCGGCGATATTACGAGGCACTATACCAACCACGAGGCAAGTGCGAGAGGCAGCCCCAAAATATTTTTTTTTGGGGGGGGGTCACACGGGGAGATTGGCAGAGTCAGGTTGGAGACCTGAGCCAACTCCCCGTGCTTACTGTGGGGAGCGAGTGACGAAGCAAGCACAGTGTTATGCGGTGATGCACACTGTGTCGCCAGTGCGCATTCACAGCCCGGTGCGATCTGTGCCCTCGCCCCGCATTTGTCGAGCTAGGTTGAGCATCCAGCCAGGACGGGTTGTGCCAGCTCTACGCTTGAGACCTCCAGTGCGCCTCCACGGCCCAGTATATCCTGTGCCTGCCCCACGTACCCGGCCTCCAGTGAGTCTATCCAGCCTCGTACGCCCTGTGCCTACTTCTCGCACTTGCCCTGAGGTGCGTGTTACCAGTCTGGCACCACCTGTGCCAGCCCCACGCATCAGGCCTCCAGTGCGCCTGCCCAGTCCGGGGTGTCCTGTTCCTGCTTCCCGCACTCGCCCTGAGGTGCGTGTTACCAGTCTGGCGCCACCTGTGCCAGGCCCACGCATCAGGCCTCCAGTGCGCATTCCCAGTCCGGAGCTTCCAACGACAGTTCCCAGTCCGGAGCTTCCACGACAGTTCCCGGTCCGGAGCTTCCGGCGACAGTTCCCGGTCCGGAGCTTCCGGCGACAGTTCCCGGTCCGGAGCTTCCGGCGACAGTTCCCGGTCCGGAGCTTCCGGCGACAGTTCCCGGTCCGGAGCTTCCGTCCGACAGTTCCCGGTCCGGAGCCAATTAGAGGCAGCTGGTCCTCGTTGTCTCTAATTGGAGATCATACTTAAGTAGGGGTTTTTCCCACCTGGGTTTGTGGGAGATTGTCTTTGGGTTAGTGTATGTTTCACCTCTGCGTCACGGTTTGTTGTTTTGTTATTCAGTTTATTTATATGTATTGCATAGTTTCACAGTGAAAATAAAATGTAGAACGACACACATGCTGCACTTTGGTCCGCTCCTTCCTACGACAACCGTGACAGTTTCTTTGTTGTTTTGGGTTTGTGTGTATTTCAGGAAATAGGGGGAAACGGGGGGAAAACGGCTGTTTCACCTGACGAGAGGGAGGGTTCAGAGCTCCAATCGTTGATGGGGCCGACCAATCAGCTGCTTAGAATCCAGGAAGCCATTTCCTGAAATACACACATACAAACCCAAAACAACACAGAAACTGGGGAACGTAACAAGCCCACCCCAAAACCTGCAAACTCCCAGTTTGCAACGACAAAAACCAACACGCATCCCCAGTTACTAAACCCGTGATAGAGCGTCGGCAACCACATTCGCCAAGCCCTTCACATAGTTAATCTGTATATTGTATCCTTGTACAATCAGAGCCCACCGCATAAGGCGGCGGTTCTGATTGTACATTTGCTTCAAAAACACCAAAGGATTATGGTCCGTGAAGACCAGTACAGGCAAGGCACTGGAGCCCACATATTCCTCAAAAACCTGTAAGGCTAGCAATAAAGCCAGCGTCTCTTGTTCAATGGTGGAGTACCTTGACTGACACGAGTTGAATTTACGGGAGATGAAACTGACGGGCCGATCCACTCCCTCTTCATCTTCCTGCAAGAGAACCGCACCCACCCCCACTATACTAGCATCTACCTCCAACTTAAAAGGTTTGTCAAAGTTGGGGGCAGCAAGCACTGGGGCACTACAAAGTAGCGCTTTAGCGGACTCAAAAGCATAGTTACATTCTTGGGACCACTTATATGGTATTTTGGGACTAAAATTCTGACAGAATGTACGATAGTACCACTACCATCCCCAGGCATCTGTGCAACTGGCGGCGAGTCGTGGGAGCAGGAAAAGCAACAATTGCTTCCACTTTGCCAGTTACTGGGCGCACTTGACCTCGTCCCACCTGCTTCCCTAAGTAAGTCACAGTAGCCTTCCCACTTGGCCAAATTTAGGGTTAAAGAAGCATTCTTCAACCGCTGAAACACTTTTCAAGGTGGCTAGATGATCAGACCAAGTAGACGAATGAATCACCACATCGTCAAGGTCACATACCTCTTTCACTCCACGGGGAGTTGAGTGTAGCAGGGTGTTGCGTTCCCACCTCCAAGAGGCGTGCGTAACATGTAGCGATAAGCTGGCGCACGCACGCACACACACGCACACACACGCACACACACACACACACACACACACACACACACACACACACACACACACACACGTTCATGTGTAAATGGAGTTTATGGCTCTTGTTTATAACTACCAAGAGCAAACCATGACATCAGAACACACACACTCTCTCGCGCACACGCGCTCACATACACAGTGCTAGCTAGCGGGGATTTTTCCAGTGTTCCAGTAGTCTGTCACACCTCTCTCCCTCTACCACCTTGCTCTGTTAGAATGGGAGCAGGGAGCTCTTTTCTTAGCTCAGCTCTGCTCTTTTCTTAGCTCAGCTCCTCACTCCCAGAGGTCCCTGCCTGCACCTGCTCTATATAGGTGACATGCAGTGCATGCTGGGAGACAGGTGCCTGACACAATCTCTCTCTCTCCCTCCGTTGCTTTATTGTATTAAAATGATCAGTAATAATTAACTAACTAATATAAATAACAGCAGTATAATGATAGCAGTAAATAGTACTAGATTAACAGAGTACATAACAGGGACAATAAAAGGCTAAACATGGAAAATGAACATGCTACTATTATTACCACTAAAATGATTGCTACCGCCACTATTATTAACACTACTACTACAGCTATCCTTACTACTACCATTACCACCAACTGTTATCGCAACTACCACCATCATTATTACTCTACTACTACTACCACCATCGTTACTACTACTATTACCACCATCGTTACTACTACTACTACCACCAT
This sequence comes from Salmo salar, assembly GCF_965601325.2. NCBI lineage: Eukaryota > Metazoa > Chordata > Actinopteri > Salmoniformes > Salmonidae > Salmo > Salmo salar. The sequence goes on from NC_138296.1 coordinate 13,532,908, forward strand.
CGTTACTACTACTACCACCACCGCCATTACTACTACCACCACCACCATTACTACTACTACTACCACCACCATTACTACTACTACTACCACCACCATTACTACTACTACCATTACCACCAACTGTCATCACAATTACATCAGTACTGCAACTACCATCATCATTACTACTACTACCATTACCACCAACTGTCATCACAATTACATCAGTACTGCAACTACCACCACCATTACTACTACTGCAACTACCACCACCATTACTACTACTACTGCAACTACCACCACCATTACTACTACTGCAACTACCACCACCATTACTACTACTACTGCAACTACCACCACCATTACTACTACTGCAACTACCACCACCATTACTACTACTGCAACTACCACCACCATTACTACTACTGCAAATACCACCACCATTACTACTACTGCAAATACCACCACCATTACTACTACTGCAACTACCACCACCATGACTACTACTGCAACTACCACCACCATGACTACTACTGCAACTACCACCACCATGACTACTACTAAAACTACCACCACAATGACTACTCCTGCTGCTACTACCATTACTACTACTAGCATACCACCATTATTACTACTGCCACACCACCATTATTACTACTACCACACCACCATTATTATTACTAGTACTACTACTACTACTACCACCACCATTACTAGTACTACCACCACCATTACTAGTACTACCACCACCATTACTACTACCACCACCATTACTACTACCACCACCATTACTACTACTACCACCACCACCATTACTACTACTACCACCACCACCATTACTACTACTACTACTACTACCACCACCACCATTACTACTACTACTACCACCACCACTACTACTACTACTACTACCACCACCACCATTACTACTACTACCACCACCACCATTACTACTACTACCACCACCACCATTACTACTACTACCACCACCACCACCACCATTACTACTACTACTACCATCACCACCACCATTACTACTACTACCACCACCACCACCATTACTACTACCACCACCACCACCATTACTAATCAATCAAATCAAATCAAATTTATTTTTATATAGCCCTTCGTACATCAGCTGATATTCTCAAAGTGCTGTACAGAAACCCAGCCTAAAACCCCAAACAGCAAGCAAAGCATGTGAAAGAAGCACGGAGGCTAGGAAAAACTCCCTAGGAAAAACTCCCTAGAAAGGCCAAAAACCTAGGAAGAAACCTAGAGAGGAACCAGGCTATGAGGGGTGGCCAGTCCTCTTCTGGCTGTGCAGGGTGGATATTAAAACAGAACATGGTCAAAATGTTAAAATGTTAAAATGTTCATAAATGACCAGCATGGTCAAATAATAATAATCATAGTAGTTGTCGAGGGTGCAACAAGCACGTCCGGTGAACAGGTCAGGGTTCCACAGCCGCAGGCAGAACAGTTGAAACTGGAGCAGCAGCACGGCCAGGTGGACTGGGGACAGCAAGGAGTCATCATACCAGGTAGTCCTGAGGCATGGTCCTAGGGCTCAGGTCCTCCGAGAGAAAGACAGAAAGAGAGAAAGAGAGAATTAGAGAGAGCATATTTAAATACACACAGGACACCGGATAAGACAAGAGAAATACTCCAGATGTAACAGACTGACCCTAGCCCCCCGACACATAAACTACTGCAGCATAAATACTGGAGGCTGAGACAGGAGGGATCAGAAGACACTGTGGCCCCATCCGATGATACCCCCGGACAGGGCCAAACAGGCAGGATATAACCCCACCCACTTTGCCAAAGCACAGCCCCCACACCACTAGAGGGATGTCTCCAACCACCAACTTACCGTCCTAAGACAAGGCCGAGTATAGCCCACAACGATCTCCGCCATGGCACAACCCAAGGGGGGGGGGGGGGCGCCAACCCAGACAGGAAGACCACGTCAGTGACTCAACCCACTCAAGTGACGCACCCCTCCCATGGACGGCATGGAAGAACACCAGTAGGCCAGTGACTCAGCCTCTGTAAAAGGGTTAGAGGCAGAGAATCCCAGTGGAAAGAGGGGAACCGGCAAGGCAGAGACAGCAAGGGCGGTTCGTTGCTCCAGCCTTTCCGTTCACCTTCACACTCCTGGGCCAGACTATACTTAATCATAGGACCTACTGAAGAGATAAGTCTTCAGTAAAGACTTAAAGGTTGAGACTGAGTCTGCGTCTCTCACATTGGTAGGCAGACCATTCCATAAAAATGGAGCTCTATAGGAGAAAGCCCTACCTCCAGCCGTTTGCTTAGAAATTCTAGGGACAATTAGGAGGCCTGCGTCTTGTGACCGTAGCGTACGTGTAGGTATGTACGGCAGGACCAATTTGGAAAGATAGGTAGGAGCAAGCCCATGTAATGCTTTGTAGGTTAGCAGTAAAACCTTGAAATCAGCCCTTGCCTTAACAGGAAGCCAGTGTAGGGAGGCTAACACTGGAGTAATATGATCAAATTTTTTGGTTCTAGTCAGGATTCTAGCAGCCGTATTTAGCACTAACTGAAGTTTATTTAGTGCTTTATCCGGGTAGCCGGAAAGTAGAGCATTGCAGTAGTCCAGCCTAGAAGTAACAAAAGCATGGATTAATTTTTCTGCGTCATTTTTGGACAGAAAATTTCTGATTTTTGCAATGTTACGTAGATGGAAAAAAGCTGTCCTTGAAACAGTCTTGATATGTTCTTCAAAAGAGAGATCAGGGTCCAGAGTAACGCCGAGGTCCTTCACAGTTTTATTTGAGACGACTGTACAACCATCCAGATTAATTGTCAGATTCAACAGAAGATCTCTTTGTTTCTTGGGACCTAGAACAAGCATCTCTGTTTTGTCCGAGTTTAAAAGTAGAAAGTTTGCAGCCATCCACTTCTTTATGTCTGAAACACAGGCTTCTAGTGAGGGCAATTTTGGGGCTTCACCATGTTTCATTGAAATGTACAGCTGTGTGTCGTCTGCATAGCAGTGAAATTTAACATTATGTTTTCGAATGACATCCCCAAGAGGTAAAATATATAGTGAAAACAATAGTGGTCCTAAAACGGAACCTTGAGGAACACCGAAATTTACAATTGATTTGTCAGAGGACAACCCATTCACAGAGACAAACTGATATCTTTCCGACAGATAAGATCTAAACCAGGCCAGAACTTGTCCATGTAGACCAATTTGGGTTTCCAATCTCTCCAAAAGAATGTGGTGATCGATGGTATCAAAAGCGGCACTAAGATCTAGGAGCACGAGGACAGATGCAGAGCCTCGGTCTGACGTCATTAAAAGGTCATTTACCACCTTCACAAGTGCAGTCTCAGTGCTATGATGGGGTCTAAAACCAGACTGAAGCGTTTCGTATACATTGTTTGTCTTCAGGAAGGCAGTCAGTTGCTGTGCAACAGCTTTTTCTAAAATTTTGGAGAGGAATGGAAGATTCGATATAGGCCGATAGTTTTTTATAATTTCTGGATCAAGATTCGGCTTTTTCAAGAGAGGCTTTATTACTGCCACTTTTAGTGAGCTTGGTACACATCCGGTGGTTAGAGAGCCGTTTATTATGTTCAACATAGGAGGGCCAAGCACAGGAAGCAGCTCTTTCAGTAGTTTAGTTGGAATAGGGTCCAGTATGCAGCTTGAGGGTTTGGAGGCCATGATTATTTTCATCATTGCGTCAAGAGATATAGTACTAAAACACTTTAGTATCTCCCTTGATCCTAGGTCCTGGCAGAGTTGTGCAGACTCAGGACAATGGAGCTTTGGAGGAATACCCAGATTTAAAGAGGAGTCTGTAATTTGCTTTCTAATGATCATGATCTTTTCCTCAAAGAAGTTAATAAATTTATTACTGCTGAAGTGAAAGCCATCCTCCATTTGCGAAGGCTGCTTTTTAGTTAGCTTTGCGACAGTATCAAAAAGAAATTTCGGATTGTTCTTATTTTCCTCAATTAAGTTGGAAAAATAGGATGATCGAGCAGCAGTAAGGGCTCTTCGATACTGCACGGTACTGTCTTTCCAAGCTAGTCGGAAGACTTCCAGTTTGGTGTGGCGCCATTTCCGTTCCAATTTTCTGGAAGCTTGCTTCAGAGCTCGTGTATTTTCTGTATACCAGGGAGCTAGTTTCTTATGACAGATGTTTTTAGTTTTTAGGGGTGCAACTGCATCTAGGGTATTGCGCAAGGTTAAATTGAGTTCCTCGGTTAGGTGGTTAACTGATTTTTGTCCTCTGACGTCCTTGGGTAGGCAGAGGCAGTCTGGAAGGGCATCAAGGAATCTTTGGGTTGTCTGAGAATTTATAGCACGACTTTTAATGCTCCTTGGTTGGGGTCTGAGCAGATTATTTGTTGCAATTGCAAACGTAATAAAATGGTGGTCCGATAGTCCAGGATTATGAGGAAAAACATTTAGATCCACAACATTTATTCCATGGGACAAAACTAGGTCCAGAGTATGACTGTGGCAGTGAGTAGGTCCAGAGACATGTTGGACAAAACCCACTGAGTCGATGATGGCTCCGAAAGCCTTTTGGAGTGGGTCGGTGGACTTTTCCATGTGAATGTTAAAGTCACCAAAAATTAGAATATTATCTGCTATGACTACAAGATCCGATAGGAATTCAGGGAACTCAGTGAGGAACACTGCATATGGCCCAGGAGGCCTATAAACAGTAGCTATAAAAAGTGAGTGAGTAGGCTGCATAGATTTCATGACTAGAAGCTCAAAAGACGAAAACGTCATTGTTGTTTTTTTTTTTGTAAATTGAAATTTGCTATCGTAAATGTTAGCAACACCTCCGCCTTTGCCGGATGCACGGGGGGTATGGTCACTAATGTAACCTGGGGGTGAGGCCTCATTTAACACAGTAAATTCATCAGGCTTAAGCCATGTTTCAGTCAGGCCAATCACATCAAGATTATTATCAGTGATTAGTTCATTGACTATAACTGCCTTGGAAGTGAGGGATCTAACATTAAGTAACCCAATTTTGAGATGTGAGGTATCACAATCTCTTTCAATAATGGCAGGAATGGAGGAGGTCTTTATGCTAGTGAGATTGCTAAAGCGAACACCGCCATTTTTAATTTTGCCCAACCTAGATCGAGGCACAGACACGGTCTCAATGGGGGAAGCTGAGCTGACTACACTGACTGTGCTAGTGGCAGACTCCACTAAGCTGGCAGGCTGGCTAACAGCCTGCTGCCTGGCCTGCACCCTATTTCATTGTGGAGCTAGAGGAGTTAGAGCCCTGTCTATGTTCGTAGATAAGATGAGAGCACCCCTCCAGCTAGGATGGAGTCCGTCACTCCTCAACAGGCCAGGCTTGGTCCTGTTTGTGGGTGAGTCCCAGAAAGAGGGCCAATTATCTACAAATTCTATCTTTTGGGAGGGGCAGAAAACAGTTTTCAACCAGCGATTGAGTTGTGAGACTCTGCTGTAGAGCTCATCACTCCCCCTAACTGGGAGGGGGCCAGAGACAATTAATCGATGCCGACACATCTTTCTAGCTGATTTACACGCTGAAGCTATGTTGCGCTTGGTGACCTCTGACTGTTTCATCCTAACATCGTTGGTGCCGACGTGGATAACAATATCTCTATACTCTCTACACTCGCCAGTTTTAGCTTTAGCCAGCACCGTCTTTAGATTAGCCTTAACGTCGGTAGCCCTGCCCCCTGGTAAACAGTGTATGATCGCTGGATGATTAGTTTTAAGTCTAATACTGCGGGTAATGGAGTCGCCAATGACTAGGGTTTTCAATTTGTCAGAGCTAATGGTGGGAGCCGTCGGCGTCTCAGACCCCACAACGGGAGGAGTAGAGACCAGAGAAGTCTCGGCCTCCGACTCCGACTCGCTTAATGGGGAGAACCGGTTGAAAGTTTCTGTCGGCTGAATAAGCGACACCGGTTGAGCATTCCTACAGCGTTTCCCTCCAGAAGCCATGAGAAAGATGTCCGGCTGCGGGGACCGTGCGAGGGGGTTTATACTAACGTTACTATCTGTACTTACTGGTGGAACAGACGCTGTTTCATCCTTTCCTACACTGAAATTACCCTTGCCTAACGATCGCGTCTGAAGCTGGGCTTGCAGCACAGCTATCCTTGCCGTAAGGCGATCGTTCTCCTGTATATTATAAGTACAACGACTGCAATTAGAAGGCATCATGTTAATGTTACTTAGCTTCGGCTGTTTGAAGTCCTGACGAACCATGTCCAGATAAAACCTCCGGGGATGAATGAAAAAAGTTGAGTGAGGAAAAAAGTTGAGTGAGGGAAAAAGTAAAAATATACGGTAATGAAAAAGTAAAAAACCGTCAGGTATCATTACTACTACTACTACCACCACCATTACTACTACTACTACCACCACCATTACTACTACTACTACCACCACCATTACTACTACCACCACCACCATTACTACTACCACCACCACCATTACTACTACCACCACCACCATTACTACTACCACCACCACCATTACTACTACCACCACCACCATTACTACTACCACCACCACCACCACCATTACTACTACTACCACCACCACCACCATTACTACTACTACCACCACCACCACCACTACTACTACTACCACCACCACTACTACACTACCACCACCATTACTACTACCACCACCATTACTACTACCACCACTACTACTACTACACTACTACTACCACCACTACCATCACTACTACTACCACCAGCATCACTACTACTGCCATACCACCACCATCACTACTACTACCACCACTACCATCACTACTACTACCACCAGCATCACTACTACTACCACCACCATCTTTACTACTACTGCCATGCCACCACCGTCATTACCACTATTTGGAGTAATAATAATATTAGTTTTACTGCTTGCTATGCAGATGTTATTATTCATTGTCTCTCAGGCTGTGGCAGGGCTAATACATATTTGTCTGCTAGAGGAGCTGTTGCTCCGTCGCACATTAGTATTTTTAGTTTTTCCTCTGGGTGTAATATGATAACATGTGGAATATGTTTAGTATTTTCTGAGAATAATGAATCTCCTGGTGAGGAATATTTCTCA
>NC_138296.1:14157500-14162500 GCF_965601325.2 Salmo salar
TAGGGGAACAGGGCCCATAGGGGAACAGGGATTGGGATGCAGATCTAATATGGAGGCAGCAGTGTAGACTAGGAGCAGCAGGGACTCAGGAAATAAATAAACAGGAAATAAATAGTGAAAACATGATGCAAACGGACCTAATGAAAGTGTAATCTACTTTATATTACTGCAATCAGATCAGCAGCGTAAAGATATACCACAGACTGTTTCCTCTGACTGCCTCACAACATGTGTTATACCATTCACTATTAAGTATAGTAGAGTATACATGAATGGTACAGAAAGGGAGTAAATGAAACACATGAAAGTTACTAGTATTTTACAGGTACTTTGTGTGAGGGGAAGAGAGAGAGATAAGAAAAGAGACAGATAGAAAGAGGAGAGGAAGAGAGAGAGAGAGAAAGAGAAGAGGAAGAGAGAGACATAGGAAGAGAGAGATAGAAAGAGGAGAGGAAGAGAGAGAGAAAGAGGAGAGGAAGAGACAGAGAAAGAATTAAAAGAGGAGGGGAAGAGAGAGAGATAGAGAGAAAGAATTAAAAGAGGAGGGGAAGAGAGAGATAGAAAGAGGAGAGGAGGACAGACAGACAGGATGAAAGAGATAACAGGGGGAGGAAGAGTTACAGTAGACACACAAACACACACACACACACACACCCAGCTTAATACTGTTTACACTATGAGGCAAGAGGTCTGCAGGAACACACACACATACGCACGCACACGCCAACACAGAAGGCTTACTAAATCTCCTCCTCATTCTTCACACCTCCTCCTTCGCATCAGAAAGAGATTACATTTGGCCATCAGTGGCCTCTCAAAATAAAAGTTTGAATGCAAACTTTAGGGGGTCAGGAGATTGTACTGTAATTGTGGCCACTGCTAGGAGTGAGGAGATTGTACTGTAATTGGGGCCACTGAGTGAGGAGATTGTACTGTAATTGTGGCAACTGCTAGGAGTGAGGAGATTGTACTGTAATTGTGGCAACTGCTAGGAGTGAGGAGATTGTACTGTAATTGTGGCCACTGCTAGGAGGGAGGATATTGTACTGTAATTGGGGCCACTGCTAGGGGTGAGGAGATTGTACTTTAATTGTGGCCACTGCTAGGAGTGAGGAGATTTTACTGTAATTGGGGCCACTGCTAGGAGTGAGGAGATTGTACTGTAATTGGGGCCACTGCTAGGAGTGAGGAGATTGTACTGTAACTGCCCATAGAAATCCTCCTGGTACTCCCCTTAATATAACTGAAGAAAGCTTCCCATACAGCAGCCATTTTAACCTGTCAAGGTATAGGGGGCAGTATTTTCGATTTCGGATGAAAAGCGTGCCCAGAGTAAGCAGCCTAATACTCGGGCCCAGAGTCAAATATTTGCATATTATTAGTAGATTTGGATAGAAAACACTCTGAAGTTTCTAAAACTTTTTGAATGATGTCTGTGAGTATAACAGAACTCATATGGCAGGCAAAAACCTGTGAAAAATCCAACCAGGAAGTGTGGAAATCTGAGAATTGTAGTTCTTCTTTTGAATCCCTATCGAAACTACAGTGTCTGTGGGGTCACGTTGCACTTCCTAAGGCTTCCATTGGCTGTCAACAGCCTTCAGAAAGTTTTTCCATCATTCTCCTGTTATTGGGCAGAAAATAGTAGCTCAGTCAACGAGTGGACTGCCTGTTTGGCGCGCCCCTCCTTCTTTTTCTCCTCGAATGAATACGCTATTGTCCGGTTGGAATATTATCGCATTTTTACGTTAAAAATACCCTAAAGATTGATTGTAAACAACGTTTGACATGTTTCTACGAACGGTAATAGAACTATTTGACTTTTCGTCTCTGGTACTGCGCTCGCGCGTTATGCCTTTGGATAGTGATTTGAACGCACGAGCAAAACGGAGGTATTTGGACATAAATATGGAGTATTTCGAACAAAAATACAATTTATTGTGGAAGTAGGAGTCCACGGAGTGCATTCTGACGAAGATCAGCAAAGGTAAGAGAATATTTATAATACTAATTCAGAGTTGATGCCAGAACTTGGCGGGTAGCTGTATAGCTTGCTTCGATGGCTGAGCTATGTACTCAGAATATTGAACAATGTGCTTTCTCCGTAAAGTTATTTTGAAATCTGACAAAGCGGTTGCGTCAAGGTGTAGTGTATCTATAATTCTTTCAATAACTGTTGTAAATTTGATCAACGTTTATGATGAGTATTTCTGTAAATTGATGTGCACATTCACAGGAGGTTTTGGTGGGAATACATTTTCTGAACATCACGCGCCAATGTAAAATGATGTTTTTGGATATAAATATGAACTTTATTGAGCTAAACATACATGTATTGTATAACATGAAGTCCTATGAGTGCCATCTGATGAAGATCATCAAAGGTTAGTGAATATTTTAGCTGTACTTTTGGTTTTTATGATGCATGTCCTTGCTTGGAAAATGGCTGTGTGGATTTTCTTGTGAAGTTTATGTCCTAACATAATCTAATTTTATGCTTTCGCCGTAAAGCCTTTTTGAAATCGGACAATGTGGTTCGATTAACGAGAGTCTTATCCTTAAAATGGTGTAAAATAGTTAATTGTTTGAGAGAATGAAATTATGAGATTTTTGCTGCTTTGTATTTCGCGCCATGCAATTTCACTGGCTGTTGAATAGTGTGGGACGGTCACGTCCCACCTAGCCCAGAGAAGTTAACTTAATATAATACATAAATAAAATCAATTTAGCCTCAAATAAATAATGAAACATGTTCAATTTGGTTTAAATAATGCAAAAACAAAGTGTTGGAGAAGAAAGTAAAAGTGCAATATGTGCCATGTAAGAAAGCTAACGTTTAAGTGCCTTGCTCAGAACATGAGAACATATGAAAGCTGGTGGTTCCTTTTAACATGAGTCTTCAATATTCCCAGGTAAGAAGTTTTAGGTTGTAGTTATTATAGGAATTATAGGACTATTTCTCTCTATATGATTTGTATTTCATATACCTTTGACTATTGGATGTTCTTATAGGCACTTTAGTATTGCCAGTGTAACAGTATAGCTTCCGTCCCTCTCCTCGCTCCTACCTGGGCTCAAACCAGGAACACATCGACAACAGCCACCCTCGAAGCAGCGTTACCCATGCAGAGCAAGGGGAACAACTACTCCAAGTCTCAGAGTGAGTGTCGTTTGAAACGCTATTAGCGCGCACCCGCTAACTAGCTAGCCATTTCACCTCGGTTATACCAGCCTAATCTTGGGAGTTGACAGGCATAAACAGCGCAATGCATTGCGAAGTGCTGCTGGCAAAACGCACAAAAGTGCTGTTTGAATGAATGCTTACGAGCCTGCTGGTGCCTACCACCGCTCAGTCAGACTGCTCTATCAAATCATAGACTTAATTATAATATAATAAACACACAGAAATACGAGCCTTAGGTCATTAATATGGTCGAATCCGGAAACTATCATCTCAAAAACAAAACGTTTTTTTCTTTCAGTGAAATACGGAACCGGTCTGTATTTTATCTAACGGGTGGCAGCCCTAAGTCTAAATATTCCTGTTACATTGCACAACCTTCAATGGTATGTCATAATTACGTAGAATTCTGGCAAATTAGTTTGCAACGAGCCAGGCAATGAACGCAAGAGCAGTGACACGATTTCATGTTAGCAGGCAATATTAACTAAATATGCAGGTTTAAAAATATATACTTGTGTATTGATTTTAAAGAAAGGCATTGATGTTTATGGTTAGGTACATTGGTGCAACAACAGTGCTTTTTTTCCCAAATGCACTTGTTAAATCTTCACCCGTTTGTTGAAGTAGGCTGTGATTCGATGAGAAATTAACCGGCATCGCATCGATTATAACGCAGGACACGTTAGATAAACTAGTAATATCATCAACCATGTGTAGTTAACTAGTGATTATGTTAAGATTGATAGTTTTTTATAAGATAAGTTTAATGCTAGCTAGCAACTTACCTTGGCTTCTTGCTGCCCTCGTGTAACAGGTGGTCAGCCTGACATGCAGGCTCCTCGTGGAGTGCAATGTAAGGCAGGTGGTTAGAGCATTGGACTAGTAACCAGAAGGTTGCAAAAACGAATCCCCGAATCCCCCCTGAACAAGGCAGTTAACCCCCGCTCCTAGGCCGTCATTGAAAATAAGAATGTGTTCTTAATCTGACTTGCCTAGTTAAATAAAGGTGTAAAAAAATATAATAATAATAATTAAATTACATTTTAAAAAAATCGGCAAATCGGTGGCCAAAAAAAATACCGATTACCAATTGTTATGAAAACTTGAAATCGGCCCTAATTAATCTGCCATTCCGATTAATCGGTCGACCTCTAGTTTCCATGTTTTCTCTTACAGGCTGCTTTTTTTCTGAGCATGACATTTGAGGGCTGAATGGTGTTGTGATGTATGATAGTGTGGGGTCAGATTGTCTTTCTCTTTCCCTTCCTCCCTCTCTCCCTGTTCCTCTTTCTTTACCTCCCTCTCTCCCTACCTTTTTCCATCAATCCCTCCCTCCCCTCTCTCTCTCTCAGGCAGACAGGCAGGGACCATCGACCTAGGCCTTCTATAAATATTTGAGGAGCCCCCATTACCTTTGGCGGTGTGGCAGCAAAATGAAAACAAAGCACTTTAGCTGAGGCTCATATTCTCCTTATTAAAGAGCTGTCTACAGTGCTGTGGGGATGATGATGGATATGTCACCCTGAGAGGAGAGGTGAGGAGACAAGAGGGGAGAGTAGGGGGAGAGGAGGGGAAAGGAGAGGATAGGAGGGGGGAGAGGAGGAGAGGAAAGGAGAGAAGGGGAGAGGAGAGGGGAGGGGAGGAGAAAGGAGGAGAGGAGAGGAAGGGAGGGGCTTGGAGGGGAGAGGAGAGGAAAGGAGATGAAAGGAGAGGAAAGGAGAGGAGAGGAAAGGACAGGAAAGGAGAGGAGAGAGAGATAAAGAGTGTCAGGGAGAAGAGAGAGAGAGAGATAAAGAGTGTCAGGGAGAGGAGAGAG